>NC_142041.1:41116114-41453614 GCF_982192425.1 Myodes glareolus | reverse complement strand
AGTAAAAAGTGCCCCCACTCGGGTTGTTTGTACTCAGTTCCCCTTGCTGTTTCCCGTAGAGTCTCCGTTACTCCCTCTGGTTTCCCTTTTTCTATGCTTTCTCTGGTTTAATTGAAGGGGCATCAAGATAAAAAGTTGCTCCCCACGAGCTGCACATGATGAGGCTGTGACTCGCCTGGCCATGAGAACGGTGGGTTGGTTAGCCTTTAGCAGCCCTATCCTCTAGCCTCTGCTGAATTAGTAAGCTAGTGGACCGTGATGGGCAGACGGAATAGTACCTCACATTTAAACACACCTAATGTGACCTTTTCTTGACCTTGTAAGAACTATTTTCTATTGTCTGTTTCCAGCACCCGTGGTATTTGTTTTATAGCAGTATCTTTTCCGGGCCAGCATTTTAATCCCTGTGGATATAGACCTCTGTCAGGCTCCACTCACTGGCTTTCGCATTCTTTGGAGTCTGGCTTGATCACTGCCTCGGGAAGGTGGAGGCACTGCAGAAAGACAGCCTGCCTTCTGATAGCTGCAACTTTGATTTTATTTCATAATTCATTTAATTTTACTTTATAGGTATTCATGTTTTGCCCACATGTATGACTGTCTAAAGGTGTCAGAGCCCCTGGGACTGGAGTTACAAGCAGTTAGGAGCTGCCATGTGGGTACTGGGAATTGAACCTGGGTCCTTCTGGAAGAGTAGCTGGCGCTCTTAACTGCTCAGCCATCTTTCCAGCCCCCAGGTTTTATTTTTAAGGAAAGAAATAAGAAGGAAAATTAAGATGGGTAGGAAGTTTAGGTCTTGCTAATGCCTTCCATATCTCTCCACAGTCTGAGGAACTTTGGTAAGGAGACCAACGCCAGTTGAGCCTTCCTCATGTCTGGTTAGGAAGAAAAGCTTCCTAGAACCACGGTGTATGACCCTTTGTATTGATAAATAAAATGAGGACACCTAGGCAGTCCCATGTTGGTGCCTCATGTTTTGGTGACATGTGATGACGTTCATATGTGTTCAGACCTATTTTGGGTTTGCTGCTAGGGTCATGGGAGAAAGCTTGATGCTCAGACAAAGTTCTTGAGCATCGTGGGTTCTAAATACCTTACTTCCTTCGTTCCTGTCCCCTTCTCACCTCTTCCCTCCCTTCCTCCTCCGCTCTTTTTCTCCTTTTCCTGCCTCCATCCTTTCTTCCTCCCTCCCTTCGTGTCTTTATGGAGTGAACTTTACCACCCTGTGACAGGAGGCCCCTCTCAGAGGCTGCCCTGTGTCGCCGTCACGGTTTTCCAAATGTCCACTCCCAGGTCCCAGAACCAAGTTAGCAGTGTCTTTCTAAGGCTGTAGCTTGGGGACATTCCTCACATCCCGTGAGCAGGTCATAGAACAAAGCTGCAGCTTTCTTAGCTACTCGGGACTGCGGCCAGGTGTGCCTTCTAAGTCTGGGAGACAGGGGCGAGCCGCGCTGTGTGTCCTGGCAAGATATTTGGTTCTAAAGGGGACCAATTCTAGAACTGAAAGGTTCCCTCTTTTTATATGACTAGCAAAGCTGCATTGATTAAGATGTGTTAAACAGGTGCCGGGCTATTTCATGATTTTCAGAGAACTGAATGGCTATTTTTAAAGTGTTTCTATATTATTCTCAGCCAGGCTGCTGGATAAAAAAGTACAAAGGGCTAAAAATACTTACAGTTTCTGTAATGTCTGCTCTAAAAGAAACCATCCTCTGTACTTCTTTTTCCATTCGTAGGAAAAGAATATCATGGCTTTGGTGTGATTGAAAGTCGTGTCTCAGGGCTTCTGTTTTAAGACAGATCACCACCAAAAGGGCATTAGTTGAGTTTGTAAGACATCAGCCCACAGAGAGGAAACCGAGGAATGAAAATGGGTGATCATAGTTAGATCACTACATGTGATTGCTACTACTTTATAATTTTTATTTTATTTATCTACTTTTTTTGAGACAGGCTCTCTCTACGTAGTCCTGTCATTCCAGGAACTTACACTGCAGACCGAGTTCGTGTCTCAGGGATGTTGCTCAAGCCCAGGATCCTGGCTGAGTTGTTTGCCTTTCTGGTCTTTGTGTTCCCAGGTGTTGGAAGGATTAGCTTGGAGTAGAGCCAGTCCATGGTAAATGCTCAGTGGATATTGACAATTTTTATGTTTTAAATTCATTTTAGTTCTTTTTCAAATTGTAGTTAAATAAACACAATAGGTATGCACTTTTTAAGTGTGTAGTTCAACAGTGGTAGCTATATTTAAATTGCTGTGTAAAAGATCTCTAGAATTTCCATTTCACAGCCCTGAAAGGTTTGCTGTTGTTATTATTTTAATCTCATTTTCTCCCACAGTCAGTTGCAAAATCCTGAGGATGTAGGATGGAGACTCCGCTGGGCAGGAATTTTGACTACTCAGTAATATATTGAAAGAGCCAACAGCAGCCCTGCCTTACTTCTTGAATGAATGAATAAGAACAATGACATAGTGGATGTGGTTTTGAAAACTTATTTCTTACTTAACAAGTAAATCTATTTTTAAATGGTGTTAAGTGGAATGATTTAAATGGAAAACTGACTGCCTTTGCAAATTGAGGTAATTTTTGTTGTTGTTGTTTTGATTTGAAGTAGCGCCTTACTTATGTAGGTCAGGCTAGCCTCGAACTCCCCGTCCTCCTGTCTCAGCCCTTTGAGTGTAAGATTTACAGGTATGGTCCATACCTGGCTAAGTGGTCCAAAAGGCAACTATTGCTTGATTTTCTTTAGATTTATTTTTATTTATGTGTTTATGTGTATGCATCTCGGTTTGTGTGTACGTGTGTATGTATGTGTGCATGTGTGTGTATGTCATGTGAGATGCCTGAGGAGGCCAGAAGAGGGTGTTGGGTCTCCTGGAGCTGGAGTCACCTGACATGGGTTCTGGGAACTGAACATGAGTTCTTTGCAAGATCCACAAACACTCTTAAACTGTTGAGCAATCTCTCTCCCAACCCCCGCCCCCCATGCTGTTCAAAGATTTATCTGTACTATTTTTTGAATTCTTAAAAATTCTGACTTTTCTAAGTCAACTTTTCTTCAACTGGAAAAAGAGTATATACGTAATGTTGATGATAAAAGTAAAGGAAATATGAGCTGATTTGCCCAGAATTTGAAAAGCGTTCATTTTAAGTTCAAACCTTGTTCTTTTCACTCAGCCCTGGCCACTAGACTTCCTATTTCCTTAGGGAACATATGAATCATCTTGTTCTTCCATTTAGATCAGAAGTTCAAGCCTTCACTGTATTTGCGAGAATTAATAGAACACTAGTTTCCCCTGAGATCTGATCTGATCCTGCCCAGCCAAGCCTGGCCAGTCTGGGTCTGGGCTGGGTCTAAGTCTAGGTCTGGTCTGGTCTAGGGCTGATGTGGTCTGGTCTGATCTGGTCTGATGTGGTCTAGGTCTAGTCTGGTCTGGACTAGGTCTGGTCTGTTCTTTTCTGGTCTGGTCTGGTCTGGTCTGGGTCTGGGTCTGGGTCTGGTCTAGTCTGGTCTGATGTGGTCAAGGTCTAGTCTAGTCTAGTCTGGTCTGGTCTAGGTCTGGTGTGGTCTAGGTCTAATCTGGTCTGGTCTAGGTCTGGCCTGGTCTGGCCTGGTCTGGTCTGGTCTGGTCTGGTCTGGTCTGGTCTAGGTCTGGTGTGGTCTAGGTCTAATCTGGTCTGGTCTAGGTCTGGCCTGGTCTGGTTTGGTCTGGTCTGGTCTGGTCTAGGTCTGGTGTGGTCTAGGTCTAATCTGGTCTGGTCTAGGTTTGACCTGGTCTGGTCTGGGTCTGGTCTAGTCTGGTCTGATGTTGTCAAGGTCTAGTCTGGTCTAATCTGGTCTGGTCTGGTCTGGTCTGGTCGAGGTCTGGTCTGGGTTTGGTCTAGGTCTGGTCTAGTCTAGGTCTGGTCTGGTCTGGTCTGGGTCTGGTCTGGTCTGCCTGTCTGTGCTATCCAGTTCTGTCTGGCCCAGTCCAGTTTGGTCCCTTATGGGATCTTTTAAGAATGTCTGGTGAACACGGTTTAGACAGAGCCAATACTCTGGGCTGAAGAAAGTGAGGAAAAGTGTGTCTCCAACTTAAAAACCTTCCATCTGTAATACATTACCATCATGTTCTGTGGATTTTTGACAATGTTAAATCCTTGATAGAGTTTATTTTGCTCATGGACAAAGCACGTAAATGGTTTTTGTTTTGTTTTATTTTCTGGTTTGGGTTTTTTTTGTTTGGTTTTTGTTTTTGTTTTGCCAAATCTTAGGTTTTATGACAAATTAGAATGTTAGACGCACTTTACTTTTTGTTTAAAATATTATCACTAGAAAGTCAGCCTAAAATGTGGGCTTTGCACAGACTCACTTCCTTCTGCAGGGAAAGGTGCCTGCGGGGCCGTGGAGGGTGTGCTGGAGACAGGAAGCCTGTGGCCTGCCAGCCTCCTAACGGGTCGCACAGCCCGGCAGTGCCAGACTCCGGCCGTCCTTTCACCATGCTGTCGCTGGCCTTGCGTTCAGCACTGTGGCGGGGTTACTCATCTTCTGGTTGTGTTGGCTTTCGTCATTTCCATTGTGACTTCTGGAAAGTGGTCGTACCTGCTCATTTGTTCCTGAGCCTGAGGATGAAGTTTATCTGCCAATCAGAGACCATAATCTTTTGAAAGATATCGCTTGTGTTCTGAGATGAAAATGTTCTTGGTCCAGTGAGATGGTTCAGTGCAGAGACAGGTGACCCGAGAGGACCAGCACATGGTGGAAGGAGAGAATCAGCTCCATGAAGTTGCTCTCCATGCTCGTGTACAGACACATACATACCCACATACATAAATGTAAATGTATGTAATGAGAATGCTAACGTTTTCTTTTATTTAGGTCCTAATAGCAAAAAATTTATTTATAAGACATATATGGACATATAATATAAAATTTATATATTTTTATATACACATATAAACCTCCATAATGTTTCAACTCTCCTGTTTGATTCTGTACCTAAAGAGGAATAGAAACCAAAGAATAGACGTGGCCTGGGCCCTGAGGCCAGGGTCCCACTGAAGCAGCAATTCCGTTGTCCCTACCTGCCCCAGGCGGTCCCTACTGCACTTCGAAGCTAGCCTCCCACTCAGATTCTTGGACTTGGTGACAGGGGCTCTCTGGCCTTACTCAGCCACTATCTTCTTTTCACTGATCAAGGGGGCAGGAGTTTTCCATGCCCCCCCCTCTGAATGCCCCTGTTGTTACCACCCTCGCTTTCCATTTCTCTGGTTTTTGCTCGCTCTTTACTTCCTCTGAGAAGCCTTCCCATGATCCCCAGCCTCAGTGAGCACCACCCAGTTGTTCACGATTTCTCTTCTCCTTTCTCTTCTTGTTGTTCTCAGAATGCTAAATTCATTTCTCACCTATGAGTTTGTCTCTCTCATGGTTTTCTTTTTTTATAACACAGTAAGCTGTGTCAGGGAGCGTGGTTGGTTGGTTTGTGTACACAGTATTGGTCTCTAACAAGGAGAAGATACTCAAGGAAAAGAATTGATGAATGAACTTTTCATACATTTTATTAGATGAAAAGTATAAACAGTCAGTTCTAATGACATGAAAACATTTGTTCTGTTTTGAGATAGGACCTTGCTACAGAGCCCAGGCTGGCCTCAAACTTGCTGGTCTCCTGTCTCTGTGCTACCATGCATGGCTAGGACTTGCAACCATTATCAGGCACTTTAGATACTTAAGACTGTAGTAGACCAACCTGCTGATTCATTAGCGTTTATTCAGAGTTAAGCGTGCAGAAGTATGTGATAGTCCAGGTGCACAGGAGGATCCCTGGCTTTGCAGAAGTCTCCACTGTGGGATGTGTCACTTGCGGATTTGTTTTCATGATTGACAAATGAACACTCTGGCAAAATATAACATACATAGGTTTCTCAGTTCATCTACACTTGCTTACAAATCCAGTGCTGGACCTTGCTATGGGATATAAAGAAAAATAACTTTAGGTCTTTTCTCTTATATATTCACTCATATAAAAAATGCTTATTGAATAACAGTGTATACCTACTCTAAGCCAGGATCTTTGATATGTGCTAGCCTAAACTCTAAGAAAATCTATTCTTATCTGTAATGAAAATAAGAGGAACTCCAAAGAAAGGTACCGAATACTGTAGAGGTGAACCCTCAAATAATGCTAAGGACATCAGAAAGGATCTTAGATAGAGTGAAGAGTTCTCAAATAATGGGGGAACTTTGACAATTGGAGGTCTAAAATAATTCTGGGCATTGGAACCACTTGAGGGAAGGCACGAGACTGGAAAAATACGTACACTGGCAGCAGCCCCTTTTCACAGAAGCACAGAGAAGTGATAGTAACTAGGAAGCATCAGGCTGAACATCATGTTGAGGCTGTTGGCCTTCAGGGTAAGGCGTTCCTTACAGTCGGGAAAGGGTGCTTTCAAGTACCTTAAAAAATGAAGTAACTGTCTATGTGTGTATATGTGGTGTCATCTGCAAATGGGGATACTTTGATTTCTTCCTTTTCTCTTAGTATCCCTTTAATTTCCTTCTCTTGCCTTCTCACTTCAGCTAACACTTTGAGCAGTGTATTGCAAAGGTATGGGGATAGTGACCAGCCCTGTCTCACTTCTAATTATAATGGGATTACTTCGAGTTTTTCTCCATGTAGGATGATGCTGGCTATGGGCTTGGCATATATAGCTGTCTTAGAGACAGCTGTGAAGAGACACCATGACCACAGCAACTCTTTCAAAGAAAGCATTTCATTGTGGCAGTGACTTAGAGTTTCAGAGGTTCAGTCCATTATCATCATGACAGGGAGCATGGCCACAGGCAGACATGGTGCTGGCTACATATTGACCAGAAGGCAGCAAGAAGTTGACTAAAAGTCACACTGAGGGAAGCTTGAGCAAGAGACAACAAAGCCCACAGTAACGGACTTCCTCCAACAAGGCCACACCTCCTAAGAGTGCCACTGCCTTTTGGGGCCATTTTCTTGCACACGGCCACAGTGGCCTTTATTGTGTTAGCATATATTCCTCTCAGTCCCACTCTGTCTGGGACTTTCATCGGGAAGGCATGTGGGATTTTGTCAAAGGCATTTTCTGTGTCTACTGGGATGGCCATGTGATTTTTGCCTCCCAAGTCCATTTATGTTATATATTACATTTCTTGATTTATATGTTCATTAAACCATCCTTGCATTTCCACAGGATAAAGCCAACTTGGCCGTTGTGGATAATCTTTTTAATGTATGTTTGCATTCTCTTTGCAAATATTTTATTGAGGATTTTCTAGTCTATGTTCATCATGGATATCGGCCTTAATTTTTTGTTGTTGTTGTTGTGCTTTTCCCTGCTTTTGTTATTGATGTAACATGGCTTCCTAGGTGGATTTTGGGAGTGCTCCTTCTGTTGTAATTTTTTTTTTCACAGTTTAAGAAGCATTGGCTATAGATCTTTGAAATTCTGGTAGAATTTTGCTCTGAATTCATCTGGTTAGGGAGAAGTCAAAGTTAACAGGCCCAGTACAGTTCCAGATAGTGGTTCCCATGTCACAGATAACTTCTGTGAGGCATAACCCACATGGGATGTATGTGTGTGCATGTGTGTGTGTGTGTGTGTGTGTGTGTGTGTTTGTGTGTAGGAAGATATGTGTATACACGAGTGGCTGTGCACAATCCATATATGTGTGTGTACATGGATATGTATGTGTACATGAAGGTATAAGTTCATGTATACCTGGGTGTGTGTATGTATAGAGGTGTACATATGTGTACATGTGTATGCATATACATGTGCATGTGTATATTCACTTGGATGTATGTGTGCACATGAGTGTGCTGTGGCTGTCCCGGTAGATGGGCAGTATACACAAGCTGAAAGACCATAATGCTAAGATAATACTTGCTTTTATTGGAACAAGACTTCTTTGATCTCAGGCTCGAGCAACAACAAAACCCAGCACAGCCACCCAGGAGCTTTTCACTACCGTCACTGTTGGCTGATGACTTTCTCCGGGTTTGTTGAGGTTTTGTTGACTCATACCAAAAAAAAAGTTGTTTAAAAGTCAAGTGGAATTGTTGACATCACAAAGACCATAATTATCAACTTAAGAATTGAATATAAATGGGCTGTGGAGGTGCCTCAGTGGGTAAAGGCGCCCACACCAAGCCTAATTCTGTGCGTTCCATTCCAGGATCCACACGGTGGAAGGAGAGAACTAGCTCCTATAAGTTGTCCTATGAATTCCATACATGTGCTGTGGCATGCGTGTGGACACACACACACACACACAGAGAGAGAGAGAGAGAGAGAGAGAGAGAATAAATAAGTATAATGCAGTTTAAACAGAAAATTGAATAGAATTTAGTAACTATAAAGATATTTAAAGACTTTTTTTCATTTACAAATGTGTGTGTATGTGTGCCTGTGTGAGTTCATATGTACCATGGGAGTGCATCTACCTTCAAAGTCCAGAGGACATTGAATCCCTTGAGACCAGGGATTACAGGCAGGAGTGAGCCACCTGACTTTGGTGATGGGGACTTAACCTGGGTCTTCTGCAGGAGCAGTAGTGTGCTTAGCAGCAGGCCTATCTTCAGCCCCACAATCAGGAATTTTAAAGTTAACCCTCATGTTCACATCCACTTTTTGAGAACACAAGACTCTTGGATGTTTTAGGCCGATTATATGTTTATTCAGCCTCCAAATGTTAGATGCCAGGTAATCTATGGGGAATGCTTCCTGATTGTTCGTTTAGATACAGTGGGTGGATTCTTTGTGTGTCGTTTTCATTGTGCTGGGGAATCGCCAGGGCTTGGCACATGAGAAGCAAACAGGTCAATCCTGAGCTATGTCCCGGCCCCTAAGTGGTTCTTTAAGTGCGAAAAGGCATTGGTTAGTACAGCCACTTTGAAAGATAGCTTGGGCACTTCTTACACAGCTCTGCATGGGTAGAACTCAGATTTAGGGCATGAAACCACTTGATATGATATGGTAATGCCCTGATAACATGCTAAATCTGTAACAACCCATAGACCTATGTAACAC
This sequence comes from Myodes glareolus, assembly GCF_982192425.1. Taxonomy (NCBI): domain Eukaryota; kingdom Metazoa; phylum Chordata; class Mammalia; order Rodentia; family Cricetidae; genus Myodes; species Myodes glareolus. Next base: position 41,444,573 of record NC_142041.1, on the reverse strand, counting down.
AGAGAGAAGACACTAACGTTAGCTGTAGAATGCAGTTAACAGCAGTGTGCTAGTATTGGTTCGTTCATTATAATAAATGTATCATACTCACACAAGGTGTTAATAAAATGGAAAAGCCAGAGGACAGGGAACTTTCGGACCATTTTTTTTTCTATAAGCCTAACACAGAACTAAAATGAGAGTATATTACTTGAAAAAAAAAAACCCAAAACTAAAAGTAAACCAAAAGAAGGCAGCTCAAAAATGTAGCTCAGCAATGAAAGAGCACCCCCATTCAAAATAAAACCCCAAGACAGCTTTTGCTATGTAACATCCACACTGTGTCTTTCCATTCGCTAATAACAAACACAAGGTTTGACGATTCCTTTTAGACATTTGGGGCAATAAGTAGGAAAGCTGCCTTCTACATGTCTGGTAGGCTCGCTTCTCCCTGCCTACATCCTACCCCATCCGCCTGGCCTTCAGGCCTATGTCCTGGCTTGCTTCAAGCAACAGGCATTGGGACTAGTAACCACCATACTAAACATTTTACTTTCAAATGTATCTTGTATTTCTGTTTGGTAGAGAGGAAATGAGCCCTCTGGGAAGAGGCGATTCCTATGGTATAGCCTGACTCCAGCCTGCCTGTTGATAGCTAGGCTAGCGTGAATGTGTATGATCGCCTTTCCCAGCCTGCCGCCACCTGTCTGAGTGAGGTGACTGGAAATGCAGCCATCTGGGTAAGTCGGTCCCACCCCATGCTAATGAAGTGATCAGTGGTTTTCTCTCCCATAGATGCTACCAACCCAACAGAACAGTGGCTGCCATTGAGGAGAGTCATCTCAGTGTTTCACTATTGTCATAGTGTTGTTATTATAGACATGTTATTATATTGTATACATTATGTGGGAAGCATGTGCTCATCTAGCTAAGTCGTAATGTCCCATCCTATATGGAGGAGTGATATGATTCAAATGTATCACACACTTGGCCTTGGAAATCGTGTATTATTTTAGTGGTTAGCCATCTGGCTTCTCGAGTGTGTGTGACAGAAGGCAGTATTGACATTTGGCTTCCATCTTTTAGCCGGCAGATATTCGGGGTGCAGGAGAGAGGAGCACAGCCCGTGGCAGGGCGGAGCTAATGCGGTGAACAGTCATTCCAGCCTCTCCACAATGCAGGCATCTGCAGGCAGAGGAACAAGAGCTGTTCTGTAGACCATGGCTTTCAAAGTCAGTGCCTGCTTACTGTGCGATGCAACTTTAAGATATCTGAACTTCTATTTTCTCTCATATAGCATGAGAGCCTTGTAAGGTTCCGTTACATTATAGTAGTGGCTAAAGGAACAATTAGGATTCATCTGTGTGTTCTCTTAATATAGTAAGTGAGATATAGCAGGGTAGTTAGAGAAATAATAATTCAATGTTATGGATTTAGTCAGAAGCCAAACCAAAGTATTTTCAGCATTTGAAAACCTAATTATCACATAAATATGTTTAAAATTTTTATCATTTAAGTTAGTCCATAGAAAGTGTAAACAACTTCATAATGTTTGTTCTAACCAGGCAGAAGTTCACTGAAATGTGTAGTTTGAAATGATCTGTGATATTTATTTCCAAGTTTTTATAATGTTATTAAAATTTTTAAATTAAAAAATTTGCATGCAGCTAGTTTACCTTTTTTTCAGACATGAAACATGCTACATTGTGGCTAAAATTGCTTTCCAACTCACTTGATAGTCTTTTGTGAGTCAAAATTAATTCTCAAAACAAACAGAATCCTTTGACTGATTCCAGCATCTCTTATATTACACTGTTTGGCACTGAAGTCATAACTAACACATATTGCCTTTTTAAAAATTCATTATTTATAATTTAAAAATTATACACTTGTGAACTATAAGATTAATTTAACAATGTTTAACTTGGTATAATTTATTCATTCATACTTGTTTCTAGTTTCCTATAGAATTTTAGAAATACCTCCTCTGGTTTCTTCTTCCTTTGTATGGTGTGAGTGTGTGTGTGTGTGTGTGTGTGTGTCTGCGTGTGTGCCTGTTTGTGTGTGTGTGTGTCATTATTTTGTGTAGGGGGACTGAAACAACAGTAGAAGTTTACTCTGCCATAATCCTTTGTATCCCATGGGCTCCGTGTTCCCTGACACAGACAACCAGCCCCTGCTTGAGAATGCCTGGGAAGAACTGATCCGCACTGAACATATACAGACTTAGTTTCCTTGTTATTCCCTGGACAGGATGCAGAACCATCCATATTTCTCTTCCATCATCTCAGCGTTTCAGGGAAGTGCACAGGAGGATTTGTGAGCTACAGGCTGATGCTCACAGGTGCCATCTTTTATAAGGGATTTGAGCCCCCTTGCGGGGTGAACATTCACGAGGCCCCACAGACACTCAGGGAATGCTGTGTTTGCTTTTCTAGTGCCACTGTTGGAATAATTCTCATACCATAGTTTTTAAGTTTTTTGTGAAATAACATGCTTGTGTGTGTGTGTGTGTGTGTGTGTGTACACTTCTCTTCGTTTCTGTAAGACATCATGAATGCCAGTGGTGAGCATAGGGAAAATACAAAAACAAACATGACCTTTGATCCTACCAGAGATAATCATCATCTCTTAGTCATATCGATAAAATTTCTTAGTCATATCTAAGTATAGATATAAACATATGTACTTGGCCAGAAATTGTTGGAGTATTTATACACAAATGCATATCATTTTTAGAGTAAGAGAGAGAGAGAGAGAGAGAGAGAGAGAGAGAGAGAGAGAGAGAGCGAGCCATACACTGCTTCAGAGTGGTAGCTGTGTTCCTTTCATTCTTCCTGGGTCCTGTCAGTCCCTTTGGAGCCAGCACCTGGCTTAGGCTCCGCCGTGACATTTTCAGTTGATCCCCTCTTGTTTTCTTTTCTAGTTGCCCTTCAGACAGAAAGTTCACCGCCTCTCCTCAGCTGTTAATGTGATTTACTTCGTGTGTCTAGGAAGTCGGGATTGTTGCCGATTTTATTGTTTAGCAGGGACTGACTTCTTGGTCTGAAGCTCGTGTGTTCCCAGCTGATAGAAAGCTAAATCCACCTGCCAGGTTTGTGGCTCAAAGACATTTTCTAGGCCAGGTTAAGTAATTGTTAGACCTCTCCTGACACACCTCAGACATACCGGTTGTCTATTGATTATAATCCAAAGATTATTTGAGCTTTGTCCTGTAAACAGATGCCTTCTGGTCAGAAAAATGTATTGCAGCTTACTAACACACCGCCTGTGCTTCAAAACCAGTGTCTGATTTAGTGACTGCCGTTCTTATTCAGTTTTACAGTGTGCAGTTTTTCTTAATTATGAAAATAGGAAGTGTAGTATGTGCTTTTTGGACTCAGACCCACACGTAGCTATTAAATACAGAAGAAAAGGAGATGCCAGGCGAGCCACGTGCATGGCAGTGTTACAGCGCCTTTCCCCAAGATGAAATATGTCGTCTTTTCTTACAGGTGAGGAAGAGCCACCTTATATTGGAAAGTGAGATCTAAGTCATGTGTTTTGTTCAGTAGCCTAGAAGATGCTGGCACCAGTGGCTGGCAGGCTGTGAGGAGCCTCTCAAGAACAAGGCTTATTTTCTTAGCCCCCTGTCAAGTACCTCACTTCTCTCATTCCTGTACCGTCCGTACTTCAGCTTCTGCTCAATGTGAAACCCCTGGAAGCAGAGGAGAGTGGGCTTCAGCCATCAGCTTATTAAGATGAATTATTTTCTTTGTAGATAATGGGCAGCCTAAAAGTAGAAATTGGTCAAGTAGTTTTAAAGCAATTTATTTGGACATCAGTAGTTGTGCTAGTGTGTGTGTGTGTGTGTGTGTGTGTGTGTGTGTGTGTGTGTGTGTGTGTGAAATACACCAAGAAACTTAATATTTTATCAAAAGGCACAACTCTAAAAATGAAACCTACTGACTTGTTTCTATGGCAACCACTCCTGAAATGTATTTGGCCGGTGTGTGTGTCTTCCCATAATTTTCCTTTGCATGTTTTAAGGAGTTCCTTGAATTTTCTCTCCTAAGATGGATGAATGGGTGGATAATTAAGTGACAGAGATAGAGATGCATTTTCCCAAGGGAGACTTTAAGACTATTATAAAAATTCCTATAGATTCATATAGAATATTGGTTTATTCTTGGCACAAATGTATTTGGCTAGGGAACGGATCTGTATTTTAATCTGGTTTAAACTAGGGATGGGGCTTGTTACACACTCACTCATAAAACAGCCCAATAGAATCCTGTTTTTTGATAGTAACATGTGAGGGACATTGATTTCTAGAGTGACTAATGGCTTTTGAAATTCAGACTCATTTGCTGTCCCTGCAGGACCTTGTTAGTTCTTCCACTCCACCCCTGTTGATGCTCCTCTTTCCCATCCCTCCCCAGGGCCCTGAGTCTCCTCCATCTTGGGACCTTAATCAACCTTCTCCTTAGCCATTCTTCCTTGCTTGAGGGTATATGGTCAGAACATAGGCTAGAAATCACAGCTAATTTATTCATAGATCTCGCTGTTTCCCAACAGGTTTGTTCAGAAAGGTTGGCAATGTAACCACGGGCACAAAGGGACTGTGTTGTATTTCAGGGTTTTTTTTTTTAAATGAATTTTGGGGGTTGTTCAGAGAAACATGTCTGCTTTCTCAAGCTCTGTCATGTTACAGAATGAGCAGATAAGGCCAGATGTTCTTGCGATATAAAACACATGCTCACGGAGAGTGGTGGCGTCACAGTGCGCTCACGGCATTTATCTGGTTAAATCCAGAGGGGACCGGGCTATGAGGCAAATAAAGTGGCAGGAAATAGAGAGATGCTAAGGAAATAAACTGTGCTGAGCCCAGCAGCGGGGGAATTTCGTGTGCCTACAGAGATGACAGAGAAGCCAGGATGTCTCTGAGCCTGTTAGACACATTTGGTCATAACAACTTGTAGTAGGAGTGAATATTTAATTTTGGAGCCCTTTTCTGTACTTTCAACTCCTCCCAGGCCTTGAAAGTAAGATTCTTGATGCTCCTGGGTGAGGAAGAATAGCTTTGCCGTCTCCTAGCCCCTCGTACAACACCACACAGTGTACAGTTTTCGCGTCTAACCCCAGTCTGTTCGAGTAACAGGCTCCCTTTTCTGTCTGGTGGGCTGAAGTTGGTGATTTGTTCAACCTGGCAGGTCAGGAATGGATCCTTCTACATCCATCCCACCAGGCCTGGGTTGACGGCGGTACACCATCGCACTGCCTGTCTGTGTGGGGTTCTAGGGGAACAGACTCAGGCCCTCCGGTTCGTGCGGTAAGTTCTTCATTGGCTGAGCATCTCCCCAGCCCTCTTACGTCTTCTATGTGTGCTTAATTGCCGTAACAACTTTTATGAGTTAGCTGTGTCCGCTAAGGCTTTCTCGATTACAAAGGACAGGCTATCTCAAACACAAACTACTCGACAATTTGGTATAGTACTTGACTTTGTGCCAAGCAGCCGACCATAGACACTGTTGTCCCCATTGGTGGATAGGAGCAGTATTTCACAAAGGAAGCAAGCCGGTGATGGACAGACAGAGATCACAGGAGTCAGTGGAGTTTTAAAAGGTGATGTCGCTGGCCGAAGGGTCACTAAGCTGGTAAGTGGCAAAGTCAGGTCAGCTTCCAAAGCCTTTCCAAGTCTACCATGCATGGCCTGGCCTCCATATAAGTGTGCGTACGGCTTCTGCTACCTTCTCAACAGCAGGCTATGGGACTGTTGGCCAAGATGGGTTCCTTCTAGTCCTTAGCGTCTACCGTGACCACCTTCAGCGAGCCTGGGTAGTGATCAGCTGATGGTACCTTGCTCTCTTTCTTCCTAAATTGTCTTTTAGAACATCGCATGAACAGTTTCATTCATTTGACATCTCTATTGCCTTCCACTTCAAAGAGTGACCTTTCTCTGACCTGGCCTCTAATTCTGGGGAAATCTTGACTAAAGTCCTATGAACAGACAAGAGCTTTTTTTTAGGCTGTTTTTGTGCGAAGCGCTGACCTTCCTGGAAGTGTTTCTCAATCGCTACGGTAAGCAAGATCATGGCAGTGCTCCTCAATTCAGGCAGCAGGCCGTAGACGTAGATGCGCCTGCATTCCCCCCATCACCTCTCGGTCTTACTGTGTGGGCTCACCGGGAGCGTGCTGTATGGGAGACAGCCCAGACGGTGCTCTTGATCTGTTTATGAGGAAATTACAGTGTTTTTCAGCCTTTACAGAACCGGCGGGCTGAAGCTCGCTCTCTTGATGTGTTTAGTCTTCACATGTGTTCATCTCTACATCAAAAAACAGAGGAAGCCACAGGAAATGGCTGCCTGTATTTCCAGGAAACTGAACTACATCACCAGCTGCCCAAGCTGCGCAGCCCAGAATACCCCGGTGTAGGCATCAGCATGGCTGATGGAGATGGCGATAAGGAACGGGAGTGTCCTCATCCTGTCACCTCGCTGGTGTCAACCTAGAGAACACAAACCCTGAGGTGTAAGGAAAAGAGAGCGTGAACCCTGTGTGGCGTGATCTGTGTCCTGTGCCTGACCAAGGGGCTTTGGTACCACTCTTATCACAAGCACCGGAGTGACACTGGGAGATTCTCACGTGAGCCCGTGGATGGAGTTGGAAATTCTAAAGACAGCAAGCATGCACCGGCCACCTACCACTTTTTAAACTGTTTATGCTGGCCATGGTAACAACTGCTGGTCTCTATCGAACGTTGACTGTGGTGTATCTGGTATTTGCTGAGGACCCCATGAGCATTAATTAATCACACACACTCACCCAAAGGCTTGCTTTGTCATTTCAGCTTTCATATTTAATACTTGAAACTCACAGAGTTTAAATACTTTGTTTCGGGGTCACATAGGCATTGAAAACCCCAAATCTCAACCTAGATATGTATTGTTCCGGGCCAGCAGTTTGAATGGTCTAGTGGATTTTCCTAGAGGTGGCATCTGTGTGCGCAGGTGGTGCATCCCCACCAGGACTCTCCACGTCAGGCTGAGGAGACACAGGGAAGACACTCTGGTGCAGAAATTCAAACTGTGACTAAAACACATGGAGAAATCCATGTTGCTGTGTGAACTGAACTGGTTTTTGTACGCGTCCAAGTTCCCACTTCTCAGATCGCAGAGAGGCAGACTCGACTGACAGCCAGCACAGATACTGGAGGCTTCGTGAGAGCCGTCACATGATGCTACCCCGTATCGCTGCACACAGATTTCGTTTGGATGCTGGGGTCCAGCCTGTTAAATAAACAACACCGAGTAAGAAAGGAGTGTCTGAGAAGTAGAGTTGACAATGGGATGGCCAAGGACTTGGTAGAAACAGGACTCGGACTTCCTGGCAGCTATTGTGAGAGTGGGAAGAAAAGTCTCGTGCAAACTCATCTTGACTTTTCTTTTAGAGACGGGGTCTTACCGTACAGCCTAGGCTGACTCCAGCTTGCTGGAGGGCCCTTAGCCGTCTCAGGCTCACCATCCTGCCTTACCCTCCCGAGTGCTGGGTTACAGGTTTGTGTTAGCTTGCCTGACTGGTTTTCAGGTTTTAAAGGAAAAAGGAAATCTGTTAAAATTTTAGAAAAATCACATGCAAACCTGTGGCATGGTGGTTGTAGATATTTGTGTTGATTTAAGGTTGTTGGCTGAAGCCCTTCCGTGTACTTATGATACCCTTATTTTTAGGATTACTCATCTTACATGGTATAAAATACCATGTCTTATAGTGTGACTATTCAGTTTGTGTATATTCTGTGTTAATTTCTTTGTCATAGGATGACACAGTCTAGGGGCTTGCTGTTGACCTCATGGACATTTTCTCAATAATTTTTTTTGCTAATTGAGAAACAGGGTAAATAAATTAGTTCTGATACTTACCAAGGGACATTTTAGTGTTTGTTTCCTTAGTGGGCGGGAATTGCTCTCCGGAACTCTCCACACGGGTCTACCTCCACTGTAGCTCTCAGCTGTGTTCACCTGGGTCACGGGTGAAGGCAGGAGAGGAGGGACACATGCAGGGCTGGGTTTCAACCCATTGTATCTCAGCGGACAGCCTCCTCTGGAGAACTGATACAGCGTGAGGCTGGGGGACCTACTGATTAAAACGGAGTGCTTGGATCATTTGGAGTTCAGTGTCAGTATTTCCTCTCCTCCAGTAGTAAAAGTTGAAATTCTTAGAAGGCACACTTGCTCCCTTGTACCCTGAGAAGGTTCATAGTATAGCTAGCTCCCTCTACTTTGGATCGGATACACTGTGTCTATTGAAAGCTGGAAGACCAGCTTATTTCTTCCTGTTGAGAAAATAATAATAATGTCTAGCTTCATTAGAAGGCTCTTCATCACCACGGTGCTCTTAAATATGGACTAATTAGTTAAAATGGAGGAAGTCTGGCAAAATAGCCTCTCTTTGAAAACCAGACTTAGAATATTCCGTGATTTGCTGTATTTTTGGAACAGAAGCGGCTAGAAGCCGTTTTATTATTGGCTGTAATAGCAAGTGGCATCTCTTATTATGTTTGGCTGCTGACATATCAAATTACATTTTAGTTGGTTGTTATAACATGAAGTAGTAGAATATGAGTAGACTCGAAATGAGACTTGCAGCCCTGGGAGATGGAAGCATTGACATTAAGGGGTTGCCATGGAAACCTGTCAGGATGTTGCTTTATAATCTTTTGGATTAGGTTCTGGCCCAGGGTCACTGTGTTGGAATTGAATGGGGGTTTGGTAGCGGGATGCAAACGTTGTATCTTTGCTTGATATCATTTAAATTTGCTGGTTGGTCATGTTGCCAAGGTCAAGCAGAAACGACGCTGAAAGAACATTTAAATTACTGTAGAACCTAGACAAGGTCACATCTGCCAGGAAAAGATTCAGAGTGTCTGAGACTCAGTTGCTGAAAGGCAGGATTTCCTGTCCTTGGCCGGCGGATAAAAAGTAGGTACGTGTAACCTGTGAAAGAGGATCTCCAATGCAAAATTGAGAAATTAAACCTTTTTATAATTGCCTTATAGAAATGGGAACGAACATCCTCAAACAAACAGTTGGTCACAAGGGCTGTTTTCTGAGGCTCAGCTGAAAATGGCCTGCTCTGCTGGGTGTGGAGTTGAGATCAGAGAAGGTCTTGGGCAGATCGTGACTGGAATCTGTTGAGAACAGAGCACCATCCCACGCCTCACTTCTCACACTGGCCTTACCCTTGAGGGCTGCATCTTGATAGCGTCATGGGCCTCTGAGTGACCTCTATAGGGATGAAACCACGTGCAAGAGGGAGTTCTCATCCTCAGCCAGACCCCATTTCTCCCAGCGACAGCTTGAACAAAACACAGTTGCATTCTGGGTGCCCCCTAGGAAGTCAAGGGGTTGTGTTTCCTCCGGTTGTCTAGGGGTATTACTTACCATCTTGTCGGCATAGCCAAGTGTCCACACTGCCCTGTGCCAGTTAGCCATGTGTCCATCCTGTTTGGCAGAACTATCTGTCATGGTTAGTGGGGCTTGCTGATAACTAAATGAGAGAGCGAAACAATTCCTCTCCACCCTCGTCATGTTTCTGGTTTTTCAAGTGTGGTTTCTGAAGTAAAGGTTGCTGTGTGGTAAGGTAAGGAGAAAAATCCACACTGAAGATAGCTGGTAACAGTGCCTTGACCTGCTACAGGCAGCGTACGTGTGTGCATTGTCTATATGGAGACAGTACTTTGTATATATTATGCCATTTCGTCTTTACCTCAGGGTCACATGTACGTATGACATGCACAGAGTTGAGCATTTGCCCTGTCCTAGATATTATGCCAAATATTCCTCACATTCCAAAACGTTGGTACATTAAACTTCATGACAAAGGAGATTATCTCCACTTTTTGCCAAACTAACTAGCAGAACAAGGGTTTGATCCCACAAAGCATGGCCTCAGAGCCCCTTCTCATAACCTCTTTGCCACTTGTATGATGGAACAGTCAATCACTTGGAAACTCTCAGATAGGTAGGGACTAGGGGCCCCGTTCCAGCCCAGTCAGACTCTAAGAAGTTGCTGCATAGACTGGGTTTGCAAGGCAGCAGCCAGAGTCACTAACTGGGTGGCCGATTCTATGGCTGCAGAGTTGGCTGTAGCCCCTCAGTCAGCAAAGGATCGAAGGCTGTATTCATACTTCAGGAGTGGCCAATGGTTCTTGTTTGCCAGGCCCATGCCTACCGTCACACCTAGTTTCCTTACCCAGATGGTTGATCTCCAAGCTGTGAGTTCCTTTAACATTTTTTTTTTGTTTGTTTGTTTCGAAACAGAGTTTCTCTGTGTAGCCCTAGCTGTCCTGGAACTAGCTTTTGTAGACCAGGCTGGCCTCAAACACACAGTGATCCACCCGCCTCTGCCTCCGAGTGCTGGGATTAAAGGCGTGCGCCACCACCGCCCGGCTCTTTTAAAGATATGGTAACAACAGAGTAGGAAGGTGAGAACACATTTATTTTTTCAAGCCAATGTAGTGATTTCCAACTTCTAAGTGTCCAGGTCAACCTTTGCTGCCCAGCGTTACTAACCGCAGTGTAAATCATCCTGTTTTTGCCCCTGGGAGCTAAAGCTGAACCACAATAGCCAGAGACACGAATCCAGAGCTTGGGTGAGCATTGGACCCACCTGGCTTTCACATCACACACCCTGATATTTTAGAGTGGAGTGTGACCGATTCGTCAGGCACTTCAGAAATCTGCAGGTGATTCTGCTGAGCTGCCAAGTTTGAAGCAGTGGTTTGAAAAATTGGCCTGGAAGTTTACAGTTGTTCCAACCTGAGGAGACCTGGTGCTCCTCTGTGGACTGATCTTGTTTTTCTGTCTCTGATGGAGTGTTACCACCATCCCTCTCTCGTGTTTCAGCCAGCGTGATTAATGTGCGCATAATTCTGCTAATTTCACTCTCTGCCTCTGAACTCTACCTCGTTGTCAAATGATGGTTTTTCCCCCAAGAAAACTTTTAAACCAGTATCGTCCTTGAAGAGATATTGGTGCCCTGTCTGTGATGAGAGTGACAAGTTTGCATCCTAATTTGCCTCTCTTATTTTTACTATGAAGTACATTTCTTTTTAAATTGTCTTACCTTTAGGACATTGTTATATCTTTGTTGGATGCTGTGTTGTTTTTCTAAGGGCCAAGTAAGCCTTCTCTTTCATATAACTTGTGATTCTTTCCCACAAACGTTGGATCATCGTTTTCGTTTTTGGATGGCAACAGCTGTTGGGTGGCTGAAACGCTGATAATATCATACAGGTACCAACATGGTCCAGGGCTGGAAACTAGGTAAGGAATAATTTAAGTCAGTTTATCCTCGGGGGTTTAGCACCTTCCAGTTCACGTGACCAGTTGAAAAATGCAGTTGCCTTATGAAAACATCGTGATGCACAGGATACAGTTCTGGAGCTCACAGATGTCCTTGGTTAGCTTAGAAATCCTTATCGCCCCGGGTGGATCATAAATGGAAGCTTCCGAATGGAGAGAGAGACGACATTCTCCGGTGGATGGAGCACACAGCGAAGGCTGGGGTGCTGCTGGGCTGGGTGACTGTGTTTGACAAATGATGGATTACCGCGGTAGAGGTGGCTATTGGGTCAGATTTAACAGCAAAAAGTAGATATTTGGAAGACCTACAAGGGGGAGGGGCACATGAAGAGTTTCCATTTTTCTTTGTACAACTGTCGATGTTCAGTTGTCTATAACTGTACCCGTGTTCGGATCACAGAACAAGGCTGGAGCATAGGCCTGCCTGTCTTGGGGTTAAGCTTTTTGAAACTCACTCTGCTCCTGGGGTTTAGAATTTTTTCATCCTGCCATCTGTGAATTGGTGCTGTAACACCTCAGAAAAGAGAGGGGAAGAGAGTTGGGAGCTTTGCTTTTCGAAAGGAAGAGTCGGAGCAAGCAGGGGGCTGTCGCGTTGTCCCCCTTTGTTGGGGAATTAGAACATGAGAGCAAGCGGCGGCTCCACCCGTTTTGTGGGCTGTTTTCCTCCCATATTTCCTAATTTTTCCCATGACGTTCTAGCCGCTTTCTTCACAAGATTATGAGACCTGAAAGACCCCATTGTTTCGCGGGAGTGCGAGCTTTTGCACCCTGCCGTCTGGCTGCCTGGGGTCTGAATGTGGGTGGCGCACCCCGCTGGGCCATACAGAGTAGAGAATGAGAGAAGCTTCCTCCTGATGGGAGCACACACTGTTCACCCCGCGGCCACAGAAGGTCTTTCTCTGAGAGAAGATGCTACTTTCTTAGTGTCATTCATAAGCTGCAACCTGATAGGCCAAGAAAGTGCCTTGATGGCAAATCAGAAGGATAAAGGCGTATGCGAACTTGGCTCTGCCTTCAGGTAAATTGAAACTTGCTTTCCTGTAATGTACTCAACACTGTTCGGAGCCTGTGTGGATTCAAGTGAGTTCTTGGAGAGGCAGACCAGAATCTGCAGGACCAGTCCCTCTCAGTGTACTTCTTAAGTGTATAAAATACTAATTCTAGTGGGGGAATGGAATGACAGATAGCCCCCAAGTGAAGTTGAATAGAATTCTTTTTAAGTAAAGAAAAGAGGGCTTGGTGTTAACGTGGCATTCTTTAAGGGAGGTAATATATTAATATTGAGGCAATATCTCACATTTGTAGCTCAGGGTGCTAGGAACTAATGCCAGGCTTCCTGCTTCAGCCTCTGCGTTCCGGGATTAGCAGTGTGAAACCCATGCCTGAATTAAAGAAGGTAATAGATTATCTTTGTGTTATATTCTAACGGACCGGGTTTGTATTGGATGAACAGTAACATATCTGTGGAAGATACTACATTTATATGGACTGGTGGAATCTTAGTGACGCTTTCAACCCAACTTAGGAAATTCTCACTGTTCTTGACCCAGCAATGGCCTTGGAACCGCCTGCAGTCAGTGTTGAGTCAGCTGTGCACCTCCACCTTGGCTGAGTCTGCTCGGCATCTCCGAAGTAGGAGCGGTACACCTTAGACTTCAGCGAGAGTCGTGAATCAGAGTTCTCTGTTCTCTGAGCTGACGTCAAACATTTGGAAACAACACCACTACCCAAAGTAGACTTTGAAAATTCGGGAGGTTTCTCTGAGGAAAGTTCTGGAGTGCGGTACAGCACCAGCATTTTACGGAATGCATCAAACCTTGTGGCCCTTCTTCCTGAAACTCTCCAGTTGCTCATCACTAAAACCTTAAGGCAGCCAGAGACCTGGGTCCCTTGACTTCTCTTATGCCCACACTTCTCCTCAAGGGTCTCATCTCCAGACACCCGGTCTCATCACAGTGTCTGTGGAATGCACAGCTGTGCTCCTCTGTTGGTGGGAGGAGAGCCGGGCTAGCCTTGAACTCACAGGCAGCCCCTCTCGGGGTGGGGTCTGGGTACTTGTGTTGCAGAGGTGAATAACCACACCCAGTCCAACATGGTCCTTAAGGTCTGTCTTTGAAGCCAGTGGTACTCAAATTTTAGGGTCCGTTAGGATTAGGGTTACCCAGAGAACCTCAGACCAGCGTTTCTGCTCAGGGACAGATTTCCCGGTCATGCTTTTCGATGAGCCTTGGGACCACAGACGGAGAACTTGCTCCGCAGGCTAGCTTCTTGGTTTACCCACTGTGCACCTCCTCAGTGAGGCCCACTCCGGTTATCCTATTTTCAGCTGAAGCCTCCAGGCTTCTTTATCCTCTGACTCTGGTTGGTTTTTATTGCTCTTGTCACCTTAAAACAAAACCATTGTTGTGAATCTTCTATCTGTGCTTCTCAGCAGATTATAAATTCCATTAAAATAGGGTTTTTCCCCCTATTCACAGTTGTATCCCAAGTTTCTCAGAGTGTGTCTGTGACGTGGAGAGTGAATAAATTATTGGAGAATCAACCAAGAGGAACATTGAGACGTGAATAACTTAAATATTGCCCCCCCCTCCCAGCTTCTTTCAGGCTCAGTCATTGGATGCTCCCCAGATACTCTCTGGAGCTTCGTTTCTCAGCCTCTCTGCTTTTGTGGCAGTGAGAATGGTTTCTCCTCTTGGCTAAAGTTTGGGCCTGACCTGATGCTCCTCATGTAGTGGTACCCCAGTGGATCCTCTTAAATTTCTGTTCAACTTCAAAGTGCTTGCTAAGCCAATGGCCTTCAACCCCTGGTCTGCCTCAGCTCCCTGGAGAGACTTGAAAGGCTCTGTAAATATTTAATTTGCATGTCACCGTACTACTTTAGAATACTTTTATGATTATAATTTTAAAAACACACACTTACTGCATTACCGAATTTGAATACATTGAGACTATCAAGACATTAAATTCTATTGTCAAGTTAACTTCAAAATAGTTCTTTTGGCTAATTTGATATACTTATCTGAATTTCTTATAAGTTGTTCAAGATTAAGGAGGGAAGAGTTTATTTCATCTTACAGTCCGTTGTTGAGGGAAGCCGAGGCAGAAACTCGAGGCAGGAATGGAGGAGAAACCACAGAGGAAGCTGCCTACAGGCTAACTGGAAGCATCTACTCAGCTAGCTTTCTTACGTCCGCAGAACTACCCACCCAGGGGTGGCATTGCTAATGGTGGTCTAGACCCTCCTGACTAGATTCCTTCAAAGCTTTTGGTTAAGTTTGAGGCAGATTATCAAATTATAGAATGGAAGGCTATAAAGGCATCAGAGTTCCCAACACACTCTCTGTTCACATCTGTTCATCTCCAGAATACAGACGTAGGCGTTTCACATTGCGTTTGAAGTAGCCAAGCATTCCGGTTTCTTCGCGTCAGGTTGGAGCCTCAGCAAAGAGATGGGGCTCTGTCTGAAAATTGCCTGAAGTTTTTATCGTATGGTTCAGAGAGTGAGGGGTCTCTGTAGATACCTGTATTGGTATTTTCTTAACTCAGCACAGCTAAGTACAAGCATTGACAGAAAATCCTGGATTCTTTCGAAGTCAATTGATGTGGACCCTGGTACCTGAAAGATTCACTCTTAACCAAAGCAGAAGTCTGCTGAATGCATTATAGGAAAAGGTCTGAGTTATGTTTTAGGAAGCATCTTGTAGATCTCTTATACATTGTTGCAATGTGTGTTTAGCCACCCACCCGCATCATATTTGAGCCCCTCAGAAGTAGTGATTGTGGCCATGTCTGGTGTTGTACACCTCTAGCCTCAGCACTTGGGAGGCAGAAACAGGAAGATTGGGCGTTCGAGGTGAGGCTGGGCTTCATAGTGATGTTAAGGTCAGCGTGGACCCCACATAGTAGATAGAGACCCTGTCTCAGACACAGCAGCAACAGCTTCGGATTGTGTCCCAGAGCTCAGCCCCTCCCTGCCTAGCACTGCCTAACCTGTGGGGATTACTCAGCATGTGTTTAATGAACACAGTGTTTTTCTCCACTGTAGAGGTGTGCGGCACTCACCTTAAATACACAGCCAGAGACTTTTCACCGAGAGTACACACTCTAGCATCAGAACGCACACCACAGCAACAGCAACAACCACAACCACATTGGACGGTCTGCAAGCCTTTCTCTTTCCTCTCTAGTTGACCAATGATTTAAGATTGTCTAATTCTTTCTGGAAACGCCTGTTGGCTCTGGATCTTTCACACCACCTTACTTTTCCTATGTAGGCCCCAAGCTATGTCTTTCTCTTCATCCTTGGCGTGGGTCGTGCAAGCAGCTTGAAGTCATTTCCCCAGCCCAGTATTCCCTCCCCTTCACCTGGCTCTTGTGTGGTCAGCTCAGAAGAAAATCTGTGTGCATCCTTGGCTTGTTCTGTCTGTAAGATGGTGTCTGTGCTGCCAGACCTCTGTCCATGGGTGGCCACAAAGCCCTTGAATTATGACTGATCCACACTGGAAGATACTACCCATGAACAGTCCACGGGTTTCAAGAGCCAGTACAAAATGTAAAGCCAGTACATTGTTAATTTGTATGTTACGACCATGTTAAAATAATAATTTACATATGCTGGGCTCATCATCTGTATAATTTCCTAAAGATTTCTATATCTTTTCCGCCGTCCTGTAGAATCTGTGTGTAACAGAATTGCAATGCCCCTATTAGCTAATAAAACATATATTTAAGATCATGAGAGTTGGATCAACATGGACAGTGGGCTTATGTTTGCACAAGCAGTGGCCTTCCTGACCTTCTTGTTAGACTGAATAAAGAGAACTTCCCTGACAGGTCCTCTCCAACCCCACTGTGTTGATAAAGCCTGACATTCTGCCTAATCATTTTTTAATGATAGTCTTCCTTTTGTTCTTGGCATGTAAGAAACCAGCTTTTAAAATAAAAAGTGGCAAGTATTAATTCCTGATTAATGGTCTTCTGAAACAGCAAACTGGACTGCAGTTCTTACAGAAATAGAATTGTTTCTGTATATCAGATGTCCTCATATACAGTCAAAAATATACTTTTAATGTATTCAGATTAACAAGATATTTTAATATCTTCAAAGTACAGATAGAGTACTTCAAATCCTGCAAAGGAGAAACTAGGAAAAGCCTATGAGTTCCAACAGCGTGGGTCCTTTTTGCATGCTGTTCAAGTGCAGGCCTGGGGAGTAGCTCCATGGGCGGAGTACTTACTTCACATGAATGGAGCCCTGGCTTTGATCCCCAGCACCACACAACCCAGGTATGGTGACACACTCCTGTCGTCTCAGCCTCGCGTGCAGGCAAGGAGAGCGAGATTGTCCTTGACTGCATAGTTAGTTGGAGGCCAGCCCGGTATATACATGGAATCCTGTCCCCACTCACCCCTGAAAAGATACAGGAGGAAGAAGGCATCATCTTGTCAGTTATCAGTTGGCTGAAGGTAACTGCGTGTCTTTATCCTAAGTGCCGTGTCTGTCTCCCTGTGCAGCCTCGCTTTAAGGGGAGAGAGACACCAGAAAACTAAACAATAGAAGTTGAATACCTTAAGGGCCAGAGGGACTGGGTCCTGCAGTTAGTCAGGACTATGTCATTCCGTGTGAGACTGACGTCAAACAGATTGAATGCCGAAGCAAATGTGTGTGCATGCATATACATGTACGATGGAACGCCTTACTGTCAGGATGTGAAGTGACTCTGAAGGGCACCACAGCAAACCCTGGATCTGTCAAGAATGTACCTATTTTTAACCTGCCGGATCAAGTGTCAGCACTCATAGGAGATGAGGAAGGGGGTAGAGAATGTGGGGGGTAAGACTGACTGGTAGAGATTCTGGCGAAGTCAAGGACCCTCTGGCGTGTTTATAGTTCAGTTGTGCATTCTTAATGGCTCCACTGCTGCCAGGTCAGGTAACATTTTCTTTGCATGTGATGAATGGCAGAGAATTCTTTTGCAGGGGGAGCCAAAGGCGCTGGGAAAGGGGGCAAGGGAAGACGGGAAAGGAGAGAAAAAAGAAACACGCAGCTCCAGAGGGACACAGCCCTTGCTTTGCAGTTGCCTGTGTGGATAGGAACCAGATGGCATGCTGGAACACCCGCTTGGCTATCTGAGGAGCCAAACATATGGCTAATGGTGGGGAGAGAGGGCCTCAGAGCCAGAGCTTTGCCGATGGTTCATATTACAGATTGTAACAGTGTGTCATTACATCGCAAACCTAAGTGCTTAATACCCACTGCAGGCGCTGGCCATAGACTTTCAAGAAGGACTTTTAACTCTTTGCTGGCACTGGATGGGGAAATGACATCACAGGGAGGCTGAAAATGTCTAGTGTGGAGAATTATGTAGTGGAAGCAACATTGTTTTAAGACCTGGGACGCCTTCATGCCTCTGAATTCAACTGTTTTTGGAGAACCTTTTTGTTCAAGCCTCCCTCTATTCCCCTTCTGTCTCTCTTTCTCTCTTCCTCCCTCTAACACACACACACACACACACACACACACACACACACCACACACACACACATACACACACACACGGGGAGGGAGAATGAGAGGGGGGTTACAGCTGAAATCCAGGCTGTGTCACCCACTCTGGTGGCCTAGACAGCCTCCTCACCTGGAAGCCACATCCCTGCATTCAGAGGTCACACATTTGAAGTTTCTGTTTGGGAAGCTTGGGGCAACAGCAGGCCTGTGTTATCTGAGGAGCTGCTGAGCCCATTCATCTGCTTTTCACAGCCCGCTTCCTTTTATTTTTAGCCAGATCCGTCAGGCCTGACAGGCGGGTAATTTGAGCCAGAGGAAGGGCAGCGCTCCAGATCCTTTCCACAAAGCATTTCTTCTCCCTCCTGGGAGGGCTCCAGACTTGGCCTGCTTCAGGCAGATGGATTTGTTGAGTCATGTGAGATCATTTACACAAAAACACAGTGAGGCAGTAGGAGAGAGAGAGAAAGAGAGAGAGAGAGAGAGAGAGAGAGAGAGAGAGAGAGAGAGAGAGAGAGAGAGGCCAAAGCAGAAAGGAAGAGCCAGGGGCGCTTGCTGCCTAGTGCAGGAATTTTGCAGCAGGCAGCTAGACTGAGGAATGCCTTAGAGGCAATTGTACAGAAGAGTCTGTCTAGTTTACAGCCTGGGTGGAGCCCGGCTGGAAGCGCCCCTCTTCTCAGCAGAGGAAAGGAATATGGGGAGACTTTTATTTTTGTAAAAGCAGCACCCAGTAACAAAGACTGCCCTGTGACCGTGTTGGTTCCAGTAGCTGTAAGCAACCAATGGGCGAGTTTAGAGAAAATGAGTTTGCTCTGTGATGTAATAGAAGTTTGCTCTGTCCTGACGCCAGAATGACTGAGGACACAGAGGAAGGAGAAGAGGAAAGTTGGAACAGGACTTTCGGGTAATAGTTTCCAGAGCTCATTGAGCAGGACTGGAGTGGAGGGCGGAAAGTGGATATTGTGGAGAGTGGCTGCGAGGTTTACTATAATTACAGTAGGTAAAGCACAGTCATTGCTTGGTTCCAGTGCTCGAGGACGGGAACAACAGTTTTGAAATGCCAAGGAAGGTATCGTTTCCCCTGCCATGGCATTTGTTTTCCTTTAGTATTTGGGAAGTCAGAAAAGCTGGAACCTTAATCGTGGGAAGCTGTATTAACTTCATGAAACAGTTTTGCTTACTATTTGCACCACAAGCCTTTAGAACAGTCCGTTGAAACTGTCCCTGCTCATTCATAAAGTCTGCTTTTGTTGTTCGTTTTTTCTTTCTGTTTGTTTGTTTTGTTTTCCGAGTGTAGCTTTGGTGCCTATCCTGGAACTCGCTCTGTAGACCAGGCTGGCCTTGAACTCACAGAGATCCACCTGTCTCTGCCTCCCGAGTGCTGGGATTAAAGATGTGCACCACCACTGCTCGGCTGGTGTCTTTTCTTTTTTTCCAATAAAGTCTGAATTCACTTTTATACGATGGTGCAGGAATTTTCCTTGTTTTAAAGAGTAGAAAAATTAAGAAAGAAACAACCAAGGTATCTAAAGGCGCAGTTCTTCTGCCATACAGATAATGATGGGAAATGTGCTGTGCAGAGAATAGGAACTGCATGCAAACTGGAATGGAAAATGAGAAATGAGGGGCCTTTCACAAATACTTAGCATGAGTAATTTCATCGGGAGCATCCCTGCCATTTTGTGTTTATTTTGAACTCCACTATGTAGCTTTTATTTTTTTTTTCCTTTTAACCACCCTAAAATGTAGGTCAGCGTCACCATGGTTCCTCATATTTTGTTAGCATTTGAAAAGTTGGAACATTTTGCCAGTGTTTTGAGACAGAACTATGTTTCAGTTGCCTGTGTGGTGTTAGGAATTCTGGAACCAGCTCGTGCATTCCTGCTGTTGCTAGTCACCAGTGAACTTCAGATACACACTTCGCCTGAAATAAACACAGCCCTCAAAGGGTCGCCGATAGGCTGCTCTAACGTTCGCGCCCCTCCGCTTCCCTTCAGGCTGCTCCCGTTGGCTCTGCCGAGTTTTGGATTATTTTGCTTGAAGAAAGAACAAGGAGATTTTTGTGGTCGGTCGTTGTACATTTTGGGAATCCCAAACGACATAACAGCAACATTATCGTTTCTTGGAAGTGGCTTCATTTTAACTCTAGTTTATATCTTTGTGTCTTCCCTCCATATCAGAGCATCTCTTCCAGCATGATTGAGAGTTTGGACCAAGTAATTATTATGGAGTCTGTCCTATAGGTGGGAGAGTAGGAATCTTAGAAGCATTGCCAGCTTCTGCCTTCCATATGTCAGTGACGTCCCCCCTATAGAGACAACCCAAAATGTCTCCACATATTCATAAATATCCCCAATGGGGGCAAAGTCCACCCTGCCACCCTGGCTGAGAAATAACGCTCTGCCTTCTCACTTTAGTTAGCTTCACAGTTTACTACTTGCTTCATGAGGTAGGCTTTTAGTACTTCTGAGATAGGCTGTAAAGTCAGTCTCTCTCTCTCTCTCTCTCTCTCTCTCTCTCTCTCTCTCTCTGTCTGTCTGTCTGTCTGTCTGTCTGTCTGTGGTGTACTCTGCCGGAGAGTAAACCCAGGCCTCATACTGTATTAGCAACCTTTCTCTTGCCACAGTAAGATACCATGACCAAGGCAACTTATAGAAGAAACAGTTTATTTTGGCTTGTGGTTTCAGGGGCTTTGAGTCCATAATGGCAGGGATGGTATGGCAGCCGGAGCGGGCAGCCGAGACCTTATATCTTGAACCACAGGCGTGAAGCAGAGAGGGCAGACTGGAAGCGATGGAAGCTTTTTTCATTTCAAATCCAGTCCCCAGTGATGGACTTTCTCCAACAAGGCTGCACTCCCTAAACCTCTCCAAACAGTGCCTCAGACAGGGGAATGCCCAAGATGATGGGGGTCATTTCTTGTTCAAACCACAGCGCATGTTGGATCTATGCTTTACCACTGAGTTTGTAACACATAGGTAATCTTTTCATTTAAAATGGAAATATCAGATGATGTGAAGTTTTCTGAGTAGCAAACAGAACTTTTAGAGAGAACACATGTGCACATGTGCCACACACACACACACACACACACACACACACACACACACACACATACACACACCCTGAGACCTGGAGTTTATCCTTACAGAACGGCCCCTCCTCCCCCTTTCGTGTACTCTGGCCTTAGCAGGTGGAATCCTTCAAGACTGCCTCAGGACTTTCCCAGAGCTACACCAGAGGAAATGGCCCTGCCGCTGAACCTTGGAATGTTGACATCAGCAGCATGGATAAATGTCTCAGTATAGCAGCAAACCGAGCTGGGGCCTCCGGCTCGTCAGCTTGGTGTGCCGCCTCAGAAAGAGAGAAAGGCCACAGATAGGAGACTTCTCGGGAGGTGCTCGTTTCCTTCCCATGCTGGTGGCTGTGGTCTCCCTAGGAAGGAATGTGCGCTTTCCCCAGCAGAGGCAGGCATAAATTTCCTGTTTGTTTTGTGAGCACTGGTGTCGAAGGCTATAATGAGATCAGAGGGGCCCCGAGGGACATGGCCTGGCTGTGTCCCTGGCAGTCCCTGGAGCTGCAGCTGGAGAATGCAGAAACCCTGCAGTCCCTGCTGGTGACATAGTGGTGTGACGGTGCCCTCGCTCTATTTCTGGCCCCTCTGCCCCTTACCCTACTAACATTAGCATTCAATCATCCAATTGTAAATCATGGCAAAGTAAATATGAGGCAGCTTCCTTTCCACAGAACAGGGTGGGCACAAAGGTGGCCCTTCTTCCTGAGGACAGTTGCCTGGACGGCTGACAGGCCTTGGCTGTTCTAAGCTCTTTCTCACCTGACATCACCATTAGGAGGAAGAGTTAAAGAGTAAGTCACAATATAGCTGAGACTACAAACAATGTATTACTGGGTCTAGCCTGAACGGCAACTTGATGGATACATATAGGATATAAACTATGGTGGAATTGAGTTTTAGGGACCCCCCCCCCCCAAATTACTTTTTGATAGCCCCTCCTCCGCATCAAACTTTAGGTATGTTCAGTAAAGCAAGACTTCCAAGTATATGAGCTCAAAGCAGAAAGGTGACATTTTCAGGTGCAGGAAGACCCCCAATGCTGTCAGCTCTCAACGCTTGGGGCTGGGATGTTCAGACTCAGCAACGGAGCTGTTGGTTGGGGATAGCTGAAATGTCCCCTGAGTTTGGCACGTGTCAGGATGGGGCTCCAGGGTACCAGGTTTGCACAGATCTGCGGTTTCGTTGCCAGCACGGTAGGTGACAGGCTAACTTGATTTTGAAAGTTCAGCTAACCCAACAGCACGTCTGCTGAGGTCAGAGCAAATCTTACCTCTGTGTTTACAACCAAGCGCCGTGGTAGGCTCTCGGAGAGAACAAGCCATGCTAAGGTAAAGCGGGTAACGAAAAGTACAGAATCTGAGCCCCAGGAAAGCTGAGGCAAACTAATGGATAATCTCCGAGGCTGCCTTCCATTTGAACCTGTCATGCCAGGGAGAGCTCTCTTCTGGGACTCAACCAAAGCTTTTCCCCAGCGAAGCAAGGCAGTAGGCTTCTGGGCTTCCAAAGTAGGCTGATTTAAGCAGTGCACACCACTTCCTGCTAAGGTTCTTGTCCAGATCTTCTTGAGAGAAAACAGGTCCTATAATCGGGACCATTGGTTGAAGAGTCAATTGGCCCCTTGGCTTCTTTAAAAGAAGTTCTGCCTAGTGATTTTCCTCAGTATTGTTCCCTCTTCCGTGGGTCATTTGGAAGTAACTACTCATGGTGTCTCTTCACGGTAGTAGAAGAGGAGCGAAGACGGATTAGTTACAGAAGCGCACCCCAGCAAGGGTGATGACTAAGGACATCTGCTTCCCTGGGGCTCCCTGCGTGACTTACAGGCAGCTCAGCTTGTCCAAAAGTCCCATCTCCCCAGAAGTTCTTAGTGCTTATGTAGCCTTCAAGGAGACCCTTGTGACTCTTGTGAGTTTTAGGAACTGCCTACGACTTAGTTGTGTCCCCCCCCCCCCCGAGCCTGGTCAATTTCATTTCTCTCCCTGTTCCCCAAGGAGCCTCTTTTCAGATGGGAGTGGTGCGATTTGGAGGAAATTGCCTGTAGCACACCTGGTCCGCAGTTGCCCAGCCTTCATCCTGGATGGGTGAAGCTCAGACGTCTCCGCCTGAAATTGTCAAACGCATGGAGAGTTTCTTAGTGCACACGACAGCCACCAGGGATGCACCTTTCAGTGCTGCGTACCATTGACAAACATGAATCCGAGCTCGTAACCCTAAAGCATGACTCCTGCGATTCAGCAGGGTAACGGGATGTCTTCTGTCCGTCCTCTTCGGCGGCGTAAAAAGAGTGGGGTTCCCAGTGGTGTCCTGGCTGTGCTCTGCTGGCTAGAGCGATGCCAGTCTTCTTTGGTGAAGACATACCAATATTTTGTTCTTACCTTTCATGCAGTCTTGAAGTATCTTCTGGTCAACTGAGGGCTACAAACAGGCATTAACATTAAAACATTAGATGATGACGGAATAAAGGAAAACGGGCTCAGCTGATGCCAAGTAAAAGGAGAATTGGCTTAAGCATTGTGGTTAAATTTCGTGTCACTGTTCAGTGCCTACTGTATAAGGTAGTGTTAGCAAGTGTTGGGAAAGTGAGGGTTCCACAAACCAGACAAGTTATTTTCATTTGAATACTTAGAATCCAGTAGGAAGATGCAAAGCAGTTGTCTGTTTGCAGTTTCTTGCAGAATAAAGTTGTGCTGAATAGGAGCAGGAGAGCGGAAGAGAAAAGCTCTACTTCTTCCTCATGCAATGCCATTTGGTCCTTAGCACCGTCATGAGCGATAAGAGAATTTACCCCACTGTTGGGGCAGGGCAAGTGGGGGAAGACAAGATTTAATCACATACGCCACTCACATGCTGAAAGATAGTTAAAGGTCAGGTCAACCGTATTGCCCACAGCTTGAATTCCTTAACTGCTCTGATCAAACCCTCTGACCAAGCACCACATAAGGGATTATTCAGCTTAAAAATTGCATGTCACGATCCATCATTGAAGGGCACTGCTGCTCCACAGAGTGTTACCTCCAACCAAGGGACTCACTTCCCAGCCAAACAAATACAGTAGAAAACACGAAGGGTGTTCCTTGCTAGCTGACTCACAGGCCAGTTTATACTCAGATAGGTTTCTTATCCAATCCAAGGCTTCCTGCCGAGGGATGGTGTCGCAAACTGGGATCGGCTGTGGTAATGACTACAGAAAGTTGCTCTCGTCTCTGGCTTTGGATGGGTGCTGGGATTAAGGCAGGTGGCAAGCATTGTCTAATCTCTTGGTCAGCGCTGTGGTGTTGTGTGTTGCTGCCTCACTGTGGGCTCAGTGAGAACATTGAAAAGCCAGAGCCCCTTCCAGAAGGACCTGAGAGTAGTCCTCAGGCTCACCCTTGTTTCGCTGACTCTTCAGGAACAGTGGGATAAACAGCCCCAGAAGAGGTGTGATGGGGAAGGGTCTCCCCCAGCCCCCTATGGTACTCAGTTCTAGCACCGTGTTCTGAAAATAAGTTGGATTTATATTTATTTGGTTTTGGATGTGGATTCTAGTTCAAGGCTGTCAGGACTCGACTGGAGAAACATTGAAGTGCTCCAATCCTAAAACCAGAAGGAAGGAAACCAGGCATTTCTCTCACCTGCTCTGCTGGTTGCCCAGGCTCTTGAGTCCTGAATTTTGGGGCATTTCCCCCAAGAGTCTCCTGTCATTTCTCTCTGAAGTCCTCTCATCTGTTTACATTCTCAGCCACCTTCACCTAGAAACTCCTGGTCTTCATTATGTCTAGTCCTTTGTTTATCCTGCTGAATGTAGTGTCGGGGAAAGCGTGGCCAAGAGGATCCATGCTGGTATCAGGGCACATGGCATCTGAAAGCCAGTGAGTGGCACCTTTGACACTGTGAATAGTGAAATGCTCGCTTGCTTCACCCTCTAGCCCTTTGGAGTGCCTGAGCTACCCAGCTTCAAGACAGATTACAAAAGGCTTCTAGAATAGACACCTGGGAAGGGAGAGAAGCTTCGGAGGGGAGAAGAAAGCCCAAGTCAGCATATTCCACTCTCAACCGTCAGTATCAACGGCGTTTTCAAGGCCAAGACCTGGCACACAAAGAAGCAGCCCTTGACACTCTTAAGCCTCCCTTAGCGCGAGGAGAATGGAATCAAGCTGGCTTATTCTTTTCTTATCATACCTCAAAGTATCTTAGCGATGATCCTGGTGAAGCAGATGTCTCACCGTAGGTGGAGGTTGTTGGTAAATAGTGGTGAAACAGGTAGACCCAGTCTTCACTTTTCTCCAACTCCCACTTGCTGATGCCCAAGACGCCCAAACCATGAGCATATATAACCTTAGAAATGCCACTGGATGTGGGATTCTCGCCAGGAACCCGAATCTCCCAGTCCCCATCACAGAGAGGACTTGGCTGGTGAGGGACCCTTGGCTATATTGCCAATGCTGTTTTCTTTGCTTACCTGGACCTTCCTTCTTACTTATTTCGGAAACTTCCAAACCCACCTACCTGTCTACCTTCTTCCTTTCTCCCCGCACTCCTTCCTTCCTTCCCTCCCTCCCTCCCTGAACCTGGGGCTCCAGCCTTGAGTCTCCTGAGCAGGCTCCTCGCCGCTGAGCTACAGCCCTAAGTCCCCTGCTTCTTCTGCTACTCTGTATGTCCGCAGTCCTGCTTCCTTGTTCTTGCCTTGCATGGTTACAGTTCATTAACCTTCTAGTTGTGTCAGGTAGAACACAGGTTTTATTAACCACTGGGCTAATTTTGTTAGGATCCGCTGCCTCGGAAACACGGCACACGGGATTGGTTTTCTCGGGGCACCCTTCAAATCTGTGCTTAATTTTGTTCAATACGAGGGGATCTCAACTTCTTGAGAGAAGAAAATATCTAGAAATTGAGTGGCGACTCCCTTGATTCTTGGGCCGCTTCTGACTTAATGGTTTGTGCTTCAGAGGACAGGCTGTGTTTTTAAGCCGCAGGCTTTCCCATGCTGCTTCATCGCCAAACTGACTGCAGGACACCCAGGTTCTCCATGTTTCAGCAGAGGTGGGAATGGTTGATAGAGCAAGGCCAGGCTTTATGGTTGCTGTCCACAAGTGAAATGACCCAGGTTCTAAAGTGTTGTCTATTCTCGGAGGTATTTTCTGTTAGTGGTGGTCGTTATATATGGTGTATATATGTACATGTGTGCATGTATTTCATAAGCAGAGAGGATTTAGGGTTTCCTTTGGTCTTTCTACATGTTTTAATTACGTGGTATCTCTAAAGGAAATCACCTCTAGCCCAGAATCTCCAGCTTATTATAGCATGGCCAAAAGTAATTTTTACATCCTTGTATCTGGTTAGGAAAACTGTCTCTTAGGTTGACATCAGAACAAGCAGCATTAGTCGAAAAGCACATCGTATACCCTTAACTACCAAACAGTTATATGTTATTCCCGATAAGTATTAAAAAGGATCTACAACCCTGAGGCTAGAGAGGCATCTCAGTGGTCAAAGTGCTGGTGTGCAAGCATGGGCATCTCAGTGGGCATCCCAGAACCCATGTTAAAAGCTGGGCATAGCAGTGCTTGGCAGTGCATACCTTTAATCCCAGCGGTGGGCAGCAGAGACAGGAGGACCTGGGGACATTGCTGGCCAGCCATTCTAGGCCACAGGTGAGTGACAGGTTCAGTAAAATACCCTGTCTCAAAGAATAAAGCATAGAACACTTGAAGGAAACCCCACGGTCACATACATGTGCATGCATGAGCAGGGGCACCCACATGCACACACATGCTCTTAACTCCTCCCACTCAACGCGCGCGCACACACACACACACACACACACACACACACATTAATTTAAAAAAAAAAAGATTTAAGCCCTGGCACTAAAATATTTTTCCTTAAAAATAAAAACCTCTAAGACATTGTGTAACAATTATCAAAATTGTTCTCAATCCCGTGTTAACAGTGTGTATCAACCCTGTCTCTGTGAGTGAGAGCAAAGGATTCTATATGTCACTTTTCGCTCCCTCAGAGAAGTTTTGACTGTAGACAGGCGCACAAGCAGATGACCTAGGAACACCTGAGGTGGGGACAGGTAGGAACAGGTAGTTACTGAGAACTGTGTGTTGAGATTCTAAGGGATTGAGGATGTGGCAGATGAAAGCTGGGTTATTTAGGTAGTTGGTCAAGCATCTTTGTCTGCCAGTTAAGAGCATGTTCCCTTTTCCTGGGTGCCAGTATGAACAATAAATTGGCATTTTTTGACAGTAGACATCTCTGTAAGGCATGGGGACAAGCCTTCCAGTTATGTGATAGGTTGGTTTTGAGATGGATCAATACATGGAATAAGTAAGACACAGCATGTATAGTTTCTACCTACCTTAAAGGTCAGAAATCCATTAGCCACTGTTTCTGATAATTCAGTTATTTTCATAATTCTTCACTCACCTTTTAGTCAATTAGATACTGAATTTTTATGCCTTTGAAGCCACTGTTGCCCAAACATTGTGTGCCTATGGAGATGTCTGTGTAGACTCACCCTGCAGAGATGGGATGCTGGAGGTCCTCCCTTGTGTGCTGTTGTTAAGCTGGGTTTCTGCTAAGGCTGGCATGGCATTTTTTTTTTTTTTGGAATATCTGTCTTCCATGATTGACAGTGTCATTACCTTCTCCTCTGGTTTATTAAAAAATAAAAAGCAGGTATAACATTATGTTCACTGAATAGTAGTGCATGTGGATTAAGAATTTATCGTTTGAAAACAATTGCAAAATAATGTTCATAGTCATAGAAAGTGTCAGCATGGGGATTGCAGTATGCACTTCTTATTCTGGCCTCGGCGAATGTGTAGATTCTCCAATGGACAAAGACAGAGAACTAGGGACAGAAGGAGCTGTGGTGGGCCATTGAGAGTCTGAGCATTCCTTCCTTCTCGTAGATATTGTTGATGATTTAATTACTACTTTTACTGTGAAAACCCTGTAGTTCTAGTTA
This sequence comes from Myodes glareolus, assembly GCF_982192425.1. Taxonomy (NCBI): domain Eukaryota; kingdom Metazoa; phylum Chordata; class Mammalia; order Rodentia; family Cricetidae; genus Myodes; species Myodes glareolus. The sequence continues at coordinate 41,416,719 of NC_142041.1, read as the reverse complement.
AGTCTCTAATTCCATTTTTCATCGGAAGATTCAGACATTTAAATACTTGCTAGATGCAGCCTCTGAGGAAAATGATGCCTTGTCAGGTGACTGTAAGGAACTGAGCGATGCACATTTGTCTTCTTGCTCCTGCGAGCATCTTTCAAGGGAAAAAGCCACACACGCCTGCTTAGGTCATCAGAGACGTTTTACTCCTGTTTTTGCTTAACATTTGCCAGAATAAAAGCCCTGGAACTGTGCCTACCACAGATTCATTCCTAAATGCAAACTTAATTAAAAGTAATTTCAAAACTCTATAAAGAACCAGTAACACAATCCAAAACATATTCTTCTGTCTTTGGAGGGGGGATGGGGTACTGAATTAATTGGTTCGTTTGCCTGATGGCACACGGAGTTCTTAAAACCCTTGGTGGAGTGTTACCTGCCATGGAGGGTCTACATCTCAGTCCTGAAGATGATGTAGCCGGACTCTGACCTGCCCACCAGTTCTTCGGTTCCTTGGGATCAGTAGGGAAAGGCGCTAGGGTCTGGGACACGCCACTGCTGCCACTTATCAGTTTCTTGCCTTTATTAAAGATATCCAAGTACCAGCTAGAAATTCCTAAGTCATCGGCTTTGCTCACCAGTGCTTCTGGTCTGAGTTCTTAGTAAGTGCTCAAAAATTAGTTATTTCAAAGAATACCCTTGTCCCTGTGGCCCTACAGTGTAGTAGATAGCCCTTTCTGAGCCATGGGCATGCCCCAAGACTACAAACATGACTGCTTAGACCTGCACTCTCCAGTGTGGAGCCACTAAATCCCTTTGCTATTTTAATTTAAATTGAATACAATTTTGAAAACAGCCCTTGGTTTCACCAGTTATTTCTTGAGAGCGCTAAGAAGCTAGAGTACACGCAGCACTCTTGTGAGCTGTCCTCAGTGATTTCCCTGATGCCCTGAGAGCCGAGGGCTCAAGAAGTCCATGTGGCTGTCCTGCTGGATAGGACGAGTGGCTGTAGACATGACAGAAAGTCCTGCTGGACACAGAACTTTACGGAGTTTTTCCTGGGCCTCATGGGTTTCTTGCTTGTGTTTATAATGCAGCAGTCTGCTTCAGGAAGTGAGGGTTCCGGAACAAGAAGGACCTTCAGGAGCTGCCTCACACTGTGACATGTCTGATCCCTTGTGCCCGTCACCGCAGCATGAACAAGGTAAGGGAATGCTCTTCGAATATGCTTTGTAAATTTTCCTATATCATGATTTTCTTGGGCACATATGTCTCTGTGGCCCTAGATGGTTGCTTTTCCTGCCATTACAGTTGGTCGTGTAATGCCCACAAGCCATCTTCCAGGCAGGGTGCAGGAGCTGGTGGACACTTCATGATTCTATAGAGTATCTCTTGCATTTCCCAGAGGTGTTTGATAGCTGAAATGCTGACTGTTTGTGTGACTGTGTTGACATGACTCATAGAGAATTAGTCTGTTGAGCCAGATTTCCTGAGATGACTATCCGCTCTGCCAGACCTCAGGCAAGTGACCCAACTTCTTGAAGCCTCTCTTTTTCCCATGTGTAATATGCTAATCACAGTGGGTAAAATGTACTAATTTATGTGCCACTTGCCATGGATAGTGCCTGTCTGGATTACAGGCCTCATGGAAGCATGTGACATAGTTTTGATGTTGGGACACTGTTAGCCCATAGACCTAGCTGCAAGAGAGTCTAGCAAGTACGTGCAGCATTTCCATTTGCTCTCTGACGTGCTGAGTAGCCATTGACTCCCAGAAGGGCCCATTAGGGGTAAGCAATGAGTAAGGTTTGGATTGAGCTGCTAGCAGGTGGCAGACTATTTCAGGTTTGAGTATTCTAATAAGGGATGTACCAGAAGCTCTACAGGCACAGAAGAAACAGCCAGATCTGTGACTGTCTTAGCTTTCTATTGCTGTGATAAAATGCTGACCAAAAGAAGACTTGGGAAGGAAAATTTTTATTTGGCTTATAGGTTGCAGTCCATCATCGGGGAGTCAAGGCAGGAGTAGAACCAGGGACCATAGAGGAATGCTGTTTACTGGCTTGCTCCCATTGCTTGCTCTTTTATCCAACCCAGAACCGCTTGCACAAGTACTGCCCACAGTGGACTGGCCCCTCCTACATCAACCATTAATCAAGAACATAGGCAATCTGATGGAGGTGCTTTCTCAACTGAGGTTCTTCATCCCAGATTACTCTAGTTTGTGTCAAGTAAGTTGACCAAACCAAACCAGGGTCGTGACCTAGGAGAGACATCACAAAGGAAGTGAGATTTTGAGGTGGAGTCTGGATGGTAAATGGTAATTTTCTGGGCAGATGGTGTAGAACTAGGCACTGCAGGTGAAGGGAAAGCCTGGGTTTGGGCACAAAGGCCTGGGAGAAGGTCTGGTATGCTCAGGAACAGCAGGCGTTTGCATGACTGGAGCAGAGTCATCTCTCCATGACACTTGGCGCTGTGACAAGGGAACTCAATAGTGAGTGACTGTCTTCTGCATTTTAGGATTCTTGGTGGTATCCCCTTCTTCCCATTCTAGTCAAGACAACAAAAATTGTCCCCTGGTATTTATTTTTCCATGCCTCTTGACAAAAATCACCTCTGACTGAAATCTACACAATTGGTGGCCAGAGGCCATGTATGAGCTCAGTGACAGAGGCAAGGCCAGCATTTGGGCCACAAATGGATGTGAAACAGAGGAGAAACTTTTCTAGAAAAACAAACATAATGTATGGGTTGTTGTGGTGGAGTTGTACAACACTTGGGGTACTTTGGTCTTGACCACAGAACGGGCATTTAACCTGCTGAGTTCCCAGTCTGAAGCTATCCCGAAGTGATTTTTCGTAGGCCAGTCTTCCTTCATAAGGATGGGAAGAACTAAGGTCCCTTCAATGTTTGCACCTTAATAGGATGTTGTGGCTGCTACCATACTTGAAGAGGCCAGAAAAACCAGAGCAAAACAGCAATAATAGAACCAAACAATTATGTTGAAGAATTTTACATTTGGCTGAAATGAACTACTATCCACCCCGTCCTGTGCCAAAAAAAAAAAAAAAAAAAAAAAGGAAGCCCTCTGTTGGATGGCCCACTGTTTCCCCCACAGGTCCCTATCCAAACTTAAGGACTTACCTTTTAACAGGCTAACAAGTCAGCCTAGGGAGTTTTGAAGGACAGACTGTGGTTCTGCCCCATAGTCATGGCTGGAGACAGAAGTCTATCCCCACAAGCCCCGGCTTCTGTTATTTTGAGGCTGGTATACTGGAAAGTCAAGGCAGTGCTTGGGAAACTTCTGATCCACATGCTCAGCTTGTGCCATCAGCCAGCTCCCGGTGGCCTGCAGGGCATCTCCACAACTGATGTCATGGTCTTGCTCTTAGCACACACTCAGGAAGCAGACTCTTGGGAACCAGTAGGTGTGTCTGTGCTTGGGAAGTCGTGTTCTGCCTGCATGGCCTGCTGAATGCCTTACTTTATATCATTTTAATTGGAAGCAGTGATTAAGTTGGATGTGTCACCTCCCTTGGTCAGCATTTTTCTCCCTCTTCTTATGGCTTTCTTGGCAACAGACAAAGAATAGGTCTTGCTCTGGGGGAGGAAACAGCTCTTCTCAATACAATAAAACCAGAGAGTCATCTCATCAGGGAGGTATGTAACAGGCTGCTGGAAGTGTGGTCATGGGTGTGGCTGGTGTTCTAAGTGGATTTGTTCCTAGAAAGCTGGGAGACATTTCAACTGTAGCTCTTCATTAGACACATTCTCTAATTCTGTCCTTCCTTCCTGAATATCAGCTAGGAGGATTTCAGTTAGGGAGCAGTCAAGACAAAAGGTAGCCACAGTGTTCTAGAGTTCTTACTCCTTTGAGGCACCAGGGTGATACTGATGACAGATTTTCTCTGTGGCCTTTCAAGGCTAAACCCTCTAGAAAGCAGGAATGGCTCCCACGGCACAAGGGGGTTGCTAACTTATTTTAGTAATTTGATCATGCGGCTGACCTAGGGCTAGTGAACTGCATCTTCCAGGCAAGGATTTTCTTTCTCAAATTTTCCCTTTCTTACCTGTGGCTGGGTGTGAGGGGATAGCTGTGGCCCTGCTTGAGCCTTTGCAGTACTATGGGCAGAGAGGGGAACGAGATATTCCTAAACTCACTATGAATAGACCGCCATTTCCTGAGGCTAGTATGCGGGGATTATGACCTCTGGATGTGCATTCTAGAAAGTTCACCTCAGACTGACCCACCTTCCTCACGTTGTAAAACAGGCTTAGTGGTTGTACAATGAGAGCCTTAGCCTTATGCATTAAACAAATCATGAGATGCATATTTTCTGGGACACCATTCCACACTCCACCCTTACTCCTTAGACTGGAAGACCATCTTTCCAACTTTCTCAGCCTTTTTTGCAAAATTGACATTTCAGCCTTTATGATGATTGACAAATTTCACAATGGCGACTTAGCTTTTGAATTGTGCGAAAAAGCCTTTATCCTATCTGGTTTCTGGAATCATTCTTACTGACATTTATACCACATCTCACGTCACACGTTTCTGTTAGTCACAAGGACGAGTGTTTGGGGGAAGTATAGTTTGCAACAAAGCGAAACAAAAACAAGAAACACCAGACAAAACGCAGGGAAGTCGGGATCCTCAGAGGAAGGCAGTGCAGAGCGATGCTTCTCACTGTGTATGGCCTTGACGGTCACAAGCCACACCCACACCCATGACAGGGTCTGCTCCCAGAAGCCCCTCCTGTGGCGGTCTTGGGGTGATGGCCCCTCACTTTCTTAAAGTTATCACTTTCCTGAGGGTCTGTCACATGGCCTCTTCTCTGGGTTTGTGAGTACATTCCATCTGACTGGAAAACAAAAATCGCTTTTTCTGATGCCACACAAAATGATGCCTTCCCTGTCGGCACTCCACTGGTGACATGGCCTCCTTCCACACTCTTGTCATGTTCCAGTGAGGCCTGCTCTGCTTTGATGACTTTGGAAGGGTGCAGAGGGTTTAGGAATGCCTCTGACCTCCCCTGGGCACAGAGGCTGTTGCTGGGTTAGTTAACTCCCCCACCCCCAGGTTCTTCTCTGACTATTCCTAGATCCCCACTCTGTTGTTCCAGCAGCGGAAGCAGTGTTACATTGACACTCAGGCCAGTATCCCTACAGTCGGCTAAAAGATACACCCGAAATTCACTTCATTTCTGCCTTCATTTACAGTCTTTCTTACTTCGCGCATACCATGAAGCAGTGAAATCCAGAATTCACTCCCCTTGTTTATCCACCCAGCCCTTGGTGTAGACATGGCTTTAATTTATCAATTACATCTTAAAATTTACAGATTATCAATTATATTTTACTGATGAAAATGTTTTATTGAGCAGGTTCTCACACACATCCTGAGTTCTGTGTGTTAATGTTTACAGTAAGCCAATCGGAAAAGAACAACAGACTGTCTGAAGTTCTGCTCCATCAATGGCAGAGAGCGCCATCCCAGCCTGAGCTTTAAACATGACCCTGATATTAAATGCTCCTCCAGCGTAAACGTCTTCTGCTGGGAGAACAAGCTAAAATGCTACTGGGTCCAGACAAGGAGTGGGCAACAGGAAAGCCAGCAGCCATCCGCCTCCCTCTCGGCATGGCCCTAGTGCTCCAACCTGTATTTCATCAGCTCCAACTGCCTTTTCCTGGAGGCGGCAGCTAATCCTCCTTGAGTCAGAAATTGAGGAACTATGGCTTTAAAAAAATCTAGTGACATGAAAGCAAAGCTGAGTAAACATTAAGTGATCTTTAAATAAGGAAGGTATTCTCAATTCCTGCGGCAGAAATTAAAGACAGAGGATGTTTTACCTGTGAATTTTCTCATTTGTTCTTTGCATCAGAAGATACTATCAACTAGTTTAAAAGACAAGGTGAGGGATGTGTGACCGTGTATGTGTGACTATGTGTGAGTATGTGTACATACATATTTATATATACATAATGCAGGTGATAGATAGCTAATTGGTTATAGATATAAATAGTGAATTGCTTACAAATCAGAACAACAAATGATAAGATGAAATAATTGCTTTAGTAGAAAGTGAGCAGAAATATAAAACACATAAAGGAAAACCAAAAATAAACAACACATGAAAAGTTTTAAACTTAAGAGTAATCAAATAAGTGCAAATAAATTATAATGGATGAGAATTTGAAACTTCACTCAGCAGAGGTCGGAATTGAGGATACACACTGAAAGAACTTCTTTCTCAAGGGAACTATCGTATGCCAAAGCCTCATTCACATACCTTCACTGACAGATTTCATTTATACAATCTTAGCTCAAAGAAAACTGCCATGAATGTATGTAGTGAGGAGCTGCGGGAAGGCCTGCTTTTCATCCCACCTGGCTCCCGCATGGCTAGCTTAGCCCTGGAAATAACAACATACAAATCGTATTCATTTATACACTGCCTGGCCCATTATCTCTAGAGAGTTAGTTACTGGCTAACTCTCACATCTTGATTAACCCACTTCTAATAATCTGTGTAGCACCACGAGGTGTGGCTTACTGGGAAAGATTGAGCATGTCTGACCTGGTGGCTGGTTTCATGGCGTCTGCCTCATTGCCCTCTTCCCAGCATTCTGTTCTGTTTACTCCGCCTACCTAATTTTCTGTCCTATCAAAGGGCCAAGGCAGTCTCTTTATTAACCAATGAAAATAACACATAGACAGAAGGCCCACCTACATCAAATGTATGTCAAATTTTTGCCAAGATACTAAAGAAAATATTGCCATTTTCTCAGATAGTAAGTATGGTACAGCCATGTAATATAATTGCCAAGCGGACATGGTATGTAGTGACCTAAACAGGAAACTTTGGAAGAAGGTGAATGGCATCACACTCTGTAAAGTTTGGTTGCTCTTTCAGTGTTTAGAAAGATTTGCGCATGCCGGTGCATGTCACATGTATGTTTTCAGTTTTTCTTCAGCAATGTGGAAGTCATCATGCTAAAGTAATTTTTAAGATACGAAATTATGGTTAAGATATGAATTCCACTTTTAAAAAATATACATGATAAAGGACAAGAAGATACTACCCTGAATGCTGACAGTGGAAAGTCCGTGACATATAGCCATTCCTTTCTCGCTTTTTTCTTTGTCCAGATTTTTCTGTATTTCCAACTTTCCTGTAAGTATTTATACATTTCATTAATGGTCAGAAAAGGCAAATACTTAAAAATAAGCACTATTTTCGTTGCCTCACATTTGAGATATGTGGGTTAGTGATGTCTAGAGGACACACAGAAAGGAGAAGGAGGTTGGTTTCAGCTTTGATTTGGGCATTGCCATGCTTGGCACATTTCTGCTGCTCTAGAGCCAGTTTGGGATCAGCTATAAGTGACAGGTAGATATTCTAGGCAAAGATGCAGTCCTATGGCTTAGTGGCTCATTTTTTTTTTGATAGTACATGTCATGTAATCTCTGAATTTATCTGGTCAAAGACACCGTTGCAATGGGTTTTAGATTTGGCAGCTCTTGGGGAAACACTGAGACCCTTCAACCCCTTCAAGTGATTCACCACCAAGATCACTGTTCATGACACCCAGAGAGCATGCACTCCTCCTCCTCCTCCTCCTTCTCTCTCTCTCTCTCTCTCTGTCTCTCTCTGTCATCGGACTGTGTTTTAGGAGGCTATGTTTCATGTGGTGACATAGTCCCAGCAGGTCTTAGAATATGTGCTTATGTTTTCATGTTCCTCATAAGGCTTAGTTTTCATCTCCAATATGATCATTATAGGAATAACCCGCAGAAACAGAAGATTTTCATGGTCTCCATTAGTGCTTAAGCCTGTAAAGGAATCCTGAGACAGAGCAGAAGAACCAATTAGCTGGATTAAATGTGTCCTGGGTGATGGAGGATGTCCTCCTCCATCAAGAAGATGGATACTGGAGCTAGGGTACTGGGGGCATCTCCTCTGTTTGAATCTTCTCTATCCTTAAGAAGTAATCCTTACTCCTCTCAACAACTTCATTTTCATGGTTTGGGGGACTGGAAGGAATCCGCTGACAAAGTAATGTGTGCTGGGTGAATCCGGTACTGTTGAGTGTAAGTGTGCGGACTGGTGAGTGGTTCTGGGCTACCTGACTAGCTCCATTTGATCACAAGGACAAATGTAGTGACATTGGGGGTTGGGGGGGGACAGGGATAGAATTCTCTTCTGAGAAAACCAGAGTGCATATTTGAAAGACAGTTGGGCCAGGTGTGGAGTTGCATGTCTGTTATCCCAGCACTGAGGATGGAGGCCAAAGATTACAAGTTCGAAGCCAGCCTGGGCTACATATGAGTTCTAGGCCAGTTGGAGGTACATGGGGGAATATGTCTCCAAAAACTAAAGGATTGATCATCTAGTCTAGTAGATGGCTATTTGTCCTGAAGGAAAGAGAATAAAAATCTTATTTTTTAATTTTATATGTACTTTTTAATTACATTTTTTCATGCAATATTTCATACAATACATGTTTTGATCATGTTTTCCTCTCCTCAACTCCTCCCGGATACCCTTCACCTCACTTCTTACCCACCCATTTTATGTTTCTGTCTCTTCCCCCTCAGAAACCCTCACAAAACAAAACTCAAAACAAACAAGAAAAGATCAGTAAGAAAAAAAAATAACAAAATAAAACAAAAGTACACACACACACACAAATTTTGTTTTGTATTTGCTAATTACTCTTGGGCGTGGGGCCTGCCCTGGAGTATTGTGTTATTGATATACCCAGCCTTACTCCATTGGAGAAAACTGATTGTCCCTTTGCCATTAGACAACAATTGCAAATAGCTTCCTTATTAAACCCTGTGCCCTCTTCCCTCTCCCAGTGCTGGAGTCCTGTCTGGTTTGAACCTGTGCAGGTCTTAATGAGTTCTGCCACGGTCTCTGTAAATTGTTACGGGCATCTGTCCTCTTGAGTCTAGAAGACAGTCTTTCAATGGAGTTATCACCCACGGCTCTTATAATCTTTCTACTTCCTTGTCCGCATAGATCCCTGAGCTTCGAAGAAAGGGTTGATGAAGACAAAGCCTTTATGACTACTCCAAAGTCTCTGACTCTTTGCCTATTTTACAATTCTGGGTCACAGTGATAATCCCCATCACTACAAGAAGAAGCTTATCCGATGAAGATTGAGCAAGGCACTGATCTATTAGTGTCATTAGGAGTCTTTTGACTGACATGGTACTTTAGCACAGTAATAGTATTAGACATTTCCTGTGCCAGTGACCTATCTAACCTCAGGATTTTTAATACTTTGGCAGTGTTAGGTATGGGTTCCATCTCATGGAGTGGGCCTTAAATTCAATTTAAAAAGTAGGTGGTTACTCCCGTAGCATTTGTGCCAGTATTACACCAGTATATTTTGCATGCAGGTCACTGTTGCATGTGGCAGGGTTTGTAGCTAGGAGAGTTAATTCTTTTTCCTCTTCTTGTGATGGGCAGAGCACCTTCCAGTACTATTAACGCTAGTCAGTAGAGGTAAGGCCTCCAGTTAAGCACCAGCTTGCCTTCTCCATGTTTGGTGACATAAGTATTATCCTTAGCATTAAGGTTGTAAAAAGTAACCATTAGCCTTGGCAATGGCCTGTGATGTTTGAAGTGGGGGTGGGGGCGGGAGGTTCTGTTAGACTCCTTTGGCCAACGACTCATCAAGATATATCTCATTCCTGGCACTGGAGGCTTTACTAGATGACCTAACTAGACGACCTAGGACATCCAACTGGAGCCTTGTGAGAAGACACCTTGTAAAATATTAACTGTGTCGATTAATCCTTGGCTTTAAGATGTCTGCAGATGACTCTATAGAATATGTACATTTTCAAGATTTGTTTCCTAAGTTTTGTGGAATTGTTTCTTCCAAACTTGAGCCTCCCTTCTTTTGTGTGAAGCCAGAAGGCTGTAGCACTATGTCTCCTTGGGAATGCAATTCTCTGAATCTCAGAGCAGCCACAGTCGAACATTCATTGCTGCTTTGTCTGAGAGACCGTCTGCAGGGCTTGGTGTAGATACTGAAAGCCTGTTCTGGTTGGCCCTTACATGAGTGATTGTGATGGTGTGGTCCGAAGAAACCCAAGACACCATGTACTACCTGCATTGTCACACAAACCCAGGAATGCCTTAGTGAGGGAGTCATGTGACTGACCTAATAGTGCCCAAACCTGCCAGAGAAGATGAAGGAAGATCCTGGTAGGCAGGAGGTACAGTATGGCTTCAGAGTCGAAAGGCATCCAGAGAAAATAAGGGCAATAGATTGTCACGGGAGCAATGAAATCAGAACCTGAAAGGGCTCGTGGTAAACTGGGATAGAGCTTTAAAGCACATCTTCAGGACTCACTTGAAGGCGAGAGGGACTCACCACTACTTTCAGTTGAGTGGTGCTTTCACACACATTGTAATGGTTCATTTGGGGGTCTTCTTTACCCGTATTTCTTGAGGGTTTAAGGAGGAGTGCCTAGTGTTGTCTTCATTGAAAACAGGCTCTGCTACCCCAATACTGATGAGTTTTGTGCCAGGCTCATGCAGCACTTGAGTGTTGACTGGGTGGCTTCGTCTCTGCACCCCTATATTTTACTGAGTCTGTACCCCTAGCTGTGTGCTGCAGTCTCTTGTCAGGCTGATGGCCACTGCGTTCTGTAACAAAGGCTGGTAATCTTGGCCTTTGTGCATCAGGGCTGCTCTGTCTCCCTTCTCCCGTCCTCAGTCCTGCCCTTTTCTTCTCAATTACTAAGCAGTAATGGATGTAATTAGGTTACGTCCTATTTAGTTAATTGGTGATTGGGAACATGATTGTTTAGTCGCTTAGTTATTACGTAGTTGTTCATCTTTAGGATATTGGCTCATTTGTTTGATTTTGCAAACAGTATCATCTCGGACAGTGGGACGGTTTATATGAAGGGAAACAGCCAACAAAGAGATTGCTCCCAAGGCAGGATTTTAATCCCAGTACCTGGTGCTTTAGACCTGTTCTTCCCTCTGCCTTTGGACACTGGGGACCTTACAGTATGCGACCGTTAGCCAACACTCTTCCTGTGTCTATGGTCCTAAGGGTTTTCCTTTGTTAGATGTTCACACAGAACTCTGCTCTGGAGCACGTGTGTATCATTGGCTTTGTTTTTAAAAACCTCTGTGTGACTGTGTGGTAAGATTGGTCTGAGGACTGTACTAGGTAGAGAGATGTCTCCTTAGGCTACACAAAACTGCATGTTGCAATAGTCCTTTAAGAATCATTTTAGACAAACATAAGTGACAGGGTCAACACGTACATGGAAACATTTAGACTTGATTAATCATGGCGTCTGTACCCCTCTGGTTTGTCTACCTGGGTTTCTTTTCTACTCCTCCTCCTCCTTCCTCTTCTGCAACAGCTTTGTAACTTCTTCCTTCTTAAATGCAGAAGCATTATCTTGAGAGTCCAGGCTCAATTAGGCAGAAATCTAAGCAATTAATTAAAAGATCTGACCTAGCCAGGGAGGGAAGGTGTCAACACATGTCATAGCGGTCAGAAACACCGGTTAATTAGAGCAGGGGGACATCGTGGTAAATTGTGGGGAAAAAAAGTGCTGGACAAAACTCACAGTGTATGCCTCTATTACTCTTAAACCTAACCCACAAACAATTTGTTGTGACAGCTCTAGGCTGAGATTATGGCTAAAAATAGGCCCGTGTATTGAAGAAAAAAGAATATTTAACAGTTGAAATTTTGTGAGCGACTGATGCTGTTTCATTGTAATAATGCCCCCAAAGGCATATTAGTGATGCCGCTAACTACAGACTTTAATAGACTTTAATAATGTGTATTTTAGAGGCCCGATACACAACGGGATAATGTATAAAACATTCATTATGGGAAATTGCTACCTTTTTATTTAATGAGAAAGCCGCTGAAACAAACCCGCGGCTCTGCTGTAGCATCAGGTTCCTGGGCATGAGGGTACCGAGTAGCGGCTTCCACCTGCACTGCCTGAGAGCTAATCAAGATGCAGCCATATCTACTTTCTTATTCAGTAGATGAAAATGGAGCTTCGAAAGCCTTCTTGATTTGGATAAATCTTTGTTCAAACCACAGCTCCACCTGCCTCTGCCTAAACAACTTGAGCACGTCACTCAGCATGAAGCTACATGGTATGCGCTGTGTCTCACAGGTTGTGGGGCAAGTTAAGGGTTGGCCCGGCAGAGGCCCCTCGTGCTGGGCACTCAGCGAGCAGTTTCCATGACAGCGCTCTATAACTGTTCATACCTCTTGTGTCTGTGCTTGACTGTTGTGGGGAAACCGGAAGGGGTCCAGAGAAGAAAACACAATTGAAAAGCCTTGAGAAGTAGCACCCGACCCAAGCCTGGCCTGGGTTTTTTATGTGATTCTGGTGTGCGGTGGCTGGGAGCCATGGTACTAAAGGAGAGACAGGAGTATGGAGCAGATGCTTGGAGAACGGTGGATCATCTATCTCTTTTAATAAGATAACATCGTTCGAGCGGCAAAGCGCGATGCGTCGGTTTGCGAAGTGGACTAGCGCTGCCTGTTCGCAGTGCCCGGCTGTGACGGCACAGCCAAGCACCCACTGGATTTCCGATTCCGTTTTATCTGATATCAGAGCCAGTGGCCTTGCTCTCTCAGAATAGAGCTCCACCTTGGAGAGAGGGACTAATTGGATAAATAAGAAAAAAACAATCCAGCGTGTTTATCAGCTGTCCAGCAATCAGGGGGTCTCTTGGAAAGGAGCGAAGCCTTTTTCCCCTTGACTCCTTGAAGTGGCAGCACGTCCTTTACCCTCCATCCACGCTCCCGGCTCTCGTCTGCTTCTGCTGTAATGTCAGAAGCACTAATCATGTCAGACTGTGTGACAGTGACAGCCCTGACATTCACAACAAAGACGGAAGAAAGGGGGAGAAGAGAGATTATGAGGGGGAAGGGAGAGGAAACAGCAGGAGAAGGATGTTATTATTATTATTATTGTTATTATTATTATTATTATTATTATTATTACACCTAAAGCGTATAGCTGCAGAATCACCAACATTCTAGGTAGATCACATCCGAAGAAAATCAAGGAAGGTGCAGGGTGAATTCTGATGGAGGTTTAAATCGGGCCACCCGGATTTCGAGTTTCTATTTTTCTTTGGTTCGTAGCCTTTATTGTGATTACCGTGGCTGTGATTTCTTCCCTTTACTTATGAAAGAAGGCATTTCCTTTTCTCTCCCTGTCCTTACCCAGTGTTTTCTCCGCAGGGAAGCAGTGTTACAGTCGGGAGTATGTGCTCTCCTGAGCCTTTCCTTTTGCTTGCCAGATTCTGTAGTTTAATGAGAACAACGATCACTTGAAGGAAGGAGTCAGAGGTGACTGAGGACCATCAGGTGTCAGCCTCAGTGGTGTCCTGGTGCTTGCTGCCTATGTATGGAGGAGCTGCTGAGTCCCCTGCTCCCTGGCTGCTGGGAGTGGGCTTCCCTCCCCTCAAGCACCTCTCTGTTTAGATCAGGCTGGCCAGGGGGCTCCTGTCTTCACTTTGCAGCAGTCATGACCTGGACACCTGCTGCTGTGTGTGTTTAAATCCAGATGCCATGTTCTGAATTGAGCTCTGAGCTCAGGCAGAACCAGCCCTGGCTTTCTATAAACAGAATCCAGCTGCCAGCTCAGCTTTGGAGGGATTTTGAACCAATAACTCTTAGCTAGGATGTTTACCCTTTCCCCTTTTCTTTTTACAAGAAAGAAACAATAATACCCACATAGTCCATGGTGGTCACCTTGCTATAAAAACGGTGTGTTTCTGTGTGTACTTAAGGACCAGCAGTTTTCCAACTGCAGTGACTTCTTCTTGGATTGCTTTCAAGTAATGAGATTGCACCCTCATCCTTGTCCTTAGCACCCAGTCAAAGCCTTTCAGACCAGGGCCTCTTAGAAGAAATGCTGCCTAATACGCAATAAAAAAAAAAGGCTTATTTGCAATTCTTGGGGTAATTATACATCTACAAGCACAAGCGAGTGAATGTGTATACTAGTGAGAATTTGGGGAAATGACCCCAAAATATCTTTCCTGTAAAGTTAAATTTTTTGCTCTGAGGTTTTACATCGATGGCATTTGCATTGTTCTCTGATGTGTTCCTGTTTGCTTTCGTTGACATTCAGTTAAAGGAGTCAAATCCTATATAGGGTAATACTAGCTACAATAGCAAATAGGCTGCTAGCTTGTTTGGCCTGACACAATAAAAGTTTCCTTTCTGGTTCAGTCCCATGGAGGTACCTGATCTGCGGTATGCTTTTATTCTGAAGTGATGGAATTCTGTGGCAGGCCCTTTCCACATTCTATTTTACTGTCTGTATTGGTATGCTCAGGCTATGGTAGCAGAGCACTCCAGGCTGGGTGACTTCAATAGACAATTGTGTTATCTCTCCATTCTAGAGACTAGAAGTTCAAGACCGAGAGGTAGACAGGGCTGTTTACTTCTGTGTTTGTGAACCAGGGGTATAGTCCAGGTTTCTCTCTCTGCTGCTGCTTGCTTTGATTTGCAATTCATCTTTCTTGTGTTTGTGCCTGGGTCCAAATATCTGCCCCCCACTTCCTGTCTTTTTGAGATAGGGTCTCACTGTGTAGTTCTGACAGAGACGGGACTTGCTAGGTAGATCAGGTTGGCCTTGAATTCACAAAGATCCACTTACTTCTGTCCCCGAAGTGCTGGAGTTACAGGAGTGACCAATACACCAGGTCCCAAATTTCTCTTTTATGAGAATACAAATTATACTGGATCAAGGGCCTTCTCTATTCCAGTATGAGTTAATCTTAACTAATTTATCTGATGATAGTCCCATTTTCAAAGAGGTGACAGTGTGGTTTAGGATTTGATTATGAATTTGTAGGAGGAAGGGAGAATAATTCAACCCATGATGCCATCACTAATTGAAACATGTAATTGTCTTCCTCTGGACGGTGGACAGAGAAGAGCAAGGAGAAAGAGCCTTTGCTTCTTAATCCTGAAAGATCAAAGCACAACGATATCTTTTCTTCTCATTTCTTAGTCATAGCTAATTATCCGGCTCTACCCAAAGGCAAGGCAGCCTGGGAAATGTAGTATAATCCCTGGCTGAATGGCAGTTATGCTAGATGGCTTTAGATACATCCCCACGCAATCAAGCTGCCCCATCTTTCTAGGAAAGTGTCTGTGCTTCGTTTGCTCCTGAGCAAACCCTTCAAGAGCACCAGAAGAGTGTGACAGTCTCCAGGCTTGGGAATTCCATTGAGTGCCTGCCCAGTAATGACTCCAGGCGTCAATACGCAAATGAGTTTATACATTTGTTTATGGTTTTGCTCCCTTAAGAGACTTGTCTTATTCTCAAGGGAATTTCATGCGCCCTACTAATGGATACCTTCTCTCCTTACAAAACGAGTAAAATCAAAATTAGCAAGGCTTTATTCTGGGCTAAAAAATGTAAACTGATTTCTTATAGTACAGTAACCTTTAAATTTCATGTTTGATTATTGCTGATGTACGTCCAGGAGGAAAAGAAGGATGTTGCGACTACAGAGGAAAGCTATGTCCTGTGTGGTGCTTGTCTTGAATGGCTAGGCTTCCGTATCTAATTACAAGAGTCTGGTCTCTCCTGTCAGGTTAGTCATGATTTCAAAAGTGGGTTTTATCCGTGACTAAGTAATTGCTTTGTATGTTCCTTTTCAATCACAATAAAAAGTTACGAATTCTCTACATTAAGAATCACTAACCATTATTTAGATTTGCCTGTTGAATCGGGTTTCTTCTTAAAAAATAATAAAAGTAAAAAATAAAGACTCAGAAACATTTTCTACTGCAAAATGTTGGTTTCTTAAAGTAACTTACTTATGAAATAGTTCCCATAAAGAATGACTGAGAGCAGTTTGAGAAAGCCAAGTAGGAAGAGTCTGAAAACTTGGCAGGCAGTGTGAAAACACTAACCCTAAACCATGCTGTTTAAGATTTTAGTCATGAACTTTCATGTCAAGAAACCACTACCTTGCTGCTTTATTGTTCTGTTAAAAACACAACTTTACTCTAATGACTTCAAACACATCAGTGTGTCGTAGGTTTTCTTTTGGTCGAAAAAAAGAATCTCGATTGTGGAGAACAGTCTAGGTTGAACTTGACCTTTGTAGATGTTTGATAAACAACACTATTTTAGGACTTGAAAAGTGGGTGGCATTACTCTTGCTTTTCAGATGAGGGGCTCTCAGAGACTCTGGTGTACGAAGCTTAGTATCACAAGCCTATGTACAGCAGATCGGACGTTTGGATTCCTGTCTAATCAGCTCCCAGATCTGTAGCACTTCCTTTCTGCCACGCAGACTCCAGAGAACGTCTGTCTAATTGAGTTTGAAATATATGAAATTTATTCGCTTGTATAAGACTCCAGGACATTCCAGTTGCTGAAAGACTCATCCACGTACATACGAGCCATTGATGGGATAGTTGGAAAGTTTCATTCAGTCACGAAGGCGGTACTCTAGGAAGGTTGTTTGCGGATGCTTGAGTAGACTGCTGAGTACACAAGGCAGACACTGATTCAGAATACCTACTAAATCTCCATGGTGTAACTCAATTACAGCCCTTTAGAATTCTTGTTAGAGTTCTGTAAAACAGGATTTCCCTCACTCCTTTTCTAAAAGTGCCCAGGTTAAGTGGGATTTTGTTTGTTTTTTTGTTTTCTTTTGTTTTGTTTTTGTTTTTTTACAAACATTGGTCAAGGCAGCCTGAGCTTTGGGTGGATGCTGGACAGAGGGCAAGGTAAAGAAAGCCTCCTGTCTTTCCAGCGAGAATCTCAGCTGGAACCAGAGGACAGGAGGTACACTCCTTACCACCGCTCACCTTTCACCTCGCCAGCAGCATGAAAAGCCTCGCTTCTGTTGGTCGGTTGCTGGGTGTCGGTGTCTTTCGGTTTCAACCAGGTTACTCTACTCATGGTTTCTGCTGAGTGACTGTGGGCAAGTCATATCCTGTGTTGGAAACGTGATGTCTCCAAATGGAAAAGAAAGCAGTGGAATTAGATCAGAGTCCTTAACCCGGTGTTTAAAATGCCAAGATGCGAACGTGTACTGTCAATCGGCATTCAGGGGGAGAGAAGGGTTCGTGGATCCCCTTAGATTATCCAAACAGCTTCTGCACACAAAGGATTGAATGTGCCAGATCATCTCTGAAGTCTGTAGGACTGCGGCATCCTGCTTGTCCCTGCACTGTGTCACGCTTTCCTCTTGCTGTGACGAGGCACAGGCACCTTACAGAAGAAAGATTGCAGGAGCATACACTTTCAGAAGGTGAGTTCATGCCCATCATAGTGGAGAGCATGGTAGCAGGCAGGCAGCTGCAGTGCTGGAGTAGGAGCTGAGAGCTCTCATCTCATCTACAAGTAGGAGGGAGGGAGGGAGGAAGAGAGAGAGAGAGATCCTGGGAATGGTGTAGACTTTTGAAACCTTAAATCCTGCCTCCAATGATACATTCCTTCCAAGACCAGACCCCCACCCCCATCTTTTCCAAACAGTTCCTCCCATGAAGGATCAGAAGTATTCAAATATATGAGCCTATGGGGGCCATTCTTGTTTAAGCCGCTACATACTGCACTGAACACAGCTTCAGACCCAGTAGATGAGGGAGGAGTGCATTCCATCTTTCTGCAGTGACGTGTAACGGATGTTTGGAGTGTTTTTTAGTGTAGCTCTCTGCTTCTTTCTTCCCTAAAATGAGTGTTCCATATGGTTAATGTTCACTAAATGTTTGAGGATCGTAGTGAGTCAGTTAGAAGTGAGTCACGTTTGGATGATGCATGAACAAGCTTTCAGGCCTGAAGACTTTTTGTAGTTGTGCGCAGTGGTAGTAAAGGTTCATGCCAAGAAGCAGTGTCTTAGGGATATCAGACCCTGGAAGGTCGGCATTTAGTGCTAACTGAGCAGTTCTCGCCTGTGGGGGTCAAGACCTCGGAGGTGAGGCAGCCTTACTGGTGAGGCGATGTATCTTAGTTGACGTCTCTGCCTTTCCTGCAGTGTGGCGAGCCTCCTCGCATGTCACACCTCAGCAGTTCAACCAATCTAAAGCAAGAGCCCAGCAAATGAACACACTGGAGGATGAGGAAGAGCTCTCTAGCATGCCCCCACCCCCATTGCTAGGGAAGGAAAAGAATTAAGTAGCATCCTCTACCCAGCGTTCAGCTTGATGCTCAGGAGCCCACTCAAGGCCCATGCCTTTACTGAAATATTCTCCTGTGCTCTAGAAAAATCCCACTTCAATTCAGAGACAACCTCCCTTGGATACTTGGATGTGCCTTTAAGAAAAGCAGTATTGGGCTGTGTTGTTCTCTCTAGAAATCACGTTTTTCCCATTGGCAGTGTTTTCAAAGGTCACCTTCATCTCCTTCGTGTAAGTTCTCTTTGCGTGTTTTCTATCTGTTTACCTTTGCAACTTTGGCTTAAAATTTCAGCTTGCTGGCTTAGTCGTCTTAGGAAGGTGTAAAAGGAAAACCGTGTAGGCCACAGCGGCATGGCTTGTGCCAGACTCTCCGTCACTAATCACCATCAAAGTCCTTCCGGGGGCCATGCCCACGGTGCAGAGGCGCAGTTGCAAACTGTGTGGGATTGACCTTTAGAAAGCTCTGTTTTTATTTAGTACTCATTTGTGAGGAAAACAGATCCGCAGAGAGCTCTCCCTACCTCAAAGGCGCGCCCGTCTGCAGAGCTTTGTAGTGTGAGCTCGTGGTCCCTGCTAACCTTTCAGGGTTCTCTGAGGCAGGCTGGTGTGAAGTACTTAACGTCAGAATTTTCAGTAGGATTAGGAAAAAAGTGTATAATATCACTAACTGTATCCTTAGATTCAGCTTATTAGAATAACTTTACAAATCACCAGGGTCTGTTTTGATTTTACCTAAATATACAATATGGCATGTCTTTGTTGCCATGTGTATTACCATATGTATTTAATAGACACAAATAAATCAATGCCTAGGCACCACATTCTTAACACCCTCACAACTTGAATCTCAAGGAAAAGTACAGAAAATGTCATTTGAAACTGAAACGATCATGCTCACATACAGTGGCTGAAATAGCTCTGTCTGAAAGTCCCAGAAGTTAACCCGTACTTAGATAAATCCATGAATAGAAAAATAAAAATACATGTAAATAAAGTGGCATTTTAGAAGTTTGTAACATGTTAACAATATCAGAAACAGTTGGCTTCTAGTATGTGTGCTAGCCACCAAAATAAGCTGCAGGGAGGCGGGGGTAGATGCTGAAAATTTGAAGATTGTCCCTGATCATTGCGGATCAGCCACCATGTATGTTACCAACATATCGTCCATCATTAGGCTGATGACACTAACCTATGACCTCTGGGCTTCCCTGTCAGCACCTTCGGAACTGATGGATTTAGACCCCTGATGTCAGCCAGGAGCTTCCTTACACTTTTAAGTACAGGTCCCAGCAACGCCCCTGCCCCGCCACCACAGTTTACAGTGTGCACAAACAGCACCTCAAAGACCTGTTGTGAGAATTAAATGTAAAAATGCCCTGGTAGATCCTGAGCCAACTCCAGTAGGTTCTCAGCAAATGGCGTAGTTTACAGAACACAGCTGAGTCCAGCATCCTGTCCTTCAGGGAGCATGCATGCCTTAGTATAAATTGATTGGCAGCATTTAACTTTACCTGCTAGTCTGGCATCTGTGAGCTTGGACAAAATGACCCATCCCTATGTGAACACAGGCAAGTGATTCTTTTGTGTGTCCAGGGCTGAGCCCTCAGGTTTGAGTTGCCCTGCCTCCCCCGGAAGAACCTGTTGGGAGCCCTCACCGCTCTGCTGTTCCCAGTCCTTGGTGAAGTTTTATACTTTGGGTGAAAGTGTTTTATTTCCGTTTTAGATCAAACAACAGAGGGTGTGTGTGTGTGTGTGTGTGTGTGTGTGTGTGTGTGTGTGTGTGTTGAGTCTGAATCCTGCTCATGTGTTTCTCAGATGCTGTTGACCCAGGGTGAGTGAGTGTGTGTGTGTGTGTGTGTGTGTGTGTGTGTGTGTGTGGTGTGTTTTGAGTCTGAATCCCGCTCATGTGTTTCTCAGATGCTGTTGACCTGGTCTATTTTTACTTTGACAGATTCTTCCGGTTAGGAGGTGCTTTCCACAGACAGATTCTATTGTGCAATCGAAAATTCGGTGCATTTGCCTCTGGGTTCCCTCCACAATCTCTCAGGTGGCCACACCCAAGCCTTCACCCTCCTGTGTTCGCCACAGACGAGCTATTATTTAAATAAAGGGTCTTAACTTCCCTCCAGTTTGTGATTTTTTTCCTCCAGAAGAATTGGTGATTTTTTGTTTGTTTGTTTGCTTGTTCCTTTATAAGCCCATGTCCTTAATATAGAGGAAAGCCAACTATATATATATATATATATATATATATATATATATATATATATATATATATACGCAACAGACTCAAGTTAAAAGTGGTATAATTATATTTACCTATTACTTTGATTTTACATTTAATTAGCTCCCCCCTTCTGTCAGCAGGTTGTTTATGGGGATAGTTTTCACCCTGAGAGTTATGCAGATGTAGGTTTATATCCCAGCTCTACCACAGAGGTCCCTAAACTCCCCTCTAACCTAGCCTTCCTAAAATAGAAACACCAAGCACATTAAACACTTAACTTCCAGCCACCAGAGAGGCAAGCACTGGGGAAGTTAGTCACTGTAGTTGGCGTGGACAGAGGACTAGAGTAGGGTCAGAGAGCTGAAAACTTGATTCTGTGTTTCGATGTGATGAGCAGCTGGGATTTTACAGCCTTCCTGCCTATTGTGTGACAGCCTTAAAAGGGACATTAATTTCTGCCATTTTTATGTATCTTGAGTTTCTAGTAAGAATGTGGCCTCTAAATAGTGATTTCTCTCCTTTGATAACCGTCATACTATATCAATCAAAAGCTGCTGTGTGGAGATAGCAAAGTATATCTTGAGAGTAAGCTCAAAAGTTAGAGCAAGCCAGGTGATGGTGGCGCACACCTTTAATCCCAGCACTTGGGAGGCAGAGGCAGGCGGATCTCTGTGAGTTCGAGGCCAGCCTGGTCTACAAGAGTTAGTTTCAAGACAGGCTCCAAAGCTACAGAGAAACCCTGTCTTGAGAATAAAATAATAAAGGGAAGAAAGAAAGGAAGAAAAAAGTTAAAGCAAGTGTTCTGTCAGAGGACCGTCAAGACTTCAGGAACCCAGAGAAGGCTGTGGATGGTATCCCAGCCATTATGGCTCCAGTTCCGTGAGCTTGGTCAGTGCTGTTTGGGTTTGTGTCTCCCTTTAGTTTGCTTTCTATTCTAGGGGCCAAGACAGCCGTGAGTCCAATGGTTAGATGAAGTGACTCGACCTCCTAGCTCCTGTTTCAAATGCTGAGGTGGGCTAGAGGAATGTTCTTTTCCTTTCTGCTTTAAATCTAGAAGAGCAGCAATTTCTGAAGATATTTGTTGCCAAAAAATAAAAAATAAAAAAGCAGGCCATTAATACATTGTAGTTGAAAGAGGGGAGGGAAGGATGCATCACACAAGGAATCTTTAAAGCTGGCTACCAAAGGAACAAAGGACCAAGTGCATTTATGTCGTTGTCATTGTAGTGTTCTGTCTGCATCTCTCAGATTGAGCCAGACAGTGCACAGACTCAGCTTTCACTTGCAGGAAGTTTACAGTGCAAGGCAGAAGATACCAAACCTTGCAGACATGAAGATGAGTACGTAGCAATATTTTATAAACAGGAACAGTCCTGCTTCATGCCACGTAGCTTCATCAGCAGATGACACTTCATTCAGGGAATTTTTAAAGAAAAAAAAATAACTTCATTCTGCTCTTTGCCATCAAAGTAGTATATGATTATTTTAGAAAAACAGGAACATGAAATATATGCAAAAAAGAAAAAAATCACAGAATTTTACCACCCAGAGAAAATTGTCTACTGTTATATTTTTGGCATCTTTAATGTCTTCTAAATGTATTCTTGTATTTTATGGAACTGAGGTCTGTTGTGGAACGAGTAATTCTGCTGTGTGCTTTCCTCTTCGCATGCTTTTGTGTTGAGAATTTTAAGAACACCATCCTCATGATTTTATATGTTAGAATAATTTAATTTAAAGGTTGATATCCCACGTTCAGTCCCCTGCAATGATCATTTACTGTACAAGACGTCAGAGACCCATTCTGAGTGTGTGCGAGCCCTGCAGACCTGTTTCCGATACAGAGCTATTGTTCCCCTAAAGTGGAAGCTCAGTGCTCTCTGTATTTCCTCAGCCTGGGTGGCTACACTGCTTTCTCTGCCCCCATTGGCTTATCAGGCCCTGAGCACACACACGCTTGTTTATAGCAGCCTTCCTGATATGGGCCGCGGCATGGGCTTTGGAAAACTGCCCGGCTGCATACCATTCATTCCCCATCTTCCAGCTTCTGGTAACTAATCAGGTGCTCTTAACTCCTTCAGTCTCTACGGGAATTGCTCTATAGTACCTTGGCCGTGGAGACAGCCCCTGGCTAATTACCTGTGTATGTTCATGCTCACAGACAGAAGGAAATACTATGACCCTGATATATGAAAGAATCTTACAGAGGCTGCCATCCTCTCTACCCCCTAACCTTTCCATACATTCCAGCTTGTTTCTATTCCTTCAGACTTCAGCTGTATTTCTCCCAGACCCTCAACAGCCTTCCATGGAGAGACAGAGACCATTCCTGATCTCCTGGCAGGTTGGGCGTGCCTTGGCTAGGACATAAAATAAAAGTCAGTTGGGAAGAATCACCTCATCATCTGGAAGCCTCCACTTGACAAAGCTTCACCTGGTGGGATGCTCCCCCAGGAAACATGCTCCTCTTGTTGCTGCTTCTG
The DNA here is from genome assembly GCF_982192425.1 of Myodes glareolus. Classification (NCBI taxonomy): domain Eukaryota; kingdom Metazoa; phylum Chordata; class Mammalia; order Rodentia; family Cricetidae; genus Myodes; species Myodes glareolus. Next base: position 41,393,850 of record NC_142041.1, on the reverse strand, counting down.
TCTTGTGCCCAGTCTGGGCGATGGGAAAGCAGGCAGGAGGTCCAGAGCAGAAGGGCAGAATCAGATTATATAGGAAGGTTGGGTAGGGTTCATAATCCTTTCCTGAGTTCTGTTTAGTTGCCAGAGTCTGCCTTATTTTCTTCAAAGCACCAGACAACAGCCCCTGCCCATGGGGAGCTAAAGAGGAAATATGCACCTGCAGGATAATAGCCACCCTAGGAAGGAGAAACACTGAGGGGGAGGAAATGTCCCTTGCTTTTCTCCTATTTACAGATGCCCCCGCCAAGCAGGAGTTGAGCAGGCTATCCTGTCTAGTGCTTCTAAACTATTACCCTGTTCACTGTGAATACTGTGCCTGTGTCTCAGGATACTTGGTTTCATATAGCACGTCTTAAGAGCTCATTAGAACTTCAGAAAGACAACCACGAAGAAAAGAAATAGTGGTACAGCCTGTACAGGTGAAGAATAAATTGACAGTCTTCCTCATGGGTCTGAGCAGCACGGAGAGATCTCCTCTGCCATCCTTTGTGGCGAAGGACGCTTATTCATTTCCCCTCCAATCACCCTGAATTTAGGCTTTCTTAAGCACCATTGGAACTCCCAGGAGAGGCCATAAAGTGTGTGCCTGCTGGCTGCGTGCATGATGTGAGACCCAGCCAGCACTCATTAACCAGCTTAGCTTATTAAATCTTGACAGTTAACAGAACTCAATCAAACGTCCTGGATTATGGGGCAGCTCCCGGAGCCCAAGAGCAGGTCTCCAGCAGGGATGGATTAGACCCCTGTCTGGACTCACCCCCTGCATGCGTGGCAGCGGGCATAGGCTTGCCAGGTGCACTCTGTGCTTTCCCAAGTGGCAAGAAGGATGGGTAGTCACTATTTCCTCACTTGGAGTTCACTGCTCCTGGCAGGAATAGTCAATTTTTTGTTAAAATTTCTTGTTCTGTTAAGTGTATGCTCAATAATAAGGGACCTTGTATGTTTTTAGGAACGTCAGGATTTCTCAGATCTTGCCTCCTTTGTTAGGTGCCTAGTCAGCAACTTTTGGGTAGCAGAGTTAAGGCACAGGGTTCAGGGAGTGACTTTACGGGATTGTATAAGCATAAACATAACTGTCAATATCAGCCATTAAAATTTTCTACTAAAGCGCTGTGTGTGGTTGCGCAGGCATCTGATACTAGCACCGAGGAGACAGGAAGCTTGTAAATTCAAGGCCAGCTTGGACTGCATAGCAAGACTCCAACTTAATGAAAGAACATGGAACAATCTGAAAGGAGATTAGCAAATTAGCGAATTCTGAATTAGCGAATGTGTACATAATTCCTGTTCCAGATGTGAGTCCTGCGCTGGGGAAGAACAGGGGTGACCAGCACCCATGGGGGATGTATCTTCTTTCCTGGCAGGGGTCTAATGACTTGTAACCTAAAGGCGGAGACTTCTCAGGCAGGTGCCTCTAAGATTGTTGTTGGTTTGCCTGGGTCTTAGAACTGCTGTTTAATTTACCCCATGCCTTAGAACACTTCCAAGCTCTCAATCTCGTTGCTGCGTAGAACCTATATAGCCCAGCGGGAAGGTCAGTTGGTATCGTAGCCCCCATCAAAGCCGAGATGAGACGCGATAAGAGAAAGAATTGTAGGCTGTGGACAAGCAGAGGGTGAATAAAGCAGGTCAGCCTGGAGAAGCAGGGAAACCCTGGCAGAGAACTGACGCTTGGGCGTTGCCCCCAGGAGTGCCGAGAAATTTCCCCAGCAGAGACAAGAGAGGTGGCGTGAGAGGAAAGACAAAGCAAGCTGCATGTTCAGGGATCAACAGGACAGTCCCATTTCTAATTTCTAATTCTAATCGGTGAGAGCTGTGAGCTGTAGAACACAGAGGGATGCTTTCAAGTCAGCCCAAGAGCTCTTTGAGTAAACTCTGCCCCAGCATCCGCCTGCCATCTTGTTCCCATCCTCATGGAAGTTCTTTGAAGGACAGCTTGATTTAAAGAGTTCCTAAGGTTTGTGGGTGCTGGTCCAGAGCTCCACCCTGGAGATGCCAATTTCAGGAGAAGCAAGCCGGGCACTGGTTGGACCTTCAGCCGCTGGAGATCGTAAGAGCCCTGAGGCCTGTGGACAGTTTCTCATTCTATTACTGTTTATTTATTTACTGAGGACTTCAGGCAAGTTTTTGAAAATGATTTTTAAGAGTAAATTGCACAAAATTATCTTGCACATGTGTGGTACTACTGTGCACACTTTTAAATTCCCAATAAAACCAAAGCACAAGCTGGGCACAGGGGCCAGTGTCTTGAGTCCTGCCATTTGTGAGGCAAAGACAAGACAGTTACTTGACTCTCAAAAAGGCGGAGAGTCAGCTGGACTTGGTCTGAAAACAACAAGGGCAACAACAAAAGCCCCACTACCCCGGACCACTCTCTGTCTTCTCGTCCCTTCTCCCACTTTAGCTGCCTGCACAGCCTTCTCTATTTTTCTTGTATTCATACAGTGGGATGTTGAATTATTCAGGACTTTTCATGAGTGCAACAGAATCCCTGACAGCAGCGACCACAGGAGGAAGGAATCCCTTTCACACAAAGATTTCAGGCCATCGTGGTGGGGAGCCTGTGGCAGCCAGGAAGCGGATTGGAAGAATGCCTGCCCTGGCTGGCTCACTGAGTCTGCCCCTTTCATTCTGTGCAGGTCCCTAGCCTGTGGGAATGAACCACTTCCATTCAGCCTCTCCCAGAGGTGGGCTTCTCTCAATCCCTCAGCCCTCCCCTGACCAAAGCTGATGATCAGAACTAACCCTGTAGTTGTATGTACACACTCACGGATGCCCCTGCACGCAGATAGAGCAACTCATGGGTGCCCCTGCACACTGATAGAGCAAGGGCATTGACAGTTATTTTTGCTAGAAATTTAAATATATCACATAAGATGTTCTCAAAGTATAGTGTTAAGTACATAGCTTGAGGGGAGTGTAATTGGTATAAATGCCTGAAAGATGCATGTGAATATTATTTTATACTTCAGTTTTGTGGAATTTGAATGCATTTTGCTCTTACATTATTTTTACGTGTAACTCTTCCTGTTGTGGGAAATTTTCATAAGAATCATCAGTACCATAAAATGTTAAATTTAGCATTTCAGATGTTGCTTTTGTAAGTATGTAGCCTTTATGCCTCAGAAATTATTAAAGTTTAAAATGCAGTAAGACTTTTGACAGATCCTATTATATTCTTTAAACTGTTTTTTATAAAAAAAAAAACCAAAAACATGAGGGTGGAAGATGGATCTCAGTGTGGAGCCTAGCCCGATAGTCACAAAGTCCACATCGCTGTGAGAAGCACAAAGCAGACAGTAAAATATTGACATTTGTCCAGCTGGTAAAGCTTGGGGCGTCCTTTTAACAACTACATAATATTCAATAGTATAGATATTGGTCTGTATTATCCTTCAGGTGAGTATGTACCTTGGTCCCAATGGAAATCGTACGCATCCGTGTCCAGGTCTTTACATACAGCATCACTGCTTGTATCCCATAAATTCCTAGGAGTAAGATTGCAGGGTTGGAAAAATTAATGTAATTTTAATGTTAACAGATGTTATTATAAATAAATTTGCCTAATTAATAAAAGCATTTCCTATTTTCGAGAATTTGAAAAGCACTCACATGCACCATTTGTCTGATGCTAACGGGAACTTTGAGGAAGGCAGAGTAGCTGTCCCTGTTTGCGTTTTACTGATGAGAAAATGGAAGCTTAGGGTGCTTCATGGACCTTGCAGATAGATGTCTGGCCAGGCGGTGCTTGACACAGCCTGAGGCGAGTGGGTCCTCAAGGAACCAGCTCTGAGGTCTTTCTCAGCCCACTTGTTCGCTTTGTTTCTCAGCCCACTTGTTTGCTTTGTTTCTCAGCCCACTTGTTTGCTTTGTTAGAGCCGCTACAGGAGAATCTGTGAACTCTGTTATGGAAAGGACCTTTGTCTTTGGGTCTGCCACCAGAAGGGAGCAGTAGTTGAAATACGTTTGTTGTCTTAAATGTCAGTGTGTATGGTGTATGGGCGTGCACCCGTGCACACACACACACACACACACACACACACACACACACACACACACCTGCCTCTTCTAAGTGTTCATTTCACTTGTTGTAGTTGTGGTTGGTTGATTTGTTTGATACTGAAATATTTACTAAGATTTGATGTGTGTGTGTGTGTGTGTGTGTATGTGTGTGTATGTGTGTATTTCTGTGTGTATTTCTGTGTGTGAGAGAGGAAGGAGGGAGAGACTGACAAGACTGAGCTCCAGGAGTTGGACAAGAGCACACATTATTGCTTTAACTCCCTCAAAGAGCTTGCATGTCCCAAGTCCAGCTGACTACTCTCCTGTGCATCTGAGTTGGAACCATTAGTGTAGGCCAGGGTTTCCTCATCTGTAAAGCAGGGATATTGCGTCTACCTCTTGAAGCTGCTTTAAGGAATTATTTAAACTGATTAGCCTGGCAGGTATCTCCCAGCAAGGTTTCTTATACAGAACATGCCAGAGTCCAGCGGCTACAAGAACACATAAAGTGATATGGACTTTAAAACACCGTTTTCATCTGGGCCATTCATTGCCAGATTGGCACTGGGATGCTCTGCCTTTTGTACCAAAAGAAAGGGCGTACGTCCTTAAATGGTGAGGTTGTACAGATGCTCATGGCAATTCTAGGCAGTTTTTAAGTGACGAGTATTTAAACCACAGTGAACATTTTGGCTTCTGCAAGGGTTTGTTGAGAGGAACAGTGAAAAGAATTTTAGTTTCTCTTCCTCCAAGTGAGTGTTGTTTGCTTAGTTGTCTGTTTGGGAGGTGAGACGGAGTGACCGCTTGAAACCAGTGGTGTAAAGAAAGGCTGACAAGTGTCTTCTGGGTTTACTCCCAGTCGCCAATACCCGTCCTGATCAATGGGTCTCTGAAACACCTGTGGACTAACACTTTTTCCCTTCAGAATGTTTTGGAGCAGGCGCAGCTGTAGAATTCGGCTGTCCGTAATCCGATGCTGAGTGCAGGGTGTTGTTTGGATGTAGTTATGTTAATATCCGCAGTGCCATTTTAGAAAATAGTAAGGGTCCAGGTGAGCCGTTCGAGCCAGATGGCCCTTCACTCTCTCTGGAGGCTTGTCACAAAGCCACGGCTAGCTTTGAGTTTCCCCAGGAAGAAGGGGGAGGGGGCTGGGCTCGGTGTCACGCCCTACGTATTGTGTGAACACAGGTTGTGCGTCTTCCCTCCTGTGAAGAGCGGTGACAGCAAGTTCAACTTTGGTTGACGTCAGCCCGGCACACTGCCACGCTGGCCTCCATGCCTGTGGTGAAGGAGCATCCAGGAACCTGTGCAGAACAAAAGTGGGATTTCCTGACACCCCCACCCCAAGGCCTTTGGCTATCCCTCAGGTTTTCGGAAAAGGAAAAGCTGTCTCAGGGCAAATACCTGAAGTGACTACAAAATTTATGGCTCACAAGACTCTACAGGGTCGAAAGAGTGAGGACACTGCACAGAATGATAAATACACCCCCTCCATAGTGCTGAAAGTGAGGACAGGAAGAGCTGGTTCAGTTGAGAATTGCCCCCTCTGTATTCTGCGCGGCATCACAACCTCTGTTGGATGGCTGGGCCGCGGATGATCTTATTCCCGTTTTGTTTTCCGTGTCACCAGAGGCTTTAGGAGCTACCCCAAGGTGTAGTCAGGGAGCCCCAAGCCCTGATGAGAATTTCATCACTTCCTAGCTGAACATCTGCTGATGTTACCCCTCTTTTCCTAAATGAAAAGGCAACGATGGCTTGTTCCCTGAGCTGTAGGGACTCAGTGTGGTGGTGTGGAAAGTTCAGTACAGATATGCAGTAGGTGCTCATCAATGACAGCTGTGCAGACACAGAAGGCACTGGCTCTGCACTTAGGTGGGTTGCAGTGCAGTTGAGAAGGCAGGTGACATGCCTCACGATAGCATCGTGTGTATAAAATGTAGTGACAGCAGTGTGTCTATAAGGAAGGCAGACTAGTTTGAACAGCCTTCAGGGTCACAGGTCTTTAAAGATAAATCAGTTTTAGGTAGTCAAACATTTATCAAGGAGAGACGAAGCATAAAATATGTAATCACATAAACCTATTAAATACTTCAATAAAATATGTAATCATGTAAACCCATTAAATATTCAACGCTAAAGTGTTACCGTACTAATATAGAGTTTCGGTCTGCTCTGAACAGTGTGGCCAGGCAGAAAGGATTGTATGAGGACAGTATCTACATGGGTGGAGGCCATCTGTGTAGCCATGGGTCCGAACTAAAGATGCTGTGCCTGGACGTAACATGGTAGCATTTGTAGTCCATGGAAATTTCATTTTGGACAGGGATGAAGTTCTAGGGAGGATGAGGCTTGTTGGGGCTGATGAGGACGTTGATCAATCCAAAACATTTTATTCTGAGTTTTATCATTTTGACCTGTGTGATTTTAGTTCATTCCATAGATCACAGAGTTCATCCCTTTCTTTATGGTATTATTATACTGTAATTTATATTGCTATCTCCTGGCCTCGCGGTTAACTTGAGCCTGTGTCCTAGCTTTCTTGTCATTTCTGACAGTTGTTGCAATCTCACGGCTTAGCTGGGACTTGTACTGTGTTCACTCTGGCATTGTTATGGGCTCTTTATTCTTTAATGGTAATCCCAGCATACAGAGGGGGATCCCACATCACGCGCGCTCCCAAAATTTGACTAAAATGCTGATTGCTATAAAACTTCAACTAGATGGTAACAAAACCAAAGGTTCCTCAGGCTTAAAATCTAGCATTAAATAGGAAAATAATTCATTTCTATCCATCAACCTCCACAAGCCCAAAAACAAACAAAATATTCACCAACCACTAAATACTCTAAAGAACTAATTGTCTGTTATACCCAACTCAGTAGATTGGTTCTGAAAGTCCCCACTGGTGAAGATATAATAGGCTATTCATTCCTTTAGCACAAAAACTGACAAACAGGTCAGAAGTACGCAAAGGAGAACAAAAAGAGCAGCAAGTCCTTCACAGACAGCGGCAGGGGACACTGGGGTGACAAGCAGCAGGCACTATTTCTAAAGGAGCGCCGTTAACCTGGTGACCACAGCCCTGCAGACCAATAGCAAGGGACCATTTCTAGCTCAGTTCCCACGAGGGCACGACTGAGCTCGGCACAGCACATCAGCTGGGAGACAGAGAGTTGATTGTTGAACAATGTACGGCTACCCGCAGGAAGTAGGGTGAATGTCTGGGTTGGTGACACTAGTGACCTCATTGATCTGACCTAGCTAAGTGTCAGACAGGACTCTGAGGAGGAAGAGTTACTGAAGGGTATTCATGACTTTTTGTGTTTTTGCTATTTTAGTAACGAAAGCATTACCCAAGACATTTCTGCTTTTAGTGTTTGTGCTGAGATTTTTGCTTCAGGGAGCAAACTTGCCAGGAGTAAGATATCCACCTTCCTGTAAGGACAAAGGACTTCTGAGAAGCCATCCGTCACTCCGGTGGGTTCTGGTTGTAAAACTAGCAGCTGCTGGTTTGGAAAAGGTTCAGAACCTCTTTCTTTGTTTTCAAATCACCAAGAACCTGAGAGAAAACAGCTGTTAGTGGCCTGCTATTTATCTCTGCTTCCCGACTGGTGTGCCAGGGTGCGCTGGGACAGCACGGTAAAGACTGAGCGTAGCTCTGGGGTTGGCAGCGGACACTTGCCCTCCTGAGGGAACGCCTGTACAGCAGTGGTGAGTTGTAGCTGGAAGGAGGTCATGCCTCCGCATCAAGCCACGCCGCATTCCTCTGGGTGACCTCATCTCACTGCCCAAGTGCGCCTCGTGGAGCAGGAAGTGAGGGTGGTACCAGTTATGCTGGTACCGCGGTCTGAGGTTCTGTAATACCAACGAGTGTAGAGATGCCCCATTCATAAATCATTACAAGGTTGCTTATGAAAGAAGTAAAAATAGTACCTCATACAGTGTGAGTTTTTTCCAACAGTGACTAAGTCATTGGCGCACGAATGGTTATTAGGTTGTTTGGACTCAAACAACATAACAAACAAATAGCACTGTGAAGTATTTGTGTTACTCTGCAGACACTGGAGACGAACCCCTGGGTCTCTGCAAGCTCCCGGCACTGTTCTGGAACCTGTCATATATGTCCCGCCCCATGAACACCCACATTCAGTTTTGAAATTATTGTTTTCTTTTGATTAATATATTATGGAAATCTTTGCATGTCAGTAATATAGATTATTACTTAAACGTTGTAATAGACGGTTTTCTGTTACTTGAACTGCCATATTTTTAAGCCAGTCCTCTAAGGACATAGCTTTTTCTCAGCTTGCCTTTCATCAGTGGTCTAGTTGAACTCTTTGCCCCGGCTGCTTGTTTACGTAGCCAGTAGTTTCGTAGCTATGCTACTGGAAAGTGCTTCCCAGGATCAAAGAATAGGAACTTTCTAATGCCTGCAACTTTCTAATGCCTTTATTATTCAGATTGGGGTGGGTAAGAGTGACAAAATGCCCCTTATAAGAGATTATTTTGATTTCTTTCCATTGACAGCATATGAGCATACCTTAGCAAAAAATGAAGAAATGCTTTGGGAAATTCAGTCATTGGTTCTCAGAGTTGTGAGCAAGCCAAGGGTGTTCCTCTGTCCCAAACATGGAGTAGATCCAACGCCAGTGAGAACACTGGCTAAGTGTGTGCTGGCCAGAAGTGCTTGGAAGGTTCCACTGCAGAGATTGCAGCCGAAGCTAGGAGCTGCCGAGAGCACCATGTGAGTGAGAGATGCCACGCAGGGAAGAGCAAAGCCCGTTGCTAGGAAACTGCCTCGGCTTTTGGCTCACTACAGGCTTTCAAACAATTATCCTCAACAGGTTACGCTGTGGAGAATGGGCATGTAGCTCAGTAGAGACAGTGCTAGCCTTCTGTGCACAGAGTTCCTCATTTGACTCCATTACCAAGTAATCCAGGTGTGGTGGAACAGGCCCGCCATCAGAAGGCCAAGGTCTGGGCCTGAGGGGGTGGCTAGTAGTCTGTTTCTAGTTGTTCTTTTAAGCAAGAGGGCTGAGTTCAAGGCCCTGGGACCTTTTTAAAAGCTGGGCATGATAGCAAGAGTCTGTAACCCTAGTGTCAGGGACACAGAAAGGTAGATTTCTGGAGCTTACTGTCCAACCAGTCTGGCTACCTCAGTGAGCAGTAGGTTCAATGAGAAACACTGTCTTTAAGTGTAGAATTCAAAATGCAAAGCAGCTGAAGAAGACCTCTGACATTGTTAACTCTGGCCTGCACACACACACACACACACACACACACACAGAGAGAGAGAGAGAGAGAGAGAGAGAGAGAGAGAGATACATACACAGAGACGCATGCATATATACAAACAGACACACAGAGAGACAGAAGATACATTCAGCAGAGAGACACAGAGGCACACACATGTATACATACACACAGAGACAGAGATATACACACACAAAGACACTTACATATATACAGACAGACACACAGAGAGAGACAGCAGATACATACAGCAGAGGCACACACATGTATACAGAGGGGAGGAGAGAGAGAGAGTTCACAAAGCGGGGGAGAAATATTCAAGGTCATGTTCAAGGCCAGTCTGGGCACCGGAGACCATGTTCAGCACACACACACACACACACACACACACACACACACACACTTCACCCTGTACTGCAGTTTCCTTTCACCTCCACGAGACAAATTACCAAGACAGGAGCTGACGTCAGGGATGCTTTTGGAAGGACAAACTTTAGGATGAAGATCGGGCAATTTTTTCCCTCAGTCGTCCACAGCATCTGTTTCCACCTCTGGCCAGATATACATCTCTTTAAACATTAATTGACTCATACACTTCAACTGTTACTTTTAATTCTGTTCTCTAGAAAGAAATGTATGTTTTAGACTCTGAACATGGAAGCCTTATGTATATCTTTAAATATTTCCACTTAAAGAAAACGCTGGAGACTTTCAGCCCTTCAGGAGAACAAGTCATGTGTGGCTGTGTGTCTGGAATGTCCTAAATGCATAAGCTTTTGCTGGCATTTCATAGGATGGTATAGATACTGTCCCCTCCTTTTTAAAAAAGATGAATACACATCTTTTCCCAGCTTATTTAGGATGATTATAAATGGGGCTGGCACACTGGCTCAGTGGGTAGCGTGAAAGACCAGGAGATAGCGTCCCAGCTCCATGTAAACGCCAGCAGTCATGGCAGCCCAACTCTAACCCTAGAGACACAGGGATCTGTGGAGTGACCTGGCTTGCTAGAGTAACCCAGTCTTCAAGCTCTGGGTTTAAATGAGAGACCCATCAATAGACAAGACAACTGATCTCAGCCTCTGGACTCAACACATGTGCGCACACTTATGTGCACACTCACGTCTACACCTGTACCCCCACACGTGCAAGCATGGACGCACACACACCAAGAAATACATTCCATAAGCTTTCCTCTTCAAATCGTACTCTAAATCTTGACAGTCGAGTACCCAGCTGACCTTGGAAAGATGCATGGGCTCCTTCAGTGGCCCAGTTGACTCGAAATTGAAATTAGAAATTAATGGCGTGCAATACAAGGCAGGATGGTCCTGCTTGAAAGTAGCAAACCCCAGAAACTTTGCTATCAGTCGATTACCACTTCATCACCCTCGCCTGGCTTTCTCCACGCAGAACCAAGCACTGGTCCCACCCGTATAGGAAGGGAAGCAAAGGGCTGCTGTGGTCTGTTTATCAGTTTATCAGGGAGCTGCCACGGCCTAGGTCTCACCCCTTTGTGCGGAGGGAGAATGTTGGGGCTGCGGAAGTCTTGATGTGAGACTCCTGCCACGAGATGGTTCCTTGGGGATGTCCGTTGGAGAATTCCGCCTAAGTCTGGTGTTTGCACTTATCGTCTTGGAGGAGGTGGCCGTGTGGGTAGAGGAGAGTGGATTTCTGCCTGTGTCTACCGCTTGTGCTCTCGGGGAGAAACAACACAACTTCTCAGGGGCGTAGGAGACGAGGAAGGTCGAATCAGTGTTTGTTATTTGACCAGCATCATTTTCGTGGTTATTTTTAAAAATCAGGGTGTCCTACCAGAACACTAGGTGTATTTAGGTTTCCTAGATATATGCCCGTGATTGGCTGCGGCTGTAGAGATTTCATGTGAGGCGACCCGGAGCAGGACTTCTACAAGATAAAGGAATGGGTGGCATCTTAGCTATGTGGCTGATTCCTTTGCCTGGGGCTGTAAGCACAGAAACCCAGGGATGTTCACGCCTCTGTCTTCCTTAGGAAGTAAAAGTGCATATGCATGCACAGATCTCTGATCTCTGTTTTCTTTCTTTCTTTCTGTCTGTCTGTCTGTCTTTCTTTCTTTCTTTCTTTTTTTTTTTTTTTTTTGAGATAAGTAGGAACTTTTCTTTTGACCTCCACCGTTCTCCTCGGACCTTCATCCAGTTAGCACATTATCTGATACATGAAAACATTGTAACTTAAGTAAATTCAGCACAGATACTTACTCAACTACTCAGCCAACCCTTCAAGAGCTCTGCCAGCTTATAAACATTTACAGGGCTTCAGAGATGAACAAAACGTGTGTAGTCACGACCTGCTAGAACTTCAGAAGCCTGCAAGAAGCCCAGGTCTGAAAATCAGCAAGGCACTTTAGTGGAGTGTTAGCAGGTGCCTGGGAGCAGTCTCCAGCCTGGTGCTCAGAGAAACTTTCTGAAGAGCTGTTAGGTCTCCAGAGTGCCGTAGATATCGGAGCACTCCTAGCCTGAACATCCACGGAGAATACAGCTCCTTGCCAGATGTTCCATTCATTCCAACACACCGTTTCAGTTTGTAACCGCCACCCGGAGTGGCTGGTACCATTTCTGAGTCCATGGTGCTTTCACCCGGCTCCACTGTGCTCCATGGTGTCTGTGCTTGGAATCGTGGTCCACTAACTGTCTGCTATGGGCAGTGCTGGGAAGGTGAGATGCTAAATATTTTAATCACTCCTCAGCACACTTACAGACAGTCATGCCAATCGGTAGTACTCAGTCTACCATACCTGGACTTCATTTAACTTAAATTTGTTTACTGCTTGACAATTTCGTTCATTTATATAATAAATTTTAGTCATTTTACCCTGCACTCTTCTCTCTCATTCCTCATCCCCTCCCTCTGGGGCTAGAACCCTTCTTCCCAGCAAGTTCTCCACCTACTTCCTCTCTATTTATGTGACACACATGCATGCACGTGTGTGTGTGTGTGTGTGTGTGTGTGTGTTGAGCTAGCCTTTGCATAACTGTTTTTCAACGATTTCTTCAGCTGTGCCCAGTCATAACACATTGCGTACTCACATCCAGCTAGCCACATGTGAACATCATTCTTTGTATTTTCTTAAAAGAAATTTTGACATTAGTTAGACTTGATCCTGAGAAAATCATGAATGGTGATACCAGTCTCCTCATTTGTAAGGTATGGTCAAAAATACGTCTGATTTACCTAATGGATTAATAATTTGGTGAAGTGCTGGCGTCTCGTTAGAAATACTAATATTATATTAGAGTCACTGGGATTTGCCAGTCATTGTTACTGGTCTCAGGCGCTGTCTCTGCAAAAGGATGAAATTTTCATAGCAGTGACATTTTAGGTGGCTTTGACTTTGTTTAATCCAAACTTTCATCGCAATAATTTTGAAATTATTATCAAAAGTATACCTATTGTGCTCATCCAGCTTTGGGTCATCCTGTTGTGAAAGGGCTGTGTGGTAGTTCAGCCTCTTCTGGTAAAAGGGCTAGAGCAAAAATTCTTTTTTTTCAGAGCCAATAAGAGTGTCGGGTCAAGATGGCAGCTCCCTTGCTGTCGGTGTAGTGTTTGGTTTGTCTCTGGAGAGAGAAAGTGCAGGTTTGAGGTCTGACCGGAACTGTATGGGTTCTGAATGCCACACAGGAGTTTCCAATAAAGAGGCCATGCTTGTCTTCGGCCTACTGAGACTCTGCTTTTGAAAAGTCTGCGCTACAAAATTCCCATTTGGTCTATTTTTGGCTTGAGTCTGCTCTGCTAATAAAAATACAACTATTTTTGTAATGCTGCTTCTAGTACTTATGTCCACAGTGGAGAAGGACTCATGGAAAACAATTCGTGGTGCTGAGTGCTTGAAGTGCCCAGATCATTGCAGAACTAGGCTTTAAACAACGCTTTCCAAGGTGGCCTCCTTTTAGCTACATCGTGGGTCAGGCTCGCGTGTTTCTGGCCGCCACCCATACCCTCGCACTCACATACAAAGTGGCTCATCCCCTCTTGCTTGTGTACAGTGAGCGCTTGGCTCCTTTAATCTGTGCATTTGTCCAGGGTGTGTGCACTGATTGTCCTCTGTGAAGTGTCTGTGGCCTCGTGTACACACATGGAGTACACTGTGAAGTGTCTGTATCAAGGGTCCTCTTAAGGGACAATGGATTGTTCTTTTTAGGAGTTGTGTGTTTCCATAACAACTCCCTTTCTAACACTGGATATTATCCACATATATGTTGCAGAAAGTGAAAACAATCATATGTTTAATTTAGAGAATATTTTAAGTTTCGAAGCAGCAGCAGCTGGCCAGAAGATTCCAAGAACCGAGATAACTTTGAAAAAACAATGTTGATTCCTTCCGTGCTTGATGCCAAAGACTGGCATTCTATTCAGCTCACCTTTTTATTGTCAAGTTTTTATGCAGCTTAGGATGAAAGACACAAACATATACATGCTTTTATGAAGCTAAAAGTGGTCGGTGTGTGCTCCTTGCCTGTCCCTGGGCTGCCTCCTCTGTCGGGTTTGTACAGTACAATGCTGCTGGCTCACCCAATAAATTTACTTTCATTATCCTCTTCCTTTTTTCTCCATATGACTACAAAATCCATGGCTCCCAGTAAGTCAGTTACTACAGTACAGAAATGGGATATGCACCTCCTTTTGAAGGGAGGGCGGTCGCCACGCTCAGAGCCTTGGCTTTTTAATAGCTGGGATTTGGGAAGAGACATGGATTTCCTTCCTGCGTGATAGACAATGGCCACTTCCTATTTCTTGAAGTCTCTGTACATTAAGGGTTTTGTTTTGCTTTAGCTGTCTATTTTATCTTACAGTGCCTTGTTTCTCTTTTGTAATATATCCTTATAGGCGCTTTTTTTCCTTTCTGTTTCTTTCTGAAACCCAGATTCAGTGTTCTCAGGACCAGATCGGCTGGGCAGAGTCCTGTCTGCTCTCTGTGCGTGTGTGAGTTGTCCTGAGGCTTGTCTTGTTTACTGTTTTTCAGACCTGATTTGCCATGGTCCATGTCCTGCATTCTGCTAGACTGCATTCTTGATTTCCCAGTAGGGAAGGCGCTCTGCCTTTTCACTGGGTAATTAGTTATCTCGTTTCGAAAGGGAGGTTTCCGAGATGACTTTGTCACAGGTACGCATCTGCTCTGGAGGATGAGAAGCCACTTGGTTACTTGTTCATCCATGTGTTAAATGCGCAGTTACTCACGATGGAGAGTTGCGAGTATCTGCAGGGCAGGGCATGGTTAATTTGACCATTTATACTCGGCCACTGAGAGATTATGTCTAGCTTATTAGTGATAAAAAGCCTGAGTGAGATGATCCTGTTCAGCTCCCTGGGAGGTAGCGGTGTTCTCTATTCCTAAAGCAGATTCTCCTGCATTTCCAGGGCCTTCGCAGAGGCACTTTTCTTTGAAGAGTTCTTAGCTAATCCTCTTGCTAAGTGAGCAGAGCCACTCCACCCACAGAGAGCAGAGACACTGCAGACTCTACTGTTTCACTGTTGGTACCGCCCCAGAATAGAGATGTCGAACAGCAGACTCTCCCCTGAGCTGTGGGGCTGGAATCACCGCCCCCAGCAGCATCCTTCCCTTGCCTCTGTGCCTCAAGTCCTGTTACCCCACATTATCCATCCCTAGACCTGTGAACACAATCAGCCTTGGTCAGAGCTGTACCTCTCTGCCTCTTTTCTCTGCCTAGGCCTCTTAAATGACTTCTCTTTGCTGCTGGCCCCCAGAGCTCCTTCCCACAGCCTCACTTAGCCTTCTTTTCCATGGAGTGACGTCACTACACATATACACTGTGAAAAGAAATGAAATGGCTTTTTAATACCCATAATGTACATGTGTACAAAGGTGCTTTAGAACATGTCTGTGTCTGAAACTTTATGAGAACAAAGGGTCTGATACTTTGCAATGAAAGGAAATACATCCTCTGGGCCTGATGTTAGTGAGGCTCAGGATATTGAGGCTGGAAGGTTGCCGGTTAAAAGCCTGTCTTGTCTATAGAGTGAGTTCAAGGCCAACCTGATATCTTTTCAGACCCTGTCTCGAATAAAAAAAAAATAAAGAGGGAAGCTGGGCTGTGGTGGCACATGCCTTTAATCCCAGTACTCAGGAGGCAGAGGCAGGTGAATCTCTATGAGTTTGCAGCCAGCCTGGTCTACAAGAGATAGTTTCAGGACAGGCTCCAAAGCTACAGGGAAATCTTGTTTCAAAAAAACCAAAGTAAAATAAAATAAAGAGGGCTGAAGATGTAGCTCAATGGTAGAGCCCTTAGTCAGCATGCTTGAGTCCTTAGGTTCAGTTCCCAGTACGGGATGAAAAGGCAGAGGGACAAATATTTCCATCCAATCAAGATGGTGGTGGCTGCCCACTCCCAGGAGCCTGAGAGACCCTCGGAGACTGCGAGGGAAGACACAGCAGCAGAGGATTAGCCTGAAGAGTGGGCAGGTCTTCTAGGGAGATTCTTTTTAAAAGTGACTTCATGGGATTGAAAAAAAGATGGCGGGATGAAACAGAACAGCAGAGAGAGGTGGCACTAGGGACACAGGGTGGTGACAGTTACAGGAGTTTGGCCTCGGCACACAAAGGGGCATGTCATTGCTAAGTAGGGCTGATTGTCAGGCTGCTGGGAGCTTAGGCCACCACTGGTCCACCTTGCCCTGTCACTTCCTCCTAGGCTCATGTAAACAGAGGCTGTGCATTCATTTCCTAGCCACCCAGACCTGAATAATCACACAGAAACTATATTAATGACAACACTGTTTGGCCAATAGCTTAGGACTATTCCTAAGTAGCTCTTATATCTTAAATTAACCCATTTCTATTAATCTGTGTATTGCTACGACTCTGTGACTTACTGGTAAGGTTCTGGTGTCTTTCTCCTTCACAGCTACATGGCATCTGCCTGAGTCCACCTTCTTTCTCCTTGTATTCAGTTTAGTTTTCCGGCTTAGCCCTATTCTGCCCTGCCATAGGCCAGATCAGCTTCTTTATTAACCATGGTAATAAAACATATTCACGGCATACAGAGGGGAATCCCACATCAGGCTGATGCTGTTCCCTGGCCAGGCCCACTCCTTCTGCTTAGGGAGGAGAGCCTAAGCCTTTGTGGAGAGAAGAATGGTTCATTTTCTAAATGAAGCCTCCTTTAAAGGTCCCCATAATCTGCGCTGCCTGCTGGAGGTCATGATGGTGTCCGTGATCTGTGTTGCCAACAGAGGCTGTGCCGTGTTCATGTTCACAGTCTGTGCAACTGCCAGGGGCCATGTTATTATCCATGATCCGTGCTGTCCTCATGGCGAGTTCTGCCATTGTTCTACTGCCGGAAGCCATGTTGATGTCTGTGGTCTGTGTTGCCACCAGAAGCCATGTGGAAGTCTTTGATCCATGCTGCCACCAGCTGCTATGGGCAAGGAAGCTTCTTTTGCAGTGGTATCATTGACTGCAGACTCATAACTGAGAATGAGAGACATTGAAGGCTTCTGTGATACCACCCCCCAATAAAACAGTCGAGACAGGAAGCTACTGAAGAGAGTCCTTTAAAGTTATGATAAAGATGCTGAAGTATAGCTCTTCACAGTTGTTGGCTTATGGTGGCAGGAGGAGAAGGATCCAATTTTCTGTAAGGAGCTGGCCACTGGGAGTTTGGCCATGCTCCAGTGAGTATACTGTTAACACAAATTGAACTTGGTGGTGATGTTATTTTTGGAGGGGGGGCTCAAGAGTTCTAGGGTAGACCTGGGAGGAATGGGAAGCAAGTGTGATCTGGGTGCATTGTATAAAATTCCCAAACCATTAATAAAAATACCATGTTGGGGTCTAAAGTGGGGAGAGGGAAGGGTAGACGTATAAAGTTAAGTGTTACTTAATTTGTTCCGGAAGAGTGCTCCAGTATTGGATAAAAAAGAGGGAGAGAGAGGGAAGAAGGTGTGTGTGGGGTGGGGAGTGTTGTTCATTTGATTTAGCTCCTGTCCAACTCTTTAGCTTTGCCTTGCTCCAACTCACCTCCTGTCTCTTCTCCATCAGACTTTTGAGTGGGCTGTCTTTCTGCTTGTTTATGCTTCCTTTCTGTCCACTGTCCTTCTCCAGAGCCTCGGGGTCCCTTCAGAAGCCCTCCCCTCCTCTCATCTGGCCTGAGTCCCCTGTTTGCTTACTTTCATGAAATCACATACCTTTGCAGTCTGGTGCTTGTTACAGTGGAGTTTCAGTTGTGTGGCTAAGTCCTAACATCTGCCCCACCACTCATGTCTAAGCTCTGTAGACCAGCAGATACTTCTCTGCCTCTCCAGTGGCCAGTACAAGAGTCGCCACATAGGAGGTATTCACCGTGTAGCTGTCAAGGGGTCTTCTCCAGCTACGTCTGGGGCCCCAGGGTGGCCAGTAGATCCTTTCCTGCTAGGATAACACTTACTAGCTAGAAGCATGTCCTCTAAGTGACCTTCTGCTCTAGGGTGACTCGGCTGATCCCTGGTCATTGATCCCTGCAGTGAGTTTGCAGTTATTCTCAGGTCTCTGAGAGCCAACAGATGTAAAGCGTCAGTCCTGGACAGCGCTGTTGAGCTCCTGAATAAACCAGTCATGGGACTGTTCTGCCTCCTGACACCTCCACTCAGGGAAATCGTAAAGACTCTTGTTTGGTCAGGTCAGGTTTAGAGTTTTCTCTCACAGTAGTGTTCTCAGGTACAGAATGTCACAAGTGAGTGACACATGAATCAACGAACAGCTTTATCTCACTTGGTCAGCGTTCGGATTCCTCAAGTCCCTGTGCAATTTAGTTTTCCTTTCCACGAAGTTGGGCCCAGGCATGTGACGCTCGGCACTGAACCCAGGTTATTTCAAGACTCACTTCCTTCACTGAATGCCCTGTAACCTGCATTTGAACTCCTATTCTTCACCCCTCACCCTTTGGCTCTGTACTTAGTTCGTAAGTTCTCGGGGACAAGTTCCTCTGTGAGGAGTTTGAGAGTCAGGTGAAGTCATACCAGCAGTTTCCTGTTTGTGAGCCTCCGAGCTGGTGACAAGTGCAGGCAGCTTTGACAGGTCTGTAGGTGTTGCCAGATGTGGCTCTGATTCACCCCTCTGCTAGTTAATTCCCCAGAGCTCTTCATCTCCCCAGCCACCATCCCTTGTCTTCTCCTCAGCAATGAGAAGATGTCGTGCTGCTTTTCCTTGTGTGGGGATGAGCTGCTAACGGCCCGCCCACTGCATGCCCCACCTGCTGTCTTTCCAGGATTTAGGTGGAATGCATTTGAGGGCCTTTCTCTCTCTCTCTCTCTCTCTCTCTCTCTCTCTCTCTCTCTCTCTCTCTCTCCTCTCTCTCTTCTCTCTGCCGTTGGAATGGAATAGCCACTGTACAGAGAAGAATTCGTTTCTGAGCATTTTCTACCTTAAGGACTTGGGCTCTGTACTGGCGGTTGCTTCTTTAGACACTTTCCACAGCTCAGTATAACACAACCTAAGAAATGCAGGACCTTCAATAAATACCACCTGAAACATGAAAACGTCAGCCTTCTCTCCTGCTTACCTGATTTCCTAACCCTATGGCAGCAAGGGACAGGCAGCCACCTGCTTTTGTAAAAGGCTCCCTTGCTGACCAACGATGGGAGCGAGCAGGTGAGAGTGTGACTCTGACCACGGAGCAAACACTGCATTTGTAATGTAAAAATAAGTGTTCTTGAGCAGAAGTAGAAACAGTCCATTTGGCCCACCTAGACTCTCCAAGACTCAGAATTCAATCCTTGCTGCCGTAAGTGGTTGGTAAATTAGATGCAGTAGAAGGCCTTTGTATGCCTGGAAGTACCAGACAGAAGTGTTGATGTTAGAAGGCAACAAATAACCTTCTCAGGCTACCCAGGGTGCTCCTTGGTGCCCCACACTTATGAAAATTCAGAGGCTGGTCATTGGCCCTACATATACTAGGATGTGTTCCCCTATACCTTAATACTTTTAATAGAAGTATTTCCTTCCCCGACCTCCAAAATGTCAGTTTAAAAAAACAAAAAAAAAAAACCTGTGGTTGTTTCTATTCAGGGAACTTCATCAGAGTCTGGGGAAAGGGCTTTACACAACACTAAACTCTCAGCCACTCTTGTTCTTACTTTGTCAGCCAGCGCGTTGTATATAAAGCATGAATCTACATATCAAATACATCTGTGAATGGGACAGACAAAGTCTGCCTCCTGGAGCTTATGCTGGGGAGGAACAGGGTAAGTGAGATACGAGCAAATGACAGTATGTTAGAGCCTGGTCGGTGCTGTGGAGAGAGAGGAGAAAATACAGTCCGGGAGAAGGCGGCCATTGTGGAGACAAGCCGGGGTTCAGTTCCCACGTGGGTAGCCAGCACAGCCCTCCTGGGCTTCCTGGCTCGTCACTGTCAACGTTACAGAATGCTGTGATGGTGTCTGTATCGCAGTCGTGAGTCTGATGACATAAAGGGAGGCCCGCTGGAGACTGACCCTGGTGGCTGGGTGCTTGCAGGGTAATGCCCAGGGGCTCTACCCTTCCTCTGACAGCATCGGGTTGACTTTAGTTCCCTTTTCTGAAAGGAATGTTTTATCGAGACAGACAAGCGTGTTCCTGACGCCTCCTGACAAGTGTTCACAGTTAAACACAACCAGCTTCCTTTCTTACAAGACCAAGAGGCTCATCCAGAATGTTTCTTTTTACAAGTTCTAAGAAGGCTCCCTTCGTTGGCTGCCCAGCCGCCATCAGTGATTTGTAGC
Source organism: Myodes glareolus (assembly GCF_982192425.1). Lineage (NCBI taxonomy): Eukaryota > Metazoa > Chordata > Mammalia > Rodentia > Cricetidae > Myodes > Myodes glareolus. The sequence continues at coordinate 41,373,822 of NC_142041.1, read as the reverse complement.
CCTGCTGCTGGTCCAGCCATGTGGGAGAACCTCATGCTGTGGGTAATTCGCCCCTTTTAACATGTGCTCTGTTTGGGGAGTGATCCGGGCTGTTACTCTTAGGCATGGAACTTATTATAGCCATATAATTGCAGCGCACAGTCTACCCCGAATAGCATTGTGTTGGTGAAAGCCAGCTTTCTCGGGCAGTGTCCCTTTCCCTGTGTTTACCGTGGATGTGCAGATGGTCCTCTCCTGTGCCGTGGGATTCTGTGTATTTGTGTCTTCTCCCTGACAGCCATCCATTCTCTCCTGCTCTGCATTCCACTTCGGTTTCCTCCTGGATTTCACGGAGTATACCACTAAGCTGAGTCTGTAGCCCAGATGTGTATCACAGGCCTCTTTCCATTGTCAGGACCCTGTCGAGATGACCTCGTGTCTCTTGACCATTGCTGATGGACAAAGTGCCATTCGGAAGATAGAGCAGGAAAAAGGCCATCAGAAGGAGCACATAACTATGGGCAGGTGCCCCTCTAGAACTGGCCTCTTGTTCTCACCACTACATGTGCATAAGGTGGCTTGGCCCCTAGAGGGTTTACTGGACTTGGGGAGAGCGTCCTCAGAGGGAATGGATGTCTACTTTGGCTAACTGCGAGCTCTTTAGACTCTGGGGCTGCCCCTCATTGTTCTGAATTGTGCAGTATTCTTGGGTCACCTTCTGGCATTAGGCCACGTTCGTCAGCTGCTACAGCAAATATATGAAATGATCAGCTTACGACAAGAGAGCGTTTGCTCTGACTTCACAGGCATTTCAGTCCCTGGTAGGTGTGTCGTGACGTGAGCAGGCGGTAGGGAAAGTAAAAACACCTCATGGCCGAAGGCAAAGAGAAACTTTGCCTCAGTTTCTCCTCTGTGAAGGATGGGATCGGTCTGCAGACGGCCTGGAAGATTGCCTCCTGGTTCAGTGTTGCTGCAGTCCCAGGGCCTGCCTTCCGAGAGCAGCTTGTTCGGCATGAGTGGCCTCTTCCACGTCTTCGCTTTTTGCCTCTCCAATTCTGCCCATGGATTAGCTCTGTTCGTTTTACGGTCGCCCCATTTCTGTATACTTTGTAGCCTTCGTTTGCCTGCCTGTCACCCTACCATTGGCCATCCTATCAGTGGAGCCCATGACTCCATCCAGACTGAAATCTCTCTGGGGAGCTGGGAAAAGCATAGTGTGTCCCTAAGCGCTTATTCATGAAAGAAATAGAGAATGATATATATGTTCTGAGCAGGCTGTGGAGGGACTCTACAGAATTTGATCTGTACCCCGCAACAAAGAGAAAGTGTGTGGGGGATTTTGCAGGCACGCATCGCCACACAAATGCGACCATTTGACCTTCAGCATAAATTGCACAGCCTACACTATGATTTTTCTTTAAAAATTGCCCCGTGAAGCTTGGGGAGGAAAGCATTGTTTTCTCACAGTTTTATAATATGGGACGGCAGTGGCATTTGCCCAGTGCCTGGGAATTCTCAACAACCGTGGTACACAGACAAAGACTCAGTATGCAGTGTCAGCATGGGTAGTTTGGAATCCACACAGGAAAGATGAGCACAACCTGAAGTGCATCTGTTAGTATTTCCTTTTTGGTTGTTACCAGTGTGATGAAAAGAAAATCTGCTTTCTGTACAGTGTAACTTAGTATGACAGCAAATGGGGACACAGTATATGACTTGAAGCTGAGGGAATCAGACATTGCGGTCCTTATTGATAGAGAATAAAATATAGCCAGCAAGGTCTGGTGTAATGTATTTTGAAGAACAGTCACTTAGAAGTAGAATTATTCCTTTTGGAGAAGAATCTCTTGGGTGTAATATGCCTTGCCCAAAGTCACATAATAAGTGAAGCATTAGATAAATGTTACATGGTGTGTGAGTCATGGTTGTATCTGTGATTGACACCTATATTTGATATGAAATGTCCATAATTGGAAACTATACTATTTGGACATGCTCTTGGTAAATATGAATATATTCTTAGTAAATGAAATATGAATGTAATTCTGCCTTCATCTTTATTGGCAGCATCTTTGATGATATATGCATGCTTATGAGATTCCATTTACTCTTGAAATCTTCCAATAAAGAGAATTTTATAACTTCCCTTATTAATCCATTCTAGTGTTTAATTAAAATTGATGGGTGAACCCTCCTTTACCTAATTTAAATCTCACTTGCTGTAACTTTTCTACTTCCGTACACATTCTATAGGATACTAAGGCAGCTAATTGTCAATATCCATGATGGTATCCACAGAGTTTCCCCATATATTTAAAATGTTAGCATTATAATCAACAACAAGCATATTTCTAAGTATCAGTGGATTTTACGGTAGAGAGTGGGGCCAGCCTGTGTTGACTATAAATGGCATCGTGGCGCTTCATTTTGTTGAATGGATAGCACTAATGTGATTTAGAAGGGCAAAATAGGAAGCGTTCATCTATTACTGGCTCATGTGACATTTCAGGTGTCCACTTTGTGGCACCGGGCCATGATCAAAGGTGCGAGTGTTATGTCATAGAGTCCTTTCATTTCCAGGCAAAGAACTCCAAAGAGAGAATCTGGGGTACCATTGTTAGACATACAAAGGCAGCATTCTGAAATCTGGAAGAGACTTCTGCGTCCTATCAAACAAGCCTGTGACATTTCTCATCTCTTGAGATGAGGCTGGAAAGAGTTTAGGATGCTAGGGTATTTCTTCAGTTTCCCCCTTACATCCATCGTCAGCAACAAAATCCGACAGCCCGTACGCACTGTGTCAGCACCATGTGGCATTACCTGTGTCTTTCTGGATCTATTCAGATGTGAGCGAGGATGCACTCTGTGGAAGACTGCAAGAGGCTTATCACAAGAAATAAATTACGGAGCCTTGCGGCGTGAAAATGATCCGCCAAGCATCCCCTCTGCTTCCTTTCTTTATCCTGGGTAGCAGAGGCAGAAAAGAAAAGGAGATTTATTCTGAAGCCATTTGAAGCTGACCAAGCAATTTATAATAGATGGAATGCTGATTTATTACTACAAAGAATATAATAGTGTTCTTGCTGAAAGATTAAAAAATGCCATTAGTGACTTTATTATTTAAAGGGCAAGTTATATTCTGCAATTTGACTAGGAAGTTGAAATAATCCAGTAGAGAGAAATTTAGCAGGGAGAAAAAAAGGACAAAGTCGCCAGAAAAAATTAAAATAATTATTTCTGCAGGATTGACTGATCATTTGATTTCTCAGAACTGTAAAGACATGGAAAAGAAATACAAGCTGACACAGGTGTTTGCTTAGAATAGAAACTGGGTGGGAATAAGAATTAAGGACACTTGTTCTGTCTGTGCCTCTGACGTGAGTGGGCATGGCGCTGATCACCTGGGAAGAGTAACAGAAAACAGCCCCTTGTCCCGAGAATCTCACCACACATAGATAATAGGATAATACAAAATTAATTAAGTAGATACCAGGATAGGATCTAGATCCCAGGAAGGGGCCTCTGCAGGAGGTCACGATGGTGTTGATAACATGCTGTTTGTCTGTTTCCAAACATGCCTGAGAGAGGGGAGCACTGGTTTGCACCTCTAATGTCAGCACTCGGGAGGTTGAGGCAGGGGGATTACAAGGTCACAGCCAGCCTAGACCACATAGCAAGACCCTGTCCCGAACAAAACTAGATAGAGCAGATGCCTAAGACTCCTGCAGCCTTAGTTGAGATGATAGAGAATTCCAAGTTGCTAGAAGAGGGAAGGCTCCGTGCTTGCCCAGGACATTGGCTAGACTCTTTGGTGGATCTGTTGCTGTGAGGGGACCTTAAACCACTTGCTCTGCTCCTCTGGGATAATTATTTTAAAACAAAATGCTGCTGTGCTGTTTGCTTTGTTCTTGCTCTGTAGCCCAGGTTGAACTCATATTTGCTATCTTCCTGTCCCAGCCTCTCTAGTGCTGGCATTACAGGTGTGTGCCACTGTGCCCCGTGCCCTCCTACTCAGTTAAAATAGTAAATTACAGACTGACTGGTGACCCGGGCAGGCAAGCCACTCAGCTGTCCTGCTTTGGGGAAGAGGACCTCCACCCCAGCTTCTGCTACCTCAGTCCTCACTGCTTTGGCACCAAGGCCCTGATTTCTGGGGTCTGACCCCCACTCCACCAATGGCTGTGCACAATAGAGGCGCATAACTGTGCCCTTTCCAGCTATGTGCAGTTCCCCACTGAGCCATGGGGACTCCGATACTCCCCACTGGTGTAGATCAACTCTTCTTGGTACCATGCTGGGCCTTATGACACTTCATGTCTTATGCTCCCTCCTTCCCAGGGACCAGAACCACACTTTAATATAAAGGCCTTTTCTGTCCCTCCTCCTCTCTTCCCCAAGATGGACTCCATGTTAGTGGCAGCCTCTTAGCAGATCTGACCTAATGCTATCACGTAATATCTGATACGTGTCCTGTATTGGATGAAGGGGACCAGAGGGAAAATCGAGGATGTATTGTAGACAACTTTGAAAACTGCATCAAGGGATTTGGCCTTGGATCCTGAGGTGATGGGGCTCCACTGAGAGTTTGCCTCCTTTAATACAACTAACTATTCAGTGTTTGGTTTTTCTGGTCGTGGATTGGGGTAATCAGAGCAAGGAGACCTGATAGGAAGGCATGGATGTGCAGTAAGGTGTAAAGTAGAGAGAGGTGTCTGTGCTCGTTAGTTCTGGCATGGGGGGGATCACTGCAGAGAGGGCACACCCTGGAGAAGGCTGTGCTGCTGACTCTGAGATGCTCCAAGCAATGAGAACGAGGAGATCTTGCAATGGGAAGAGTATTTTAGTGATCGACAGTGACCATGCTTTGGTGTCTGCAAGTTGCTCATAGATGGTGAACCCTCTTATTTAATGGGATCTGGACCTGTTTGGGTCTACTAGAAGAGAGGCCATAGTACAGACCCTACCGTCACGTTTCCCTCTGTCGTGCAACCCCAACAGCGTACAGCTCAGTGCTCATCCCAGACGCTTGTATTTTCAGGCAGTGCTGAGAGCCTAGTGAGTGCCAGATGCTGTATATTAAAAAGAAGCATTTGTGCCTTTATATCTGACCGGACAGGATAACCAGACGTGCAGTTTTGAAATACAGGTTAGGGATGAAGGACGCTAACTAGTTAGTTAGTTCCATGAATGTGCCCCCTTTGGATCTTCGGTTTACGCCAGGTCCTACTGTGGATATTCCCCCACACTAGTGAGTGACCAGTTACAGTGTTTGATGCAGCTGAAACTCAAGATGCCATCATTGATGTATGAGTCATCAGCTTTAGGCAGCAAGCTGTCTCCAGGTCAATGTGCAGAGGAAGTAATGTGCCACCTGGCAAAGTCCATCCTGAGGGCCAACTCGTGACCAAGGACTTAAGTGCTGTGTTTCTCAAGAAAAACAACAGTTCTGGTGTTTACTGAGTCCTCTAAGCATTGCATGAGCTAGCATGAGTCATTTACCAGGAATTGCTAGAGAAATGCTTGCTGCCTGCCCCTCAAGTGCTCCTCCAGGTTTTTGCAAGCTCACATTTGTTATTGGTCCGTATCCCAGTCTCACTTTGGACTGGTAGCTTCGTTGAATCCACTCACGCACCTGTATCGTCTCTGAGGTCTTTACTCGCCCAGCCCTGCTAGGACGCCTCCGTGTCCAGAGGGGAGAGCCCCACTCCAGCAGCACTTGGCTTTTTGTATGTTAAATGACTTGTCGATCTGGACGACTCCTGCCCCCAAGTCTGGCCTTTCATAGATTTCAATACACAGACCATAATCTGGTTGCATTCTTTAAAACAAATTGCTGTTTTCCATTTACAAAAGGTATTATGTTTACTAGATATTTTAAAGAATCAAGTGAAGGAAAATTTAAACTGTCTTTTTGTGTTTTGAGACAAGGTCTTACTCTGTACCCCATGGAGGTCTGAGACTCGCCACGTAGCCCAGGCCTCAGACTCGTGACAGTCCTAGTACCTCAGCCTCCCTTGTGCTGGGATTAGCACTGTGCGCCACTATATTCTGCTTTAAAACTCCCCCCTTTCCCCATCCTTCTTAACTACTGTATACATCCTGCATTTACCTGGAATCCAGCGAGATCCTGGAACACAGACTACTACACTCCTGTTTCTGCTGCTATCTCCTGTGACTGCCTGTCCATATCTCTCGCTGTACCTGCTCACCATGGTGTCAGGTGCCTGTCTGAAACACCACGTGTGGCTGTGTGATGATCTGGTGCGGGGCATGCAGGTGTTTCTGCTTTATTCCGCCACTAGAAACAGCAAATGTCATGAAACAGCGGTGGAGGGCATCTTTATGGACCTTTGTTTGCACGTAGCCTTCAGATGGACCTTCCGGGCTAAAGGGCGTGCACACTGCTAAGACGTTTGATGCTGTATTGTCAGACGTCCCTGCTGGATCTGTCCATCGCCTTCTCTCAGGCTCATGAGAATCTGACCGCTTGCTTCCAGATGGTGCCAGCAGTCCTTGGGGGACAAATGGAATGGAGTTAGAGGGCAAGCAGTTCTTTCCTCAGTCAGGTGGAGCTGGCCTTGATGCTACCCTTGAATGCAGTGTCTCCCTGGGAGCGCAGGGTGCATGTTAAGTCCCAGCCTCTGGCTGCTCTGCTGCCTGTAAATTGCCAGCTGTAAATGTCTGAGCTGCTCCTTGAGGTGTGGGCCCTCAGAAGTCGCCTGTCTGCGTTGGTGTCACTAAGACGCGCCAGGCTTCCTCCCATCATCTAATTTTGCAACAAAAGTCTCTGTCACCTCAGTTACTGATTGATGCATTACTTTGTCACACAGGTGGTCTGACTGTTGCGGATAAAAATTCATGCTGGTCTGTGTGAGGTTGTCTGTAAAATTTCTTAAAACGTCGTTTTCTTGAAAGACATCTCAGAGATTCAAGTTTTGCAGCAGTGAAACCCAGATTAAAAGCTGTGCCGTTGTGCTCCATTGTGATAGCCTCGTAGCCTGGTTCCTCCAACTGCAAAGACGGGGGAGAAAATTGCCTGCTCTCGTTCGCAGGATGGCAGTGCGCACTGTCTTTTTTCAAAGCAGCTGTCTGGGGCCAGGGTTTGTTGCTGAAGCAGGCTGATGTAGCCATGTGTGGCTATTTCCAGGGGTGGGAAGGCATCTACTCTTCACAGGGAGACTGTGGGTTGCTCTGGTGCCTCGAGGCCGTGAAGTTTCTGCTGCAGCGTCCCCACCTGGCCTGGCGTCCGGACACCCGTGCTCACTGCCTGCACGCGTGCCCCAGAAGGAGCGGCTGTCGCAGTGTGCAGCATGTGGGGAGGCTTCTGGGGTGGCAGTGTGACAAGCTGCGAACAGCAGATCAGCAGAGAATGTGCGATGATTTAATTGAGGAGCTTGGAGGGAGGACAGCTGAGGAGCGTGGCAGGGACGTGGCAGAGAAAGGGCAGCGGCAGGGATAAATCATGAGATGGCATTCCGGGGACAGTGGGAAAAGCGTGCTTCCTCATTCCTCCGGCAGTTAAGGGCGATTTCCTACCCCCACGTGCTTTACAAAAAGGGAAATAATTTATTTTTATTATGGCCCTGTTCATCTTACGGCATTTTTTTTTAATATCACATAGAAAAGTCACTCATCTCTATGTGAGAAACTAACTTCCTCTTTTCTCTGGGTTTGGTATTTACTATTTCTGCCATATTCTACCCTTTCGGGAAGAATTCTCCCTCCTTCTGTTCCCCACCCCCACCCCCGACACCCTAGCAGTAGAAATGAGTGGCTAGAATCAAGCAAGGGACAAGGGATTTATAACTTACCTATTGGGGCTGTTACAGCTTTTTTTCTTCTTCTTCTTCTGTTGCTGTTGGCTTTGTCCTGTGTGAAGAGCATCTTTTTTCACTTGGAAACCACCTTTTTTTGGGTTAGTTTTGTACATACTCCTTTTTGTTCACTCTCAGACTGTTGGACAGGTGGGAAATTTAACATTCCTATCCTTAATATCTTTGCTAGGTGCTTAAAAAAGAAAACCAGACAGAACTAAAAAATGTCTCCAATTTCTCTAGAAATATTAAGGTATTTTCTTATTCAGTTTGAAAGGATTTATCGTTCACTTCTCAGCTGTCCGTTTGTTTCGCTGTTGGGACCACCCTCACCCCTGCTGTATGGGGGGGTGTGTATGGGGGAGTGACTAGGGGATGGATTCTTTTGGAATGCTGGCCGGGAAAACCCCCTGAGCCACATCCCCAGCCTCCATGAGTTCATCCTTCTTAGCATGAGGTCCAGAAAGTATGAATCCCAAATTCTAGGTCATGAAGCAGCTGAAGCTATTCAACTCTTCTGTCTTTGTATTTCATTCTAGAAAAAGGTTCAGGACATCTCAGTATCAATCTGTTGCTCTATGTAAATAATTACCTTAGCCCTAGGGCAGATGTGTCCCCTAGAGTTGGCCCTCATGCTGAGCGTTGCTCTGTCCTGTCGTGGATACTCTTTAGTCGCCCGTGATGACCCGAGGATGATGCCTTAGCTAGTGACACAGGACACTACCGTGACTTCAGCCTCTCCCCTTTCCACCATCTTCCTTGGATCTGTGTGTCTCTGTACAGAGCCGCTTGTGTATTTTGGTAGGGCACCATCTTCCTTTATTGAAGTCATCCTTCCGTGCCACAGGGCATGCCTGAAGATCCTCATGTCTGTATATGCTGTGCCACTATATGTTGGAAGTATGTAGTTTGCTTTTATTTTATTTTACAGGTGACGGCGGTTAAGAGATTGCTTTAAGTTTGAACTTACAAACCATATTGAGACTATTAACAGCTATGGGGACTTTTGAAACTAGATTAAATGCATTTTACATTAAGATACGGCCATGAGCCTGTGGAGGCTATGGGGCCAAATGTGGTGCTTTGAATGACAAATGTTCCCATAGTCTCATGTCTCCAGTTGGTGCGTGGAAAGGTAATGGGACTCTTAGGACATGGCGCCACTGAGGTCAGGCAAGCAGGTAACATGTGGCAAGGCTGGATTCTGCACAAAGGCAGGCAGTGAGAGGCCATTGTATGAATCTGAGCAAGGTCATGCAGCTTCAGCAGGCATTCTGCATTTATCCTGAGAAAGCTTTGCTCTTTTTTTCAATGCTCGACTTCAAAAGTTTTCTGTGGGGATGAGTTTGTAGGAAGCTACAGTATGCTCGTTCGGTAAACACTTTCCTCCACTCCCCAGCCCCCGCAGCCTCCACCCCCCCCCCCAGCTTGTCTCCAAATGCTTCCTCTCACCGGAGCACTTCCCCGAGATTGCAGACATTTTCATCCGAGCTGGTAGCAGTTAATTACCCATCTTTGTCTGTGTTGCAGCACTTAATACTATTTTGACAGAGGTTGAATTCTCTGTCTTTCTGGAATTTTTAAAGTGCTCTTATGAGTAATTTGAGAAATTCCAAGTACAGATTAGATGAGCTGTTCTTTCCTCTGTTGAAAATTAAAAACCTATAAGAGAGGACCTACTGTGTGTCAGGCAGTGAGTCTCCCATCTCCCCACACCCACTGTGTCAGGCAGTGAGCCCCCATCCTCTCACACCCAGTGTGTGTCAGGCCGTGAGCCTCCATCTCCCCACACCCACTGTGACAGGCAGTGAGCCCCCATCTCCTCACACCCAGTGTGTGTCAGGCCGTGAGCTCCCATCTCCCTCACATCCAGTGTCGACTTTTATCTCCTCTGAGTCTGCAACTTGCATCAGCCTACAACCCCAGGGTGTATGTGTGGGGGTTTTGTTGTTGTTGCTGTTGTTGTTGTTGTTACTGTTTTGGCATGGATCATTTGAGGCTATGAGGAAGAAGGTCGCTGTCTTATTTCTGTGTCATATATTCATTTTTTTCAGTGACATAGTCTACAAGGGCCTTGCTGGTACCATAGTATTTGTGTGGAAAAAAATCCTGTCTGATAACTGGAAGAACCACTTCGCAGTCAAGGATGGTCTTCTGAGATGCTTCCAACATGAGTTTCTTTCAGTTTCTTTTTAAAAATCGATGTCCGTTCTCCTGAAGTCTAGGGGAATAAGATGTTCAATTCAGCAAGTGGGGTGTGTCAGGAGTTGCCAGCTTATGCTCACCTGAAGTGTGTGAAAGAAATAAGTTTTTTATTCTCTTCGGTGGGGGCCGCTCACCCAGTCAGCATTTAGTGTTGGGCCCATCATTCCAGAAGTGTTTCCCGGACTGGAAGGGAGCAGCCCAGCACGACCCTGCCTCCTGCTGCATTCCTGTCTCTGCAGCTCAACCTCTGCTTCTCTGGCCCCAGGGACAAGTGCCTCTCACTTTCCAGGTTTCTCTTGGCACCCCAAGCTTCCTTTCCCCCCGTCTCCCCTCTTGTCTCCTTGTGTTCTTTTCAGCAGCATTAATCGCATGCCTGCCAAATATCCAGCTCCGTCTAAATTCCCAGAACTGGAATGACATAATAAGATCCTATCTGTGATGTATAGTTGATGGGTGTGGCTTTTCCTCAAGGCAAGTCATGGGTGCACTTAATTTTTCTTTTTACACAAAGAGAAGAGTCATTTGATGAGTCGTTCCCGTGTGCCTGTCTAGATGGCTTCCAGAGTAGTAAGTCGGTCTACTGTGAAGATTTTTCAGGACAGATTTCACCCAGCCACTGTTTAACAAGTGCTTCGTGTGACCAGAAATAGAAAGGCAGGTAAGACAGGATCCCCGTGGCCTTTTGGCAGGGTGGAGCCCTGTAGAGTGTGTGGCAGTGCCACAGCCAGCCTCCGCCAGGTGCTGAGACATCAGAGATCATATAGGATAGCTGTCTTGAGTAATAGACATGCTTGGGTCATAGGAGATGCTTATTAAGTGTTTCTTGGATGCAACCAGGCATGTTCAAATCCCCAGAGAGATAAGGGAAGCCATAGCCCAGGGGAGAAGTGTGGCTGAGTTTAAGGAAGTGGAGGGTGCAGAGGAAGTCTAAGGCTCCTCAGAGCAGCCTCAGGAGGTTCAGAGGGAAATTTTAGAGAGATCTTTCCAGAAAGGCTGCCTTTGGGGTGGTGTGGGGGGGGGGGGGAATAAAGGTGGTAATGGCCTGAAGGCTTTGGCCTTTTCCTGCTGATTGGTCAAGAGGGTGAGAAGCTTAGCTTGGTTTGGTTGGAAGCAGGGAGCTATCTAGGGCTTCTGCCTTCCTGTTAGGACGCACTTTAGGAGCAGGGAAAATGTAAGAAGCCCGAGGAAAAATTGCAGCCGTGACAGCAGCTACGAAGGGAGGAACACAGAGAACCGTGGCACTCTGGGAACTCAGTCATAGCCATGCCAAAGGACAGGTTGGGAAAGACAAGCTTGACAGCTGTTTTGTAAAGGGCTCACACTTGGCCGTTTTGGTAGTGACAGCAGCTTCAGCAGGTGCCTTCTGTCCCGGTCCCCAAGGCTGTGCATCTGTGATACAGGCACAGTTGCATTGACCTGGTGGGATTTCTCAGGGAATTATGGAAGATAATCGTAGTCGAACCTTTGGCATGAGGCAGCCCGTGGCGTTCTATTGGATGTATAGCACAACCTGTAGCCCTTTCCAACCTCGCAGAGGGGAAACTGTTATCACTCCTATTCCAAAGAAAGTGAGCATAGAAAGGGTAAATCTCTTCCAAAGCGGGAAGGGAGGACTTGAACCCAGTGTGCAGGAATCTCTCAAGTGTGCTAACTGCAGGCTGTCCTGCAGCTGGTGTTTCCAGTGTGCGTTATTTCTTCATTTTACTATCATCGTATATATCTGATATATCTGCCATCACTGCCTTAACTCCTTCCAGACTCCAGCCAGGTACTGCAGTGGACTGGATACTTGAATGTGCAATGAAGTGGTGGGGGGCAGGGCTAGGAGATAAATGAGTTACACACACACACACACACAAAGCCATATGTACGCAACTAGCTGTCAGACAAAGGGATGGCAAGTTTCAAAGCAATAGGTAACTTTTTAAGTCAGAATATCTTAAACCGCACCCTGTGGGCCTCTGCGTATATTTCCTGTGTTAGTGACATGGCATCTCAGTCATTTGTTTCTCTCCCTCTCGTTCCCCCTCCCCCCTCTCTCTCTTCTTCTCTCATACATTACATCCTGACTGCAGTTTCCACTCCTCCCAGTCCACCCCCACCTCTGCTTTCCCTCAGATCCACTCCTCCTCCATTTCCATTCAGAAATGAGCAGGCCTCCCAGGGAGAGCAACTGAACTCAGCATAACAAGATGCCATAAGGCCAGGCACAAAGCTCACGTCGAGGCTGGACCAGGCAGCCCAGTAGGAGGAAGAGGTCCCAGAAGCAGGTCCTCAGAGCAGATGAAAGAGTCAGTCTTAGTGTTCTTCCCTTATTATTGCAGCCACTCTGGCTTGCTGAAACTATAGAAAATAAAGAGAAAGAAGCAGAAGAAAAGGTAAATCCCTTCCCCATCAGTCACCACCATCCACCTCATAGACTTTCTAGCCTTTTTCCCTTCGCGTATACAGGAAATGGATCCGAACATAAGACAAGAAGGGGAGGCCTACCTGACTCAACATGATCATCCATGAGGGTGGCTGCCGTCTTATGATTAGGTCTACTAGAGGTTCTCCAACCGTGTGTGCTCTCTCCTGCTCCATTTCTTTCCAAAAGCCAAACCATCTGGGCAAGGACTTCTTATCCTGAAGCCAGCGCTGTCCGTGAGAGTGTGGGTGCCAGTAGAGTCTACCTGAAAAAATTGTTGTAAAGCGTAACTCAGCAGAAACGTACTGGCTGAACCTTGGATGCAGTCGTGACAAGCGATTTTTTTAAAGCACCCTCCTCAGAACAGTACGGTGAGTGATTGCATAGTGACATCCATGCACATCAAAGGGTAACAGCAGATTGTCATGTGTGGTGCACATGGACGCTTCTCATATGAGATCAGATGTCCAGTGACAGCATCAGATGCCAAGTCTCAGATGAGGAGAAGTGTTAAGTGATTGAGAATGTTGCCATGGTGATGAAATTGAGGATGAACATAAAACACGCACGTTTCCCCCCCATTCCAAAAGCACTTAGAAATCAATCTATTATTTTGGGTAAAGTGTAATTTTAATATGTATATATAGCTAAATTGATGAGTTAGGAATCATAATTTCATTGTATTTACCAAGAGCTCACAAACTCAAGTCAGCAAAGGTTTTTATGTCTTGTTGTTTGTTTTGTCTTTTGTCTTCTCATTGGTAAAATGGCAGATAGAACATTTTTGCCATGTTGGCTGTCTGCAGATAGACCTGATGAATCAGGAGTGTGCAGAATTTTAAGGTCTTTACTATAAATTGCCAGGTCATACCAACCAGGAATACTTTCACTACATATTGGGAAATTATTCAATTATCATTCTCTTGTGACCATGTCTTAATTAATTCTGAGGGACTCTTCAGCATGAGCATTTTATTATCGTCTGGGATGTTTGCTCTCTCCCTGTTCCTCCCTCCTCATTCCTCATGCCTTCCATTAGGATTAGTATGAAATTCAGATTAGAAGACGTAATACCTATTCCCTTGGCCATGCCTACTGATGTTCCTGGTCTCTGTGAGGGTGTTCCTGCAGCAGTGTGTGACACATTGGACTGTCGTCTCCTGTGAGTGACACTGAGTCTTGAGGACTCATCCCTGAGTCTTGTGAGATCGAGTATCCTTGCTTTTCCTTGACAGTAGAAACCCATGGCTGTTGTTGCCTGTAACCGCTCTTTCCTTTAAATTGGTTTCTTTTCTTCACATTTTATAGCCTCACAAATGCAGAAACCTGCAAATACTTCATTGGACAAGCGTCTGTTGGTTGCCTCCAAGTTACCGTCTCCACACAGAATTTTCTTCATGCTTGAGCTGGTAGCCAAAAGGCCACATTGATTTGTTGTTAACTGTAAGACATTTGCTGGCTATCTGTCCGATCCATAATTAGGTAAATGTACATAGAACTACCGGGGGCAGTTCTAGAAAGTCTTAAAAGGGAGGGGTCACACCCCCTTCGCTATTTATATTAGTCAGTGTTCTAGAGGACCAGAAGTGATAGAATATTAATATATATATACACATGTATGTGTGTATACATATATGTGTATATATCCATATATATACACATGCATGAATTATGAGAATGGCTTACAGGCTGTGATCTAGCTAGTCCAAGAATGGCTGTCTGCCAACAGAAAGATGAATAATCCAATAGTTATTCACTGGATGTCTCAGTTGGTCTTCAGTATGTCCTGGATCCCAAAGGAGGAGGCTCTAGTGCTGATAATGCAGGGTATGTCTTTCAAAACCTAGAATAATTAGGTGATTTTTTTTCACCACAACAAAGTGATAAACATACTTATGGACATAGGTATGTTTATTGTGATTTAAGCATGATGTAGTGTATACATGTATTGAAGGAATCATTTGATACTCAGTAAGCATGTACAGTCTTTATAAGTTCAAACAATAACTTAAAAATAAAATATTTATTTATTTATTGAGATTTTCATACAATGTATTATGGTCATATTCTTTCTCTTTCCTTAACTCCCTCCACATTCTGTCTCACCTCTCTCCACATCTAACTACATGATCATTCTCTTTATTAAAAAAAAATACAAAAAAGAAGAAAAAGCACTCTCACACACACAACCAAAACCAAACAAATGAACAAACCAAAAAATACTGTGGAATCTAATTTATATTAGATAAATATTCCTAAGCATGGTGCCTGACCTGAAGTGTGACTGATATACATAGCATCACTCAAACCAATAATTCTTAATTTGAAAGAGAAGAATAAATAATCTCCATCCTGTGAGTCAGTATGTTGGACAGCAGGTCCTGAGGAATGAGGAAGCCTCGGTCCTAATCAGCAGGCCCACATGCAGGCCTGAACTGCCTTGAGGAGCCTGTCACCGTGGTGGAAGAAGGCAATAGGGACCTTGCTCTTTCCTTACCAAAACCAGTGTGACTGTAATTTTCTCCTCCTTCTCACCGGACATGCGGAGGGATACACTTGAACAGGCGCTTTTGATCTGGTACCCCGTGAGCTCCACACCTCATCTCAGTGACGTCACCTTGAAAGGAAGCAGGAGAGAGAGTGGGCCTATCCTCTTCACTCACCTTGCTGACACAAATGCAAAAGCGGGGAGGATGAAGAAGAAAGAAGGGAGTTCTTTCCCGAATGCTCTTCTCTAGGCTAGCCTCCTTGAGGTCTGCAGATAAATCTCCCTTCTCTCTGTTCCATTTTCTTGTTACTAGACCCTGAGCTGATCTAGACACTGGGGTCAGTTACACACATGGTCTGCTCTGTGCCCTGCACAGGCGTGTGGTCCTCCGTTCTTGCTTTATCAAGGAGAGCCATTTTTTCTGGACAGAAGTAGATGGGTGGGGGAGCGTGGGCCAGAGGGAGCCTCCTCAGTTTGATCTGCTCTGGCTCTTTAAAACGTTTGAATGCAGGCGTCCTGGTAATGAAGGTCAGCATGTCTCCAAGCTATGGCAGAGAATGTCCAGGAATTTTCAAGGAGATTTGCCTGGCTCATTTTTCTTCCTACTGAACAAGCTGTCTGTGCATCTCTGGTGATTTAGGCTGACTCTCGCTGTTCCGTTGCTATTTCTCCCATTTGTCTCTTTGATTAAATCTAGACTGGACTTTTAGGTATGAGAAAGCACATTTGGACATCAGTGTCTATCCATGTTGAATGTGAATAGAGAAGTCTTAGCAGTGGAGAGCATTGAGGCTGAGGGACCCAGAGAGGTGGTACCAACCTTACATTTTACAGTTATCAACTTTGGATCCCAAAGAGCTAAAACCATGTCTTCTTGTCAGCCCCCACCACCAAGAGATCTAAGCCTAGACCTACCCTTTGCAGCTGCTCCCACATTGCCTGGCTTTGCTGTAGAGCAGCCGAAGCTGATTGGAAGTCTGGACATCCAGTCTCTCGTCCCTTTAAACTGTCTGGGAATAAATCATCCTGGTTGGAAAAAGTACCAGAGAATAGGAGCATCCCACAGGCTTCTCAGGGGTAATTTACTTTAAACTGTTCTCAGTTCGAAGTCACATAAAAATGTCCAACAAATCATAGAGAAATGAATGCATAGAGTTATTTAACCACCGTCTTGAAGAAGAATCTATTTGCACAGAGATAGAAGTATAGAGAAGAAATTTTCAAAAGTATGGCAAATAGTTCAAAAAAACTCGGAAGAGAAAGTCTTCAGCTTGGTTCAGCTCTCATTGTTTTCCTGAGAGCGAGCTGAGAAATGCTCTGATTTTCGATTTTCATAGACTTTGTCCCTTTGAAGTCCAAGCTAATCAAGTAATGGCATCTTTGAACAGATGAAAACCATCACATCTCACTCGAGCACACATGTTCTTCCCCACCCCACTAGAAACATCCCTGAGTCCGGCCGGGGTGTTTGTAAAGAGCTGGCTTACCTGATGGTGCAGGGCTCAGACAACTACAGTAAACTGCCCATGGGTCATTTGTTCCACCAGCCTTAGGCAGAGGAGCTGCTGAACCAAGCATTAGCCAGAATATTCCGACGAGATAGAAAATGGGATCAGGGCAAGCCTGTCCCTTGTTCTGTCCCTGCCACATGTTGTCTTCCAATGGGAGGCATCTTGTACTTGTGTGTGCACTGCTGATATGTGATGACTCAGCATACAGAAGCAGTTCACTTGCAGAACGGGCTCAGTTCCCCGTA
Organism: Myodes glareolus; assembly: GCF_982192425.1. NCBI lineage: Eukaryota > Metazoa > Chordata > Mammalia > Rodentia > Cricetidae > Myodes > Myodes glareolus. Next base: position 41,357,173 of record NC_142041.1, on the reverse strand, counting down.
AACTCCCTCTCTAAGTGCAGATCTGGTCTAGACATTAGTATATTTATTAACTCCATTCAATGCCCGATGCTTATTGGTCATTCTTTTAGGGCCTGACTCTTGTGACCCACTCCTCTCTTTGCTGTTCCCCTCATACCACTGCTCACCCCCACCCCTGTTTCCATTTCAAACTACAGGTTGTTACAGCAGAGCAGCCCTGGTAAGATTAGATGGCAGGTGTATTTAATGTCTCCTTCCCTGCTTGTTCTTTGATCTTTAGCACGTATGTAATGTATGTAATGGGAATGGAAAAAAAACAAGTTGGGGAGAGACATTTCTAGAGTGCCTTGTCATGCAACGGATGCTGTATGCTAAAAATATCAATATGGAAGGAGATGCTGAAATACCTTTATCAAAATAAACATAGGAGGTTATAATTGGTATTCCCATTTGGTAGATGTGGCAGCCAGTGCTGAAAAGAATCCAATCCCCTGTTTTGGGCACCATAGCTACTACTGTAGTTGGCCCAGAACTTGAAATCTCACTCCAAAGCCAGGCCCTTCGCACACTACTAATGGATCCCAAAAGTTTATAAAAAGAAATGTCCTGGAGGTAGCCCGAGAAGCACACAGCATTAGTGCTGACATCAGCAAACATCAGGACAGAGCTCCAGCCCAGGATGACACCAGCAAAGCTGGCTGCTCTCAGGAAGGAAACTTTGGTGTTTCTGACCCTGGAGATATTCAGGAAGCTTGGACAAAGTGATGAGAGAAAGAACAGGAGCAGGACAATACAAAGCAAAGAATAGCTGAACCATGGAGGAATTGTGTGCTGGCAGAAACAGCACTGAGAAGCAGCAGCAGAGGAGGACCACAGACCTGGGGACCAGGGGACAGGAGGGAGCCATGGAGATCCTCATTATCACAACTCACCAGCGATGAGGCAAAGACTGAATGCATCATTGTAGCCAGAAACTTCTTGATGCGGTGAGGGAATGCATGGAAAGAGGGCTGATATGGAGACCGTAGGTTGATGTGTGACTCCATGTAATTCTGATCATAACCTATAGTGGTCTGCTTGAAAGGTTGTTTGAGAACAAAAGTCTGATTAACATCAAGTATGTAGTAAATCTTGGAGGGTGGGGAATGGCCTGATGTCCCTGATGTCAAAGTGTCATCATCTCCTAGACTCGCAGCACATACTCTCAAGATGGATGGATGGATAGGCAAATAGAGGTACCAGAAGGTAGGTGGATGGATGGATGGATGGATGGATGGATGGATGGATGGATGGATGGATGGATGGATGAATGGACAAATAGAAGTACCAGAAGATGGATGGATGGATGGATGGATGGATGGATGGATGGATAAATAGAGGTACCAGAAGATGGATGGATGGATGGGCAAATAGAGGTACCAGAAGATGGACAAATGGATAGGCAAATAGAGGTACCAGAAGATGAATGGATGAATGGGCAAATAGAGGTACCAGAAGATGGACAAATGGATAGGCAAATGGAGGTACCAGAAGATGATTGGATGGATAGGCAAATGGAGGTACCAGAAGATGGATGGATGGATGGATGGATGGATGGATGGATGGATGGATGGATGGATGGATGGATAGGCAAATGGAGGTACCAGAAGATAGATGGCTGGATGTATAGGGAAGCAGAGGTACTGGAGAGAACAGCTTCCCCGTGCTTGTGAAGCCTGCAGGGAGGATGTTTTAGCTGGCTCTGTCGGGGAGGACTGTGATAGCAGCAGTAAAGAAGTGTTTGTCAGATGGAGCCGAGGCAGAACTTGGAAGGAGGAAGCCGAGACTGTCTTGGTAGCCTCTATTCCTTAATTTCATTCTCTGTGACTGAAAAAGATGGCTGTAACATGCAGTCACAGAGTGGTGCAGCTGTAGTAGCAATCCTGCCACGGGGGAGGAGTCACGGTGCTGTTGTGGAAATCTCAGATCTAGGTTGAGTTCTGGATTCACTCATCCCATACTTCACACCACTTCTCCATGTCTCCAGCTACCCTGTGTCTCAGCAACAGGTTGTTCAAATACCCAGGACCCCACAGACACGGGGAACTGACTGTGCTGAATCAGTGAGGAGGGGCCGCCCTCAGGCCCCCCACTGTCTGTCCGGATCAAAGCACATTCAAGTTCTTTGCACTAGCTCTGACATAGCCGTGTGTCTGAGCTTTCAACTTAAACACAAACAACCCTTCCTTTTCCATCAAGAAGTCTGGGCTTTGGCTAGAAGCTCCAGACTGGAGGCCACTGTTGGGGAGATGGTTTCCACCCGAGCTATTCATTCCCCCAGGCAATGTTTATCCCTGCTGCAGGGTTAATAGACACCCCAACTGAATAACCTGAGTTCCCTGATGACCTGAACTGGATATCCCGTGAGCCCAGCACTGCCAGTTTCCCAAGTCTCAATGAATCCAAAAGATGCCTATCTGTCATTTTATAGGGTTCTGTTTATGTCTTTGAAGCCCAGACTATGGCCCCAAATAGGGATCGTAGCACATGTATTTAGGAGACAAAGACAGGCAGATCATTGCAAGTTTCAAGCCAGTCTGGTCTACATAGTGATTTTCAGGCAAGTCAACACTACATAGTAAAACCCTGTCTCAAAACCCAATAAATAAAAAAATATCAAGAAATTCACCCCAAATGGTTATAGAGTCGTCCATGTGCCTGGGAGAGGGAGACATGGTTCTTAAACTATGGACTCTTTTTCCAGAAGAGTTTCCTGTCTCTGAGAAACGCTGCTGACATAACAGTCTACTACCCCCACAACTTCCACCCTGGTCCTGGAGAACCTCACATGCCTCGGCAGAGCCCTCCCTGGTCCTGGAGGAGACCAGTAACCTCTGGGGTCATGGAGATGAATGAGAGATAACAAGTACTGCCCACGAATCCCAGGACTGCATCCTCCAGAGGAGATGGGGGCTGCTTCGTATTCCGTACCCCCAGGAGTCCCTTCCCAACTCTGTTTGGGTCCCTTGAGATAGATGCATTCTTCCCTTTCCTGGTTTTTACCAGACACAGGAAGGAGAATAATGCATTGGTCATTTCACAAAGAAATAAATATATCCAACATGGAAAAAAAAGAAATTCACCCCAAATAGAACACCCCCATGCATCACCATAAAGTGTCTTTTATATTATAGAACTATTTCTAATTAACACAGATTTAAAAGAGAAAGCATATGGGGATTCATTTTTGTAGAGGAATTATTTTCTTGCCTTTTTCTCCCCCCTTTCATGTGATGAATGAATTACATCCAAAATGTAGAGTTTACCCAGAGTTTGTGACTGAACATTGGGAGGGGTTTTGGCAATGTCAGAAACTTCCTGGTGGCAGATGTCTCAATTCTGGTTTTACTCAATTCCAGGATGTCTCTATAGAGGGACCATTTACCTCTTTGCTTAGGTTCCTCTTGGATTTCCTTTAGGTTCCTGTCCTGATTTCTCCACAGAACAGATTAAAAAGAAATCCTTATTCATTGTGGTTGCTATAGCAGCTGTGATACAGGAGGAAGGCACAGTCTTTAGGTAGCCATGGTACCGTTAGTGAAGAGACAAGATGTTTAACAAATTTGGCTTTGGATGGCCATCACGGCAATGAACTCGGTGAGCGAGGTTCCACGGAGCAGCGGTGCTGAGTGAGCAGTGCAGGCAGGGCTGCGTGTTGTCCGAGAATGCACAGAATTGTCTTTCTGCAGGAAATATGGCTTGACTTGTGAGGAAGGCTGCTGGACAGAGTGGGAAGGGCATCAGGTTGTACGCTTAGTGAAGGGTTTTGAGTACACGGTGTTGTTAGCTCTATAAAGTCATCGTAGTGGCTTACTGGTTGTGCCCCTGAAAAATCAATGAGGAAAACCAGAGACACACAACAAGCCTCAACCCATGATGGAATCATAGGTAGCATGGAGGATAAATCTGTACATAGATGGTAGCTATGCCAATAGAGTTGGAGACGGACTTTGGCGTGTGTTCAGAGAAGTGATCTGTGGGACTTAAATGATAACCGCGTGTGAAGATTGGTGGGTCCAGGACACAGAAGACCCAGAGAGCGAGGGCAAGAAGACCCTGAGGGTACCACATCTGGGTACCTGAAGAAGTGATTGCTACCAGGAGGGGTGAGTGTGGCTGATATATTACCACATTTAGTCTAATGTTCTGTCAGATTGGAAGACGCTGTTTAGGGGCCCTGGACAGCTCGGTAGCTTGCTACCTCAGGGGAAAAAAAAAATGGGCAAAAGCTAATCAGGTTGACCTATATAACATTACACATACTGTCTATCTATTGCTGGCCTTACGGACCAAGGCTACCCAGAAGAAGAGCATAGTTTACCTTCATTGACCAGGTGACACGTCTAGGATTTAGGTGGCTTCTCTTACCACCTGCCACATCTGTGCATGTGTTCTTCCTGCTGCCCGAGTCCCACTGCCAGGTATGTCTCTTTACTAAGCATTAGCTAGCACCATCATCTAAACAAAGCCAGCCTGGATGTGGTTGCATACAGCATTGACAAGAGGAATGGCCTCTTAGCATGACCACGTTGGTTGGAAGGAGAATGGCAGGAAGGAGAAAACCGTCTTTCCATGTTGTTTTGGAGAGCGATCACTTTGCTTGTCTGGCATAGCCATGATGAGCTTGAGGCTTTTGGTTGCAAGGAAGACAGCTGACTCTGTGTAGGTGCACTTGACATTCTCTCCCTGTGGCGGCTGGCCCACTGACCGCATCGTGTGTGTTCCTTGTCTTTATAGTGGAGCCAGTGCCCCACACGTTCTGTTTTCCACAGTCACACTGCGTATTTTTTAAAGTTACATAATGTTTTGAACTTTAATTCAACCTTCAAGAGTGGCCATAAATTTGAAAGGAGGGCTCATAAATAAGAAAAGAGAACTCAGCTTCCTCATGAAAAGGTACAGGTTAAAAACCACATCCCACTCTGCAAGAGCTCCTCTGCCCGTGCAGAAGCACTCGCTGAGATGTAGGCAGGCCTGGGGGCACAGGCAGAAGAGCTCCTTGGATACCTGTGGACCATGGCTAAGGGGGGGGCGGGGTCTGGGAAACAGGGGAGGCCAGGAAAATGCCTGGCCCATGTCCCTGGGGGTGAGCTCTAAATCCACTTTCCTGTCAATCATGAACAGCTCCAATAAACTCTTGCGCTGACTGATACACAGGGAGTGGCAGTTTCGGACCAGCAAGCACTCTGGCTGTGTTTAATGAAAGGGTGAGTTTCTGGGGCCTTTGGTGCCTTCCAGGAGAGGACGCTGCTCAGTGGAAGCTGTTGAAGCCCAGCACCTCCAGTGCACAGCAACAGCTGAGCCAACAGGCCTGACTATAAAGCAAGTTTCAGAAAAGGCCAAGTAGTTGCTGTCCACCTGCCTTCTTTACTCCGATTATCTCTAGTGACTTGAATTGTCAAATCACACTGCATTCTTTCTGATTTCTTTTCTTTCTCTCTCTCTCTCTCTCTCTCTCTCTCTCTCTCTCTCTCTCTTTCTTTCATCTTTTCTGGGCAAGCAAGTTCTATCTCCCCACACTCCCAGAAGCCACTGTCAGAAATAGATTGTTGCTTCTGAATGGACTCGGAAAATGGATTATACGTGTCTGAGGAAAACTGTTTTGGGGGTACTAGCTTTTACCACCAGCATCACCCCTCTTCTCCCGTGCCACCCGAGGCTTGCCCAGGGGAGAAGTGCCCTCAACGGGAAAATGCCGGCCACCACCTCAACATGAGGCAGGCGAGAACTTCAGCCTCCTTCACCTCAAAAGTGAGGTCCCCACCCTTCTGATGCCTGAAGCCGAGGTCCCCACCCTTCTGATGCCTGAAGCCAAGAACCCCAGAGCCAGAAAGAGCCACTTACAGGATGATATTTGCAAGTCAGACATCATTCGTGCTCTCTTCTTTGGAGCCACACGGGTGTAGACGGGCTGGAAAAGAGGGAAAGTGTGTTGCTTTTTTTAAATCCAACAACTTATAACTGTGTCAACACATAAGCCGGTCTGTCAAAGCTTTCCTCTGGTGTTGCCGCTGTGAATTCGTTCTGAGAGTCGCCTGTGAGCAGTAAACACTTTTGCAGCATGAACAACTCTGTACAGGAGGAGTTGTCAACAGCTTGCTGTCCCCCCGTGAGGGGGAGCGAGGCAGTGTGGCCCTCCCCGCCACACACGACACACACACACACACACACACACACACACACACGGGAAGCTGGCTGAAACACAAGGAACAGAAAGTCACCGCCACTCCCACGTCTTATCTTTCGGCCATTTCCGCTCTCCACTCGACCACGGGCGCTGTTTGACTTGCAGAGACACTGGAGGATTCAGAATGTGCGGAATCAAGTCTGTCTGTGCCTCTGGGCGTGTAGCCACTTCTTGCTGTTTGGGAGTTGGCTCTAGAATGTGTTGACCACCTTGCTTTTTGTCCTTAATTGATTAAAGAGTCGCCACAGGGAACAAGATGCAGAGACACCTAATGTGTGTCCAGCACTAACTTGAAAAGGGGGTTTTCTACATTTTATTGCTGTGGCGTTGAATCCACAGCTGACTTTCATCCACCCAGTTAAACAGCTGCTTCTCTGGGTTAACCCTTGATGCAGCTCTACGTCTATATTCACATGTGACTCTACTTGTATATTCCTATGTGGCTCTATGTGTGGAGTCGTATGTAGTCATATGTTTCTTTTTGTTTAAGATTTGCCATTCTTTCTCACCTCTCCATCTACCACCAAGAGGTTGAGGTGAGCAATCAAACCAACTCAGCAGCCTCCTTTCCAGCATGCTTTGTAATTAACGGCAGCACCTAGAGCGTTTTATGACGTAGCGGTGTTGAGCATCCGTGACTGACCCACATTTTGAAATCAGTGCTGAGTTGCCCATTCCTTTCAATTCCGTAAAAATGTTTCCTATATAACATCTTCATTCTAGAAGCTAAGGCTGGTGTATTAGCCTGCACAGCTCCCAAGGTAAACATTTCTGGTGCTTACACATCCGGATACGGTCAACTTCGTGTTTTTGTCCAAGATTCCTTTCTTCAGGTTGTACACGGGGGGGGGGGGGGGGCTAACATGTATTGTATGAGACACGTTCAAGCTGCCTGTATCTCACAGATCACAGAGCCTAGCTACTGCCTCTCCCCTTGTCTCCTTGTCGCGTCTTCACTTGGTAGAGTGGTTTTGTCATGCACACAAAATACTCCAGAAACAGGACCCTGAGGGGCTAGCTGGGGTACACGAATTGGGTCTTTACCTTTTCAGCATAGTTTTAGGCGAAATATATTCCAACGAGCCCTCAGGAAAGACCCCAGACACTGTGCCTCTGGGTGTGTAGCCACTTCTTGCTGTTTGGGAGTTGGCTCTAGAATGTGTTGACCACCTTGCTTTTGTCCTTAATTGATTGAAGAGTCACCCCAGGGAGCAAGATACAAAGACACCTAATGTGTGTCCACATTATGTCTGTGCCAGATGTGACCCCGTAACAGGTGACAGTGACAGAGCAGGGCCAACCCCTCTGAGGACTTTACGGGCTGGGTGTGTCCTGTGGAAGGCATGGGCTGCTCATGCTCCCGGTACCAAGCCAGCACACAACATCCGGCTCTTTTGTCAAGTGATGTCGGCAAGGTTCGTTGAATACTCAGCGGAAAGATAGACCTGTCCTCTTTCCTGCAGGATGGACATCTGGAGAGGTGTGGTCCTGCCCAGAGGCAGGTGTCCCATTCCTCCTCCGAGTCTGGACTGCACTTAGCTCGCTCCATTCCTGGCTGCGGGAGAGCGAAAGAGCGGGAAGCGTGCTAGGGCCTTCAAAGAGTTAACTGAGGATGTTTCCAAATAAGAATCATCGCAGAATGTATGTAACATAAAAGACAAAGGCAAAAATGCTTAAATGACAGGTGGCATCGTTTGAAAAGGCTGTGGGGGCTGATCCCAGCCCTGTGATCCTACACAGCTGCATTAATTTGCCTAATCACTGGATTGCTCTACCCAGTGTCTATAAATAAACACACAAACTAATCTTTTGATTATCCTCTCTCTCTCTCTTTTTTTTTGAACATTTAATTCTCCCTTCTTTCTTTTTTTTTCATCTCTGTAGCTTTTCATTGTGATTAAACTGGATTTCTAAATTCCGCGTCTCCACAGCTTCTACTGTAACTGATACATTAAGCAGCCAGAGAGCGTCACAGCTCACAGAGCGATGCAGATGGCCAGTAGCTGCGCAATGAGGATAGTCAGCTTTGTGGTCCTTTCGGGAAATTTGAGGTGAAAAGAATCGATTAGCTGTCCCTTTTTCAAGTATCACGTAATCTCATATTAGAATTACCGGGTAAGCTCCAGCGACTGTGGAGATGTGAGGACACCCATGCTGCTCTGAAGCCAGGTGGGATTCATGGTGATGTTCTGATACCACATAACCCCCAAATAATAACGGGGCAGCAGAATGCTGACGCTCCAAGACTCTCAGTCACCGTTGCTCGCAGTAATGAAAACTGTGGGGAAATAGAAGTGATCATCAAGAGAATGCATTGATTATGACAGAGAAGGCATAGCGGGTCTCTGTGACGGAGAAGAGATGGGCTCGTACTCCCTGCCAGGGACAGATGGCTAAAGGCAGGTTACAGAGGAAGGATGTCGTGCTTGCAGATGAGGCAGGCAGCTGCTCCTCGAGCGCTCAGACATAGTGCAGACTCTGCTCAACAGGACGGGCGAACCTGATGCTCAGGATCTGTTGTTGAGAAGCTTCTGTTGCTCAGGCTGCTGTTCCGCAAACCGTGCTCGACTCCCAGGATTGCACTGTGTTTGTGTGTGGACAGATGTTTAGAAATACATGTAGAGAGTTCCCCACACACAAGATGGTCAATCTGGATAATTGTTACTTTCATCTTTGCCTCTCTCCATTATTTAATATTATTGGCTTTTCTCCCCTGTCCCACCCCTCACTGTGGGCAGTGGGTGGTAGCAGATGCCTCAACTATGTTGCCCAGTTTGGCAGTGATAATGCCCCCCCTCTTCCTCTTCTTCATCCTCCATGCTGAAAATACAGGCCTAAAGACACTTAATACCTAAGCATCCTGCCAAAATTCCTTATCTGAGGAGGAAGGACAATACAGTGTTATGAAAGTACTATAATGAAGCCCACTGCTTTGTTTATAACAAAGAAAAAAGCTAAGAAAAAAATTTAAACACATTTTTAGAAGTTAATGTCAGGTGTAATTTTGTTTTTAAAATTGTGTTTATTCTTTCAGAGTTTCAAACAATGTACTCTAACTGCATTAATTCCCTACCCCAGTGCTGCCCAGATCCACCCTACCTCTGTTCCCACCCGACTTCATCTCGTTTTCATTCTCTCTCTTCCCCTCTTTGTTCTTCCTCTCTCTGTCTCCCTGCCTCCCCCACTCCAGAACCATGGGGTCCGGTCTGTGCTAACTGCCCATTCAGGGATCGTTTGTATTGTTTGTCGCTAGGTCTACTTCCTTAACGTTCCCTGCAGGGCAGAGTGCCTAGGCATGTCATTATTAAGGATGGCAGGTCATCAGAATTGCACAAACTCTCAGTTCTGGCCCCAGAAATTCTGATTTGACCATCCTTACATGAAGAAGTGAGCTCTAAGAAAAAGTCCCTTAGGCAATTCTAACACACACTAATCCAGCCCCCAGATTCTTCACCCATCAGCTTTGGGACAGACATGTCACTAGACATGTTCAATCTTGACCTTGCTCGCTCTCCCTCCACTGTCCCCTGGAGGAAGGGGCGGGTGGTGGGTTTTGAGCAGTCTCCACAGAGACGGTCCAACCATGCTCCATTCGCTTCCTAAGGTGTTGTGACAGCTCATAGGGTCGGTGTCTTGAAGCAGCAGAAATCTAGTCACTGCATGCTGAAGGCCAGAAGTCTGGAATTAAGGAGTCAGCAGAGTGCTCTCTAGAGGTTTTGGGGCAGACCCTTCGTTGTCTCTTCCAGTTTTTGGGTAGGCTCTGGGCATCTTTGGCCCATGGCTGCCTAATTGCCAGAGCTGCCTTCATCTTCTCATGACCTTGTCGTCTAAGGACACTTGCCATTAGAATTAGACCACACTGGGAAGCCAGGACAGTTTACTCTTGAGATCCACAATTACATCTTCAGCTACCCTGTTTCCAGATAAGGTCATTGTGTGCCAGAAGTGAAAACTCATAGTCTTAGAGCAGAAAGAACATGGCACAGTTCCACCTACTCCATCTTTGCAGTTAAGTAGCACTGAACAAAACAGTAAAGGGTCAGTGCCTCGTGTCTTTCTTAGCTGGGGCTCGGGGATTTTGTTTCTCTTTCTGAGGTATAGCTGTAAAACTATTCAGCATGAAGAGAGTTGACTGGACAGATGAGTGTATATCTTACTGACGTCACTGTCCCGTGGAGACTAAGCTGCGATGCAAGCTACACGTTTCCCACACAGAGTCTTTACAGTTGAAGGCGAGATTTCTCAAAGATGCTTTGCCAGTGCCTGGTCATGCACGACCCTGGGCATCCCCAGGGAAGTGCTATGAGTCACAGTCCCCCAGAGATAATGCAGTGGGTCATGGCGTGCTTGGCCAAGACTTGAGTCATTTCCCAAAATATACAAGAGGAGCACTAGATTAGAAAAAGGAAACCCTGTTCATACACGGCAGGTGTTCGCTGCTGCCCCAGAATCAACCTTACAATGAGTAGATCTAGCCTTTGTTACTTGGAAGGTCTGTGTAAACAGACTCTAGCCAAACTTACCTTACTAATATGTAGGTAGCCTCGTGCTAAAAGGCCAAAGAGTTAAATATTAAGTAAGCTAAATATGTGAGTGAAAATATTTGACCTCTTATTTCCTTAAAATATGTAAACCTTACTTAATTCAGGATACGGGAAACTTAGATGTGTGTGTGTGTGTGTGTGTGTATACTTTTAAAATATTTCCCATTCACTTAGGCATTCCCAGTGTTCATGGCTGGTTGTACAGGCAGAACCATTCTAATCTGACCTGTTTGGGGGATGGGGCATGTTTTCTTGGTAGTAGAAAGATATCTTGAAAAAAATCCATGTTACATAGCCTAAATAATGTACTTCGAGTTGTGAGTGAACAGTTACCTGATAGCCATGGTTGTGGCCCAAAATTTCATCTTCTGGTTGGTATATGCTTGTTGGAAGCCTGAGTCACCTACATTCAGTTTTGTTTTGTTTTTTAAGGAAGACCTTAAAATGCTTGTAACTGCATAGACCTCAAAACTATTTTTAAAATAATTTCTTAATCTTGCAGTTGCCTCATTACTCATTCAGTAGCAGATTTCTTTCAGTGACATCTCATATTTTTTTATTTCACCAAATTTTCATAAAAATTACTTTCATACTCAAATCATCCTGGCCCAAAGAATACTGCATTGAATTCTATAATTATAATAACAAGTAAAGCTGTCTTTTGTAAGTGTGCAGCCTATAGGTGTATAGGCATCCGGTAAGCTCCCAAGACCTGCCTGAGAGCAGCCTGCAGCATCCTGGAGCAGGGTTTAGTAAGTATGTTCCTGGGTGGGAATGTAGAAGGCTGATTCATGCTGCGAAGCTTGACTTAGATGTGGCAGTTAAGAGACTGCCTACTCCAAGAAGCTGATAAGTAAAATGCTATTTCAGAGATAAATAGTCATCACATGGAAAAGGGTTCTGCCAAACACAGGAGCCAACGTTAGGACAGTAAGATCCATAGCAAGGCTCCACTTCGGTCAAGAGGCTAATAGACACATCTTTAGCATCTTCAGAAGAGCCAATAAGTGTGTACTACAGGGTTTGTATCTGGTGTTTTGTTTTGTTTGTTGTAAATAGTTAATGGTATGATTCCTTTGACTTTTTCGGACATCCTTATTGTTATTTTACCCACCTCCCTCTATCTTTTGTGTTTACCTCCCTTAAAGGGCCCACCCTTTTCCCACTTCCCCTAACAGATCCCTGTGTCCTGCTACTTGTCTTTTCCCTCCTCCCGTCTTGTTCCATATTTACTTCCTACCCCTCCCAAAAGCTCCCCCCCCCATTTGTAAAACATAGCACTGGATCCCCACAGAGTTGGGTTCTTACTGGAGTAAAGAAGACAGGTATTTCTATCGCTGTTCTGGGGATAGCAAAACAGACCCAAAGATGCTCTGCTCTGTGAGAATGGAGACCATTGTGCCTTCCTATCATGACTTCCATTTTAAATCCATGGCTATCTCCCTGGTCCTCTCTGCCTTCTGAGGGTTGGTGAGGCCTTGTTGGATTACCAGAGCGATGAGCATCCACCCTGTCATGTGATATCCTCAGTACCTGGTGAATGAGGCGAATGAACCAATGGGAAGGCGGTACAGCTACCAAGAGGTGCCGTTGTTGGGATCAGTCTATGTTCCTGTTATGTCAGAATCTTCTAGCGTCTGGCTCTTCAGTGTCCCCAAGCCTGAGAAAAACTCACTTTCCTAGCTAGACACAGACAGATTGCAGTAAATAGCACAAAAAGACATGAGCACCTCTCTGGTTCTGACACATTTACCGTTTGGACGAGCACAGTATAACTGTTCTCACACACACGTGTTCGAGTTTTCAGCCTGGGCTTCAGAGTCTTCTGGATATGCCCCAGTCAGTAGTTTCCAAAGGAAGCAAACACGATGTTCTAAGAGATTCTTTGTTCTGGTTAACTGAGAACTGTATTTCACTTCAAATATTTCCAAAGAACCATCAGTAAATATTAATTCTGTCTTTGCGCCAAGTTTTACAGTTATTGGGTAATAACCAAATTCTGAATATCTTCACTAAATAACTAGCCATTGTATATATACAGGAATATGCATTTAGTTGTTTATACAGTCATTTCTATTGTAATATATTCAAATTTGAGGGTCTTTAAATTGACTCGGTAAACTGGCATCTTATATTAAATGGAAAGTTGAGTGAAACATTGATAATGTGTGTGGTAGCTTAAATAATGAGATGTTGGACCTCACTGTTTAAGTTGGTTTGGAGGATGTATGAATCAGTCTCATTGTTGGGCCTCATTAAATCTCTGTGTCTCTGTTGTTGATTGAAACTAACATAATTAGGGAAAGGCAGTCAGGACAGGCTCCGCAGGAGGCCCAAAGAGTCGCGATGCAATCACCATCAATTGACGGAGCCAAACGTGCATGGCAGGTAAAACCACACACATTTCCCACAGCATGGAGAGAAAGGTTCCCGCTTGTGAGTGGCACAGCACACCTTACACACAGATGAGTGTAAGGTGAGAAGAGTGTGTGTGACATGTGTGTGTGCTGACATGAGCCAGCCATTTCAAGGACCCCAGAGCCTCAGACCCGTGGAGAAATGACAAAGCCTCCCCCTGGGCGTGATTCAGAGGCATGTTAACGCCTCCCTCTGTCTGAGTATGAATGCTGACAGTGTGTGCAAAATATGTTCAGTATAGCTCTCTCCCCTTGGATGCTTAGGGCCTGAAGACTGCTCCCCTACAGAGACTGCCCCTACCAAGATTAGCTAAGTCTTCCTCCTCGATTCAGCCTTATGTAACAGCCCCTCCTCCCTGTTTATCTGTATGTAATAACTCCTCCTCCTTGTTCTGCTGCATCATAACCCCACTTCTGGGTTACCTCTGTATAAGAAACATACTGAGCTTCCTTCCGTGATACTGAGATTTCTCTGGCAGAGAGCTCTGTCCACTGACTCCCAGCATTTCTACCTGTGTGTCTCTTAATTCTGTCATTGCCTCAGTCGGGTCCATTCCTGAAGCCACGCTAGATGCGGTTGGCTTGTTTTTAAGTCGTTTTACATGTTTGTGCAGAGTCAGATATAAGATAAAAGATAATCTACTTGAAATATTTGCTTTGTGTCTGAGACTAGACTCAAAGATTTTGTATATATTATTTCCTTCAATGTGTACAAGGCACTATTTGTTAAGCACGCCCATCTTATAGTACTTGATTGAAGTTTGTCAGGCAGCCTTTTTTAGATGCTCCAGTGGCTGCAGAGAACTGAACTTAGAAACAAACCTGGTTTAGACTGCAGAACGCTTGGTCCACTATGGTGTTTAGAGTCATCATGTTGGCTTTGTGTGGACAGCTTTTCTTGAGAGCATCTTGGTCATCCTGTAACTAAGGCTTTTTCATTTATCCACTATGTGTCCCTGAATGAATGGTAGCATGTGAATATTAACAGCTTAACTGTGGCTCTTATGCATCGATCTATGGTATACCATGAGGGACAGTAAGTACATATGGACTAAATGAAATTATTGATCAGAATTCTTATCCATGAGGCTAGATCTTTCAAGGAAATAAACTCTCCCAATGAGTCAAATGACGCACTTAGAGGCAGTGACTGGGACTCCTGAAAAGCTGTTTTAATCACAGATGGTGATTTTTCCAAATATTCATCCTTGTTCTTAAAGGGCTTATTTGCACATGGCATGTCATGATTCTTTTATCTCTGTGTTATTCACAAAACAAAGAAAAACCATGTGAGGCTACTGACCCAACCCTCGGTACCCCTCTGTATCTCTCAGCCCCCCTCAATACCACTCAGCACTCCTCCATATCCCTCATCCCCCTTTGGTATCCTCTCAGCCCCCCTGGGTACCTCTCAGCTCCCCTCCATATTCCTAGCACCCCTCAGTACCCCTCAGCACCCCTCAGTGCCCCTTCAGCACCCCTCAGTACCTCTTGCTGACAGTTCTGGAAAATGTTCATAGGATGCAACTTATGCTTTATAGCTATGAACCTACATTTGAACTGCTTCAGAAATATGAACTCTTATCAACTTTACTATTGATAAGTACTGATTTCCTATATCAGTACTCTTGGACTGAGGTGTACTTAAACATGGCTACCCCAAAGATGAAGTCATGATGAGTCATAAAAGATCACTGATAGCAATTAATAAACACTGCAGAGTACATTAATGAATGAAAAATAAGTGAAGGCAAGAAAATTACAGTAATTTATTTATCATAAATAAAAAATTTATTCTTTCTTCCTTTGAGAAAAATGGAGAGAATTGCGTGGATAGAAAATTCAAGTAGAGCTTAGGAAGCTAAAATAAGAATGCCCAAAACCCAGCTCTACTCTTGTGCTTAAAGGGAGGATAACCAGAGAGACAAAGAAGCCGTGAGTGATCTCAGAGAGAATGTCCGGTACTGTCTAAGAACATGTTCCAGTGTCTAGAACACCAGGAGAGAATATCATGGGCAGGCTGTAGATTTAATAGTGTTCTGATCACCAACAGCCTTGGAAGCCACATTTGACCACCGGAAAGCAGGGAAGTGATGTGATCCATTGCTCAATGGCAAGGTTACCTACATGATATAAGATTTCCCGGAGAAGGGAGAGTCTGGTGACAGGGAGACAGTTTGAGGACAGGCCATGAGATCATGGACTCTTGTTCAGTTGGCAAGCATTCATAGAGTGATGTCATCTGTGCCTTGCTTGGGAAGGCAGAGCGTGTGCTAGTGGAGAATGTTACAAGCTATAGCATGCCATTTCTCTTGCCTTACATGCGCAATTGCTGAGGATTCAACTGTGGGGTGGAAACATTAAGAGATAATTGCGTGTGCACTGAACAGTGCCTATAGGCTTTGGGGATTCTGTTCTTTAAATAATACAACATAACAGCTCTTTACCTAATATTCATAGCATATGAGGCATAATGACTAATACCATCTGGAAGAGACATAACGTAAACTGGACCATGTGTGTAAGTTGTATGTAGACACCAGGTCATTTTAAAGACTTGAGTGTCCATGTCTTTACATGTCTATCTAGAAGTCCTGGAAATGAATTCAGCATCCTAACATCCATGCCATTCAGCAAATAGTAATCACCTGCTGTATCCCAAGAATTGTCCAAGATGATAGGGTTACCACAGAGCATAAGAGACAAGATGCCTCCTCACGGGAAGATGAGCATTTTGTCTCAGGAGGAAAATGACTACAAATCGGAAATCAAATTAGCGCACAGTGTGCTTTTAAAGAGCACTGGATGCTGTGGGGGTAACAGAGTGTAGCCCCAAGATCAAGAGGAGGGTAGTGTCTAGGGAGGCATATAAGGGGGTCAGCAGTGTCAGACATGGAGTTAAGCTCAAATGAGGAGGATGCCACCATGCTAAGATCTGAGGGGAAAGCTTCCACATCAAGGCCAAAGAGGATGCAAGTCAGGGTAACATAGTTCATGCCCATAATCCCAGCCCCTGGGGGAGGAGGGTTGTGAGTGTGAGGCCAGCCTGGGCTACAAAGTGAGACCCTGTGTCAAACAAAACAAGATAAAGGCAAAGGGAATAGCAAAACAGGAATGAAGGAAGATTGGGTGATGTGGGGGGAGAAAGGGGGAGAAAAAGGAGATGTGGGCGGGGACGGGGGGATAGAGTGAATGCAGACGGAGCAGAAGCACATAGGACACACGTTAAGGGACAGCCATAGGAGTGACTGTAGGGCTGTGCTTCTCAACCTTCCCAATGCTGCAACCCTTTTGTACAGCTCCTCATGCAGTGGTGACTCCAGCCATAAAATAATTTTCCTTGCTACTTCATAACTGTAGTTTTGCTTACTGTTATAGATTGTAATGTAAATATATGATATATAGAGTATCTAATAGGCAACTCCTGTGAACGAGCCCCCCAGGGTCACGACCTGCAGGTTGAGAACAGCAGATGTAGGAGGGAAAGAGAAGGCATGGTACAGCAGACAGGAGGAGGAGACCAGGTTGGGGCCTTGTGCCCACATGAGGACACGTGTGCAAGTACCTTTTAAGGATGTTCGCACTGCCCCATGAGAAGGGCTTTGTACAGAGGCAGAGCAAAAGCGAGAGACCCTGAGGAGGTTTGTGCTGGAGTCTGGGAGACAATGGCGGTGGCCTCAGATGGATGCTGGGCTAATGCCATTATCCCCACAGTGCGGCCTGTGGGTTCCTTGTCTCCCCAGACCATTCTAGGGAGAATACAAAGCCAGACTTGTTTCCTAGCTAAACCAGATGTGGTTCGCCTTCTCCACACTGCTGCCACATGTGCTGCTGTGTGCACACTGCCGCGGATGGGGTCTCAGCACGTGCCAGGCGGTGGCACGGTCACCTGGCTGTGACGGTCACACCACACACTGGCAGCACAGCGGGTGCCACTGTCATTTCAGAAGCTTTTTTGTGAAGCAGCAATAGTTGTATTATTTTGGTTCAATTTCTCCCCTCGAGCTGGTTTTTGGATATTATGTGAGACCCCATGGAAAGTACCCACGAAGTTCGTCTGCCACACCCAGGAGATAATCGCTGGCCCGGGGTGACATGCACGTGCAGTTGTTTGCGTCCGCAGCAGATGGGCTGCCTGTGCATGGAGCATCTTGGCTTATGAGAACCAACGTTAGGAGGCGGGCGCTGCTCGTATGGATTTAGGTACTGGCTCGGTAGATGCTATGAATGAGTTTACAAAATGAATGAAGTGATTTTGATTCTTGAAGGTAAACAGCTTAGAGAATGTGCTGGCAATGGTAGAATTAAAACCAAAAAAAATAAAATAAAAATAAAAAACCTGAAATTTTGGAAACCATATCACTGCCACGGTGACCATGACAATTTTCCTAATTGATGAAGTCAACTTTATGATGAAATTGCTGGTGATGTTAATTAATGTGGATTGTCTAATGTTGATGGCGTGATAGGTAAGCATTTGGAAACTATCCAAATGACCAGTAAGCATAGATGCAGGAATTTATTTACATATTTATTTATTTAGTTATTCACTCATTCATTCATTCATTCATTCATGGTTTTTCAAGGCAGGGTTTCCCTGTGTAACTCTGGCTGTCCTGGAACTCACTCTGTAGACCAGGACAACCCCGAACTCAGATATCCAGCTGCCTCTGCTTCTGCCTCTGCCTCTGCCTCTGCCTAAGTACTGGGGTTAAAGGCGTGAGCCACCACCTCCTAGCCGGTCCCACATCTTAAAGCCATCTCCTGTTGCACTCTAGAATAGATTCAAAGATATACTGAAGTATATGATATAAGCTTGTCTAACTCATCTGAAATATTAGTTGTCAAAAGTGATTGAAATATCTCACCCATTTCTAGCTTGGTATCTGTGAAAAGCTTAATTTTCTACATAACCTTGAGTCAAATCATTGTATGGCCACAGAATGACTGCAGTAGCAGATACAAGTTCGGCAGTACTCTATTGAGGTAGGCGGCCATGTTAGTTGATATCCATGGGAGGTCTGCCCTCCTCTGAATAGAAATGGAGGAGTGGAGGGAGGGACAGAGGGGAGATGTGGCAGGAGAGATTGGGAGGCAAGAAGCGGGGGAGAACTGTGGTCAGTCTGTGAAAAGGAATTAATAAACAATAAAATATAAAATATATTTAAAAAAAAAACAGGTAGCAAAGAGGCTTCCAGAAATACAAACCAAAGCTGCTTGTCTCATCTAGTTGGAAGATAGTTATTTTTCATAAAACATTATGTTTACCTAGAGTAATTTATTATAAATGCAATGGATCCTTTTTTTTAAATTTCTGTGTTAATGTGGGTAAGTACCACTCGGTATGACTCACAAAGTCAAGAAGTATCTAGTGCCTTATTGATTTCCAAACATGTAAGTTTTATTGGGCGGATGTGTTTCAGAAATGGTGAACTAATAAATAAGTCAGCTTGTGATGTGTTTGGAGGTGGGGTTTGTGAAAGCATATTGCTACCCTGTTTGTTTGATCTTCACATATTCCCCCTAAGGAGTTACAAACATGAATAAGTGAATAAACAAACAAGCTTGAGAGAAGCAGGTTCGGGTGAAGGGGGTGGGAGAAAAGAATTATTTGGGGACCATGTTGCACTTGACATGTATGATGAATATACTAGTGGGAAATTGGATTTTGAAATTTCCACTTTAAGTCCTAATGTAGCTAAGGGTCAATAGATAAAACTCATAGGACTAAGGGCTGTTTGGGATAAGGGGAAGGGGTCAGATGAGATCTGGTAAATATAAAAGTCCTTAGTATCCAGAGAACAAAAGCCAGGAGCGTGGCAGTGAACATGGGTAGAGACAAAGAGAAGCCCAAGACCGGATGCTAAGACAGAGATGGGCAGGGGAGGAACGGCCCACCGTGGAGCTTGGACAGGAGTACAGGATTGGCAGACGAGAAAGCAGGACAGTGTGACACCTGAGGAAGGGGCAGGACGCTATGCCAAATGATGCTGAGAAGTCATGTCAGAAGAGAAGGCTCGAGTGTGAACTTGACAGGACGGAGCTCTTCGGAGACCTCGGTACAAAGCAGGTTTCCTCATGACAAGCAGCCTGCTCAAACAGGTTAGGGAGGGGGAAAGGCAGCAAGTGCGCACAAGTCTTCTGAGGATTCTCCTTCAGAGCAGGGGTAGGGTGGGCAGTGAGCGTCTGGAGGAAGCTGAGAGGGGTTTTAAGCGGAAAGATGTCACCCGGGTTTATGTGCCAAGGGGAATGGTCCAAGAGAGTGAGGCTGAAGCTGAATTCAGGAAGAAATTGCTGAAGTGGAGGAGAAGGATTGGACATGGAGCTTTGAGAACAGTGGTTAATTCTGGAGAGACATAGGAAGGGAGCATTAGAGAGGCCAAAGAACCGGACAGATCCTTTCTCCACCCTCACTAGAGAGAAGCAGCTATGGCTGAAGGATCTCAGAGAGGGTCCTCACCCGTCTTCTGTTCTCAGTGCAGCAGCATTGCAGACAGTACGTTATGAAGGACGGAGATCTGTTTTAGCTTGTAGCTCAGGGTCATGGGGCGATGTCTTCATGGCAACGCATGATGTCACTTGTCAGGGGTGAACGTGAGAGAATTTAGCCAGCTGGCTTGACCAGGATAACCCATAAACCCACCCCACAAGTGGATTCATCCATTCATGAAGACAGGACTTAATTACCAGAGATCCTACCTGATCCCCTTGCCTTTAATTTTGTCCGCGGGGATTAAATTCTAATCTGAGCTTCAGGAGAGTAAGCCAGAGCCTAAATTCTGGACTTACTTGCTCGAATCTGGTGAGATGACGGATGGGTTTTTATTCTTTCAATCTTTTGTTTCCCTTTCCCCAAGCAGTGCAAAAGAGACTCTTGATAATCAGCTTGTGCCTTGGCCTCCTCCATCCGTCTGATCCTGGCAGGATGCTTCCTAAAAGGCTGAAGGGACACGGAGGCTGGACCAAAAGGGCCTTGAGATTTCTGTGGTTGTTCCCTTTCAGCAATAAGCCCACTGTGTCTAATTAAATGCTTCCCGACCTCCCTTATATGTTGGCCAGCAGAATAAATGGCTCTGGAGTTTGACCATCTAAATTTTCCATAGGAAACTCTAAGGACTAACAGCTTAGGTGCGCTGTGTCCGTGTGTAATACTATCCTCAATAATGAGACGTGCCAACCATTCCCTTCGGTACCACCTCGTTTCATGTCAGCTTGACACAAGCCGGAGTCATCAGAGAGGACATACTTCCAGAAGATCTGGTTATGAGTGGATATGCCTCCAGGGAATTTTCTTATTTGTAATTGATGGGGGAGAGCCCAACCCATGGTGCTGTCCCTCAGCTGGTAGTTCCAGATCTTATAAGACAGTAGGCTGAAGAAGCCATGAGAAGCCAACCAACAAGCAGCATGGCTCTGTATCAGCTCCTGCCTCCAGGATCCTGCCCTGCTTGAGCTCCTGCCCTGCTGTCCTTTGATGATGAACACTGATGTAGAAGCATAAGCCAGATGAACCCTTTCCTCCCCAAAGTTGCTTTTGGTCATGGATTTCATCACAGCAATAGTAACCGTAACTAACTTGCCTCCTGCATCAGGTTAATGGTACATGACTAACTCTGTGTCATCTCAAGACATCGCCCAGGTGAGGGGGTGGTTTGAGAAAAAAGGAAGTGTGCTGTGTCTGGTTTCATTATGAGCAGGACTTGTGCGCGTCCTTAGGCCCCATGGACAGGACACTTGAGTCGAGCAGAAATCCTGAAGTCTGCTCCCTCATTAAACATCCTTCAGTTTTAGAGACTCCTCGGTCGGAAATAAAAACAGTAAACATTTATGCAGAGTTTCCTCTCAGATTGTGCTGAGCAGATTCTACACAGCATACATACACACCAAGCCAGCTCCTAAACGGTATTGTTTACTGAGTTCATTTTCACCCTGACTGCCCACTGCTTTGTAAACCTAAAATGGATTCATCATAGAAAGAAAATGCTTTGAGTAAAATTCTCTTCCATGTGCTCCTTTGCCAGTGAGTGGATAAACAGAGAAAAAAACAAAACAAGGGCTTCGACCTGAGCAAGCTGCCGTTTGGTATAGAATTATGTTAAGATCCACTGTTATATAATCTTCCAAAATGAAAGGCACAAGGGGAGTGTGGGAAATGGAATGCATTGACCCTAAGGGAAAGGATTTTGGAGGGTCTCACATCCACAGGCACAGTCCACGTTAGCATTGTGATAGGGCCACCCAAAATGCTAATGACACTGTGGTCAGCCTTTAAGGATGAAGGCTGTAGGAGACCATTCTGTCTGGTCCTCAGTGTTAGGATTGCTCTGTATTTAAGACCACAGTTTGATTGTATGCATTGTTTATAATGGGATACTAAATTGTAACTATTTGTTTTTATTTTAAAGCTTAAACTTTTCCAGAGACAATAGCCCAAGGCAGTGATAGAGAAAGGACTCGCTGTGTCTTGTGTGGCATTTGGAGGAACTCCCCAGAGAAGACGTAGGCAGAAAATACGCTGCCATGACTGGTCACTTCCGGATATAGAGGTGTCATTCTCATTGAGTCTTTCCTAGAAGAAAGACTACTGGTTTTAGGCTAGCACAAGGCAGATTTGTCTCTGAGAAAACTCTGTGATGGTGTATGTAAGACATTGTGCATAAGGTCTTCCAAGACGGATTTGCCTGTCCAGGAGGTGGTACCATCCTGTTCACTGGGAATGTTCAATCAGAGCCAACCACTCGCTGTTCCGTCCGTAACAGAGATTGTCCCGGCCGCCAATGCTCTCATTTTGAATGTAATTTATTCTTGGAAGCGTAGGTTTCCTTTTCATTAACTGCTGACTTGGTTGAAGTAGTGAAGATGAACGAATGTGCCCTGTCCTGGGGAACCAGGGTGCTCTGCTCTGGGACATCCGTGCAGTACTGCTTTTGCTGCTTGAGGATAATTTTCTAGAGTAGCGGTCATTCAACTGCTTTAGCTACTTGGTGAAGCCTCAGCTTCAAGGTAGAGCTGTTCTCATGCCCTGTCCTTATCTCAAGAAAGAAAAGGAAAATGTATTTAGCGTAAGTGAAGGAGTCGAGCCCTTGCCTCTGTTTTCTCCTCCCTTCTGAAATCTGTTGTTCCAGGAGGGAACAGTGAGAGGAACGGAAATGCAGAGACTGTTAACCCTGAGAGGAGCTTACTGAGATGGGGCAGGAGGCAAATTGCAATAGGTTGTAGCCAGTGACTTCAAAGCTTTGGGTCTCACATTGAGGATGTTCAGATATAAATGTGGAGCTTTCAAAGCATACTTTGATGACTAAAGTTAGGAAAATTACCCTTTCCTTGTCTCCTCTCCTTATTCAGTAGTAACTGTAGAATTGCCACCCCCATAAATAGACGAAAAGATTGCAAAGCAGGAAGCAGCGATGTTTGAAATTACTTTGGGAAACTCCACAGAGTGGGTGTGTCATGTGGATTTTCAGATGGATCACTTATGCATTCATGTACAGCCGCTTAACGGCTTCTCATAGTTCAGCCTTAGCAATGGGGTTCTATTGTGACTCCTCTGCTCTTTGCTCGGCATGCATAGCCGCTCTCGGCTCGGTTCTCGGTGGTCCCATCAGGTTGCTAGTGAAGCTGCTGCCGAGCACGTTAGTGTGTAGGGAGAGAAGAGACCATGGAGATGCAGGCAGCAGTGGTTTTAAGAGGAAAGTTTGCTTGTGTTGATCCTAACAGCACCTTGATACATTTGGCCACCAGCCCAACCAAACAGGAGAAGGTGTGACTAAACCCTGTTCGGCATTGCATCCCCAGAACCTGGGTGAAGGAGGCCTTCTTTGCTGGATAAGTTTCTTCCTGCTTTGCAAGAGAGTCAGTGTCTGTAGCCTGTCCGCTAGTGCCCACCCGAGTCTGCCCCAGCCGTTGGGTACGTGGCCTTGGATATGTCTGCTGCTAACATTCTTGGGCACAAACACAGTTGATTGGTCCCCATGCCATATGATTAAATATTAAAACGTTACAAATCAAACTCACAAACCTGTTATCTAAAGACCATGTCCATGGTCCTTCTGCCCTGATGTCAGTCTTCTCAGAGGCCAGAAGACAGGGTTTGAATATAAAATACTGAAGCGTTTCAGAGTTCTAACTAGAGGCACGATAGCATGGGATCCGACACATGACAGTTCCTTCTCACCTCCCGTTCCCACACTCAGCTGTCCGGCATGCTGGAGGACTCCTAGGTTACACGCCCACGGTAACACCACATCTCTCTAGTGGTAGCTGCCCAGGCTATTTGCTTGCCCTTCAGGCTGGTATAGCCATGAAAAGGGGAAGACTCAGGTAAAAAGGCATCCACGGAACTTTGAGCCTTTCAGAGACCCCTTGGGAGAAAATTCCGGGACGCTAAAATGGGAGAGGGATCATGAATTCAACAAGAGCTAGGGACAAAGGGCTCTCAGGTCTGGCTGAAGTAGAATGAGGCCCTGCTTGCCTGAGTGTAAGGGCCTTGCTGCCTGTGGACATTTATTTGGATTTCCTCGTCCTTCGGGACAGCATTTACACCGCTTTTGCCTAGACTTGAAAGACTACAATGAGTTAGTTCATCAGTCATGCCCTCAGATGGGCATTGATGCTATGGGTGTCACAGAAACAGATGGTGTTGCCGTGTGTGTAAGTTGTGTTGCCTGGAGCCCCCTCGTTGCTAGCCTATTCTTCAGGCTTTGCCCCATTCTGTTCAGCAAAGGCCACAAATCCTGTGTCTCTAACCCAGGGTCTGGAAGAGGAACCTGGTGGTTTCAGTGACTGTCACCCAGTCTCTCCTTTGTCTCCTCAGGAATAAGCAGCCTCAAAACAGTATGAGGAATTATAACAATTATTTGAAATAATATCAGTGGACCTTTGACCCCTGAGGATTTTGTGGGTTTTGATGAAGGGTCAGTATGCAATCCCCTCCTGGCTCCTTTCCATTGACCAGGTCACGTGGCCCACCCTTCTGCTCTATCTAGAAATAAAAGGTGACTAAATAATGCCCACTTCGGTCAGTTATTGCTTCAGCTGGATGTTCTCAGGACCGAATTTTAGATCCATACATATGTGAAGAGCAGGCACACGTTATCATCCATGGCCCTGCCCATAGAAGTTCATATAACTCTCCAAGAGCTTTTAAAAGATTATTACTAAGAAATTTGATTCAGATTTTCCGACATTGACAGAAAAGCATGAAATCTGTTTCTAACAGATGTTCCCTCTGATCCCCAAATGTAAACATGTTTGCAAGACGGTAGCGAAACAACCTGTTTACACAAGGAAGTACCGAAAAGAAGCAAACAAGAAAAGCATCCCCCGGAGCAGTCATTGTGATCAAAGAGCCGACGATTATTAGGGTGTAAGGGGAACTGATGAGTCAACCTAGCACCACCGCGGTCTCCAGATTTCAGTTTCGTAAGAGACTCTCTTTTCAGGAATATTCTTCATTTGCACACAAATCCGATTTTCTTTCTAAAACGTTTTTTCGATTTTTGTCAAACCGAAATTCTAGGATCCCTTTGAAAGATGACTCTGCTACCCAGATTACACTCGGGTAAGCACCCTGTGGATGCGTCTTGGCATGGAGAATGCGCAGGGTATTACTCCTGAGATCTTATGCCCAAGGGAGAGATGATCTCCCAGGCACAGTCTTGGCTTGATCTCCTCCTACCCGGCCCCAGTTAGTCAGAGAGAACACAGAAACTCTCAGACTGCGTGTGGTAGGAAATAACTTTCTGAATCAATCAAAGTGTGATATTTTGATCCTTTCATATGCCTGGGTATTCTGGGCAGCTGCAGTCTCGAGTCAGTGACTCACAGATCGAAGATGTAAAACAGCTCTAAGTGATGGCTGGCTGGCTGAAGCCAAATGTGTCTGGTATGAAATAGCTATCATTTGTATCAAGCTTAGCAGTTTTGGGGGAAATTAATCACCACCGCCCTTCGAAAGGAAGGTGCCGTGGGACGGAGCCCCAGGTCGTTGGGGAGAGGAGGTAGATGAGCAGAGGTGTCGCGGGGAAACCCGCAAGAAGTTCCTGGGTCAGTTCTGGATGGGTTTATCTGGAGATCAGTGAGGAGCACAGTTTCTCACAGAAGGAAACTGAAATTCTTTAGCTTTGAGAATGGTGAGGCCAGTCCCGAGGCCACCTACCTTCGCCTGTTTGTGTCCATATAAATAGACGAGGGACTGTGACCTCGGCTCTCTTTATGACATCATTCTGTGGAAAAGAGGTTCTTGTTTTACTGTTGACTTGAAAGTGCAGGGGCTCACCCCTCTGGTCATTATGTGGCTTGTCAGCAGAGCAGGGATGCTGCCACCACCGTGCCCAGAGCTGGGCCACCACCCGCGGAGAGATCGGACTAGCAGTGGTTAGCTCTTGGTATTTATCGTGCGGTTTAAGCTCTGGGTTATTATGCTAAACTTTCCCTGTACTTTCGAACACTAAAAATTATGTAAGAGTCTAACCCACCCCCAAAATTTGTACATGCTAAAGAACTGTTAGAATTATTAACCTAGATCAGCAAGTTTATGGGGAGAGAAGTCAAAATGAGCCAGAGGAGTGTTCAGAACATGAATGTGTCTGTTACAGAAGCCCGAAAACCCAAGTCCCATCCCTGGAACCCATGTCTGAAGGAGAGAACCAGCTCCCAGAGGTTGTCCCTTGATCTCCACATGCATGCCCGTACTTACATACTGACACACGCCCACCCACAAGTGTGCACACTCAACATGTACTAATTTAAAAACTTAACATACAAAAATTAAATTTATTTCCATATATTAACACAGAAATACTGAAAATTAAATGAAGAAAATTATATTTGTAATAGTGTCAAAAATAATTAAATACTTAGGAACAAATTTAAGAAAAAATCAAGTATGGTGGGGATGTCTAATCTCATCACTTGAGAGGCAGAGACAGGAAGTCCTCAGGTTTAAATCCACATTGGAAGCTTTAGACCAGTTTGAGACATAGTGAGACCCTATCCCAAAAAATAGATTAAAAATATAAAGGAAAGAATGCACATTTGAACACCAAAAACTATAGAACACTATGGTATAAATGGAGACTGCTCATTCCCTGCCACCCAGACCCGGATAATCACACAAAAACTATATTAATTACAACATTGTTTGGCCAGTGGATCAGGCATATTCCTAGCTTAGCTCTTACATCTTAAATTAATCCATTTCTATTAATTTCTATTAATCTGTGTATCACTATGAGACTGTGGCTTACAGAAAAGGTTCTGGGTGTCTTTCTCCTTCGGCAGCTACATGGCATCTTCTTGACTCCTCCTACTTTCTCCATATATTTCTCTGTTTGAATTTCTTGCCTGGCTTTACTCTGGTAAGCCATTGACTGAAATAGCTTTATTCATCAACCGTTAAAAGCAACACATATACAGAAGGACTCCCACATCATCATGGAAATTACGAAAAAATTAAATGGAAAGACTTCCAATATTCATAAATCAGAAGGCACACTAAGGTAACAGTACTATCCAAATTGTACACATTCAAATCACTCACCATTAAAATTCCAGCCAGCTTTCTTTTTTTTTCCAGAAATTGACAGGCTAGTTTTAGAATTCAGATGGAAATGCAAGGGGCCCAGAATAGCTCAAACAATCTCAAAGAACAAAGTTGGAGAACTCCTGCTTGGTTATTTTAGCACATAATACACAGCCACCCTAACACACAGCATAGTACTCCACCTTAAACTACACACCATTAACTCAAGAGGCATGTGCAGAAATTCTAGAACTCCTAGAAGAAAACAGAGTGTCTGGGCATGGTGTGTAGAGACGGGATGATCTCACGCTCAGGGACAGCTACATGGCAAGTTCTAGGCCAGTCTGGATATGAAACCCAGTATTTAAAACAGGAGACAGATGAACAAAATAGGTAAGTGGGACTTTATAAAAATTTAAAACTTGAGTTTTTAAAGTAAACCATTAAGAAAACAGAAAAGACAGACCCAATCAATGAGATAAAATATGTGCAAGTCACATATCTAACATGTCTAGAACATATAAGTAATTTTTACAATTCAACACTCTTAAAGACAAATAACTCAGTAAAATAACAAGTGAAGAATTAAATTTTTCTCCAAAAAATACATATACAAATACTAGTTTGTACATAGAAAGGTACTTGACATCATTAATCATTAGGAAAATATAAATTTTCACAGTGAGATATCACTTTACCCTTAATGAGATGAGCAGTCCAAAAGACACCACTGTGCTCATGGGGGTGTGGAGCCTACTAATGGGCTTGTAAGAGAGTACAGTCATGCCTGTGAGGTATTAGGCTAGTCTCTGGTCAGGCATGTGAAGGATTATCTAGATTAGGTTAGCCTCTGGTCAGGCATGTGAGGGATTATATAAGTCATGCTAGCCTCTGGTCAGGCATGTGAAGGATTGTCTAGATCATGTTAGCCTCTAGCCAAGCATGTGAAGGATTATCTAGATTAGGCTAGCCTCTGGTCAGGCATGTGAGGGATTATCTAGATTAGGCTAGCCTCTGGTCAGGCATGTGAAGGATTGTCTTGAAAAGTTAATGGAGATGTGAAGACTTGCCCAAGCAAGCCCATCCTCTGGGCTTGGTGTACCAGACTGCATAAAGGAGAAAATGACCAGTAGTCGTTCTGTTTCCTGACTTCAGATGCTCTGTGACCAGCTACCTCCAGTCCATGCTGCTTGACATGACAGACTGTACCCTTGAACCGTGAGCCAAAATAAAGCCTTAAGTTGCTTTAGTAGGAATATTTTATTATTGCAACAGGAAAAGTAGCTGGATAATGCTGACAGTTCCTGGAGCTAGCCAGTCTAAACTGTGGCTGGGCCAGCCAACTGCAGGTTCGGGGAAAGTTGATAGAGCAGTTTGAGTCTGCAGGTCTCTGCTGTCAGGATTCCCTCTTCCTCAGAAAGGTCAGCTCTTTTTCTTTAAGTCCCTCAGCTGACTGAATGAATCCAGTCTGTATTCTAGATAGTAATATGCTTTATTAAATGCTACTAATGTCAATGTTAAACTCATTGGAAGAATATGTTCTCATCACTCTCAAGACATGTTCACCCTGTACATTGTGACTCAACAAGCTAACCCAACAAAGCAGCCATTGCCCTCAGCATGCAGCCAAGAGAGTTGGAAACACATGTCCAAATATGACTGTGTATAAATACTCATAGCAAGATTATTCACATAGACCAAAAAATAGGCAAAACATGGAAACAACAAAATATCCACTAATTGATAAATGTGTAAATGGTATATTATATGCATTCTGTTAGCTTTCAGTTACTGCGCCAAATACTTAGAAAAACAACTTGAAAAGAGAGATTTCTTTTGGCCCACAATGTCATAGTTTTCAACCCATGGCTATTTGTTTCGGGTTCTGTGGTTAGGTTATAACACTGGTGAAAAGACATTATGGAAACAAGAGAGGGAGGGGCCATGTGTGGTTCTAGTGATCTGTTTCCCACCTCCTCCCAATGATCCCTTCAGCTATAAACCCATCAATGGGTCAGTTCATTGGCAAGGTTAGGTGATTAGGATCTAATCACCCCGGAACACTGCAGCCTTGGACACCAACCCTTCAATACATGAGCCCCGAGGAGTAGTTCAAACTAAGCTATAATACACTGTCTTAGGTCCTTTTTCTAGTGCTGTGGTAAAGCACACTGACCAAAGCAGCTTATCGAAAAGGAGTTTCTTTGGACTTATAGTTCCAGACAGTTAAGAGTCCATGATGGTGAGCAAGCCGGGAAGCAAGCGGTAGACATGGCAGCTGGCGCAGGAAGCTGAATGCTCACATCTTGATCTACAAGCACTTGATCTACAAGAGAGAGCAAACTGGAAGTAGCCTCCCGTGGCATACTCCTCCAACAAGGCTGTGCTTTCTAAGCCCCTGCATATAGCACCGCCAGCTGGGATCGAGCGTTCAAATGTCTAAGACTGGGGCCGGAGAGGGGGGATTTCTAATTTGAATGAGAATTTGGTATGCTACCACACCAGCATCCGGCAGATTGTCATTTAGCTATTAAAGGTAATGAAGGACCGCCGCATGCTGTGCCCTGAGTGAACTCGGAAAGCATCGTGATAACTAAAAGTCAAACCGGGCACAAAAGGCTACCTAGCATGTGGCTCCATTTATATGAAATATGTAGGGACAGAACATAGCTTGCTATTTGCCAAAGGCTGGGGAAGGAGTAAAAACAGATAGCTATAGAGTTTCTTTTGGATGTGACAGGTATTAGATATAAAATAATAGTGAGGGTTTCATATGCTAACAACCATTGGGTCATGTATGTCAATGCTGTAAATTTTATAGCTTGAGAATTATATCTCAATAAACCTGTTGAAAAGTACTGAAAACTGGACATCAGTAGGCTTGGCTTCCAGTGTAGTAGGGGTTGCGTCTCAATGGCATCAGGAAAGAAATGGGCACCGCCACTGACTGGCTGTCCTCTGATCTTAGAAGCTGTACATGCACCCTGCAAGATGAGATCGCGTCTCTTGCTTCTTTCCATCTCCAGAAATTGAGCCTTCGTTGCATTTCCTGGCCAGTTGGTTAACTGGTCTCCCAAATGGTCAGCCTGTTCTCTGTCTTGCTTCTAGAGAGCCTGAACAGGACACAGGTAGCCACACTTGGTGATCACACTGAGCAGGTGGCTCACTCCCGAGGAGCAAAATAGTGAAGACTCAATGATATTGGGGGGACAGAAAACATGAGGAGAGGAGGTTGTTACTATTATGATTTTTAAAAATTCAGCTTAATTTTTTTTCCTGGTATAAGTGGTGGAAAAGATCACCAAGAAAAGTGGCAGGAAGTTGAGTAGGTCTACCGGATGTGAGATGACACCAATAGAATGAACCTAAGAACACATCACAGACTGACCAGGAGTGGGTGTTCCCAAGGCTGTCAGGCAACTTGGTGCAGCTTTGTTAGCCATATGCTTGACCAGAAGCCAGGTGGTGATGTTACTGCAGCTTAACCAGAAGTGAGAAAAATGGCACCAGAGGAACTCACCCTGTGATGCCATGAGGACCTAGATCCAGTGCAGGGCCCAGGGAACAGTGTGAACTCTTGTTCTTTTGCAGGAGATTTTAATCTGGGGTTCACAGATTTGCACAGGATCCCCAACACACTTGAAAAGGTCCTTGAACCTCTGATTACCACATGGAGAGGTTTTATGTGTGTTCATTTTTTTCATAGGAGGGAGTTGTCGGGTTTTAAAAGGACCTTTGATAGGAGAAATGTTAAAACATTATTTAGAGTGCCAGGCTAATTTTCTGGCTGCGTGATGCATTGTGCTAAGTGGTCTGGCACTCCCAATTTTTGGAATAAAAATGAATTCTTAGTGCATGATCTCACTGCCTGTGAGGCAGTTTGATTCTGCCCTGGCATTTGATAGTGCTTGCTAGAGGATTAGGTAAGGCAGGATGTTGGTACATTTGAGGTCATTAAACCAAGAAAAGGAGGAAAAATAATTCCACTTGCTAAATACATTGTGGAGTTGAACTAAATGCTGAATGGCGAGGGGATATTCCCTATGTTCTTTGTCAACACTTTGAATCCCTGCTTACAAACAGATGAGTTAGAAAAAACGGTTTCGTCTAGATGCAACATGTTGGGAAAACAAGCCATCTTTCAAGAAATGCCCTTTCAGTCATCCCTGATAGTGAAGACACGCAAGGCTGCGACATCCCGGGCGCCTTGATGCGTATGGACCTGGTTGTAACCAGTATATGACCTAGACAAGTACACAAAGCCCCTCTTCCATGTGGATACCGGCATTCCCACATGTCAGGTGTCAGATATGGAAAACCAGTGAAGAATGCATTATGGAAGACCTGCTGTATGGGAAGGATTTTATATAAAACAAAGCACAGCCCTCAAAATGCCTTTCTCCTTGG
Source organism: Myodes glareolus (assembly GCF_982192425.1). NCBI lineage: Eukaryota > Metazoa > Chordata > Mammalia > Rodentia > Cricetidae > Myodes > Myodes glareolus. The sequence continues at coordinate 41,326,078 of NC_142041.1, read as the reverse complement.
GCTCTTACTTTAAAGTTTTGATCTTATATTTGGTTCTGATTATTAGGAAATAATCCCTTTGGGCCGGGCGGTGGTGGCACACACCTTTAATCCCAGTACTTGGGAGGCAGAGGCAGGCAGATCTCTGTGAGTTCAAGGCCAGCCTGGCCTACGAGAGCTAGTTCCAGGACAGGCTCCACAGCTACAGAGAAACCCTATCTTGAAAAACACCAAAAAAAAAAAGAAGAAAGAAAGAAAGAAAGAAAGAGAAGGAAGGAAAGAGAAAGAAAGAAAAGAAAATATTTCCTTTCATTGTATCAAATGGATAGTGGTAATGGTTGCCCAACAAACAAAAAAAATGTACTTACTACCACTAAAGTATTTATCTAAAATGATTGACATGATTAAGTTGTAGATACTTTACTATAACAAAACAAAGATAGGATAATCCAAAGGAAACGTCTATTTCCCTTCTGTGGAAAGAATTCTGTACATGAGAACCACACATTCAGAGTCTTGTCAGTGATAATCTAAGCCCGAGAGTCCCTCCAGACCCTGCATGCTAGGAGAGAAGCAAAGAAAGGCAGGCCAGTCTCTGTGGTGCTAGTGGTGAGGGTGAGGACCTAGAGTTGATAATATAGAGGTGAGGAGTGTAGACCGATGTGAGATAGAACTTGAAGGTGATTGGCAGCCTTGACTGAGGAGGGCATGGATGTTTCTGAGGAGCCAAGATGGCTTCTCTGCCAGAACGGTTGGGTCCATGATCATATATTCTGTTGAGATGATGCACCTCCTCTCCCTTAGATTCCACGGGTAGGACTTCTTGCAGGCTTCTAAAAGAAAGACTGGCGGAGGCGAAGTTCTTAGAAGGCAGCAGGGAGAGCTCCAGAACCTGAAATACTGACGCTAAAAAGAAGAGTTAAGACATCCTCAGTGTCCAGCCAGGATCCACGAAAGCATTCTTCACTGAGTTGACAGAAGCCCCCAACAGGCATGCCCTCTTGCATCGTGGGCCCTGGCCATGTGATATATTATCCTTGAAGTCTCTTGGGCACTATTATCCCCAGTGCCATTTGAGAACTGACTGCAGGCGTCTTCTGCATGGGCCTTGCTGGGGCTGCTAATCCTCGTAAGAGGTGTATCTCAGGGTGAGATGGCTATTGTGGGTTTTCACTGTGATGTCCAGCAATCAAGGACCAACACCGTATGCTTGCGATTATTCCTAGAGAGAAAGAATGCCAAACTGTTTTTGATAAGATGGTGATAGCACTTTTTAAAAGAAGCTACAGCGGGGTGTGGCCGGAGCGCCTCTAAGTCCCAGTGTGGTTCACATGGCACAAGCCCTACCTAAGCAGGCTGAGCAGTCATTTTGTATAAACCGCCACGGCACCTACCGCTTTGCTGCCTTGCTTTGCTGTTTTACTGGTAGTGCCCAGGAAAAAGTGAACATCCTTCCTTGGAGAAAAAGAATGTACTCTCCCCAAGTGGTGGTGAAGACTGGTGTTGTGTAGGGAAGGGTGGCTGTTTCCTCGGGTGAGCCTGGGTAGTCCCTTTGTCCAGCAGTGTGACTTCAGGTAAGGCACTTGGGCTCTCTGAGTCAGGTCCTAGATCTCTTTTCTAATAATTCTCTTTTCCAAATTGCCAGTGACAAGTAGTTCAGTTTGCAACGTCTTTTATGATAGCATGGATATAGACAACTCTATCCATTTTGCTATGTCTGGGAATATAAACATGATCCTTGGTGGGTAGCCAGTGTGAATTCAGGCTCACCAAGAGATGAACCGATGTTTGGAAAACTTTACCCCAACAGCTACTTCCCAGCTGCCATTCTACAGCCAAAATAACTAGGTCCCAATACCTGAAATGTGTAAGTGGCAACTCCCAAAGGTATGTGTCTGTGTGTGTCTATATGGATATCTCTCTGTATGTGCCCATGTGTCTGTGGTGTGTGTGTGTGTAATCTTAATTCATTTTCTCCATCTGACTGAAGTGGCTTTATTTCTGCCCCCTTCTTTCTCTGTGGGAGCACTACTAGGCACATTTCCTAGTGTTGCTTTCCCAGGCCAGTAGAAGAAGATACAAAAGCCACAAGATCTGTGATTCAAACATCTTCTCAGACGTGGATGTTTAGATTCTGTTTGAAAGATAATTTTTTAAATTCTTATCTCTAGCTCCCAGAGTTTAACACCAAGCTGACCCGTTGCTTTTTAAAACTTTTCTAATCACGAAGTGGTGAACCCGTTTAGTCTGTCTTGGTGTGAGTAAGGACTCTAGAACAGCACTAAATATGTTTGCCAGTGAACCTATAACTAACAATTTACAAAAAAAAAGTGATCCATAGCCAACAGATTGAGAGTTGACATTGCTTAGTAGAAAATAGTCTCTAAATGTAATTTTTAGTTTTGAAATTAAGCTTTAAACTGTTTTGTTTTTTCCTGACCACTATCCATTCTCTTGGCATTCAATCCAGAGGTGGGAAATGTGTGGGCATGTCTCTGTGTAACTAGGGATGCGTCCTGGCACTAGCTCTAAAAACCAGTAATCTGATTTTGGACAGAAGTGGCATCCTGAGACTAGAAAACTTACCTTGGCCTACTAGAATCTCCCATGTAGCATCTCTGCTGGAAAGGCTCCTGTTCTTTTGTGTGGTCAGCTTTTCATTTCACGAGATAACATTGACACAGGGGGAAGAATCAGCTTGGGAATACTTAATCCTAAAACGTGGGGGCCGCCATCCTTGGTCATGAGCCAGCGTGGAGTCAGGCTCAGCACGAACATGAACCAATGTTCTGAATACTTCATTTTCTGTTCTTTGTGTCTCCCTGCATCCTAGAAAGGTGGGAAAAGGCAATTAGGGGAGGAAATTAACAACAGGGGGACACCAGAGATGCAATACTGGAAACAAGACAAGCAGAGAGCTACCTTTTCTATTTCAAAGAAAAGATTCTGCTAGTATGAGGTATATGGTGTGGGTGAGAAGACCTGCCAATCTCCTGGGGAAAGGAACTCACCGCATGCTATTAAACGCCCAAAAACCGTCTTAGCTAAGAGTTGAGCGGATGGGGATAAAAAACACAACCAGCCTTACCTATACAACTTTCTAGAAAACCAAATTGTTTCACAGCTAATTGGTACAAATGTTCCCTTGCTCACTGTTGCGGCTGGAGACACACTTGAACATTTTTATGGCTGTTTGGGTAATTAAATACCATTTACTTTTCCTACCTGAGGGGTGCAGGTCCTGCCGACCCTTTTAAGTAGATGTAAGATTATGCAAGAGGGAATTATGTACAGATAATTTCCCATATTTGCAGTATGCGCCTTTATTTGGAAATGAATGAATAGAAACCACTCAGATACCTACTTCTGAACTTCCCCGGCTTCTTGTAACAGTAAATATGAAGAAATGAAAAGTACTGCTGTCATGCTTGGTCTGGTTCTGCCATCACATGTCACCCACCTTTTCCTAAGAACTGTCCAGTGAGCCACTTCTTATGTGAGGTCCTCAGAAATAAACCTCGCTAGAAAGCACCACTGAGGCAGGGAGTGGCCGTGGTTCTCTTATTCACCATTGGTTTGAGAGACCAACACAGTTCACAGAGTCTCCTGGCTGCATGAAGGCATTAGGTGTTATCCTGTGGGCCACTGGGTCTGAAAGACCTCAAAAAAAAAAAAAAAGCAAAACAAAACCCAGAGTCCTATAGCTGCATTGTCCGGTATCCACATTTAGCTACTTATTTTTAACTTTTAAACCAGTTAAGTTCTGTTCTCACCCATACCAGCTAGGTTCCAGGTACCTGGTAGTCACACTGAGGGGTGTGGAAATGCTGAGGACTCCATTGTCACAGGGGCCTAAATTAGTGTGGCCCCGGAACTTTTAAGGGCATCCTTTATGACCATAGCATATACATAACACAAAAGGCCCCTTCACATATGTGCTTGATACTGGTAGTCAGATAGCAGTCAGATTGTATACCAGTCGGCAGTCAGCTGCACGAATTTGTTTGGTTGTGCCGGTTGTTACAGTAATAAAGTATCGGGGTTGAAAGACTTGGGTTGCATGCCCTTCTCTATCTTCTGAGGCTTCAGAGGCATTAACCATTTCCTTCAGGTCCCCAGCCCCTTCCCAGTCCAAACAAAATTAATAAACAAATGTCTTTCCCTTCCTGAGGGTAACAGGGCCCCCAAGAGTGTTGCCCAACACTGCAGGCCTCAGATTGGCGTCTGGTGCTTTTGGCTTCATGGTGCCCTGACTTTGAGAAGGGACCACTTCCTAAGGGTCATTCCAGAGGTTCCCATAACACTGGCATGCCCTTTAGCCGTATGACAGAACCATCAGCCTCCAGAAGACCTGAAAAATCATCTCAGTTTCCCTAAGAAACCAACACCTAGAGAGTCACTCAGCTACTCTGTGGCCAACTGAGAAACACGATGCTTTATCCGACACTTATTTATTTATTCGTTCATTTATTGGCTACCTCTTCCCATGTCTTTCCTTCACTGTAAAGTGGAGATTAACAGTCTTATGCCTGGCAACACTGCTAATAAAAAGCAAGATGATTTTTAGCATTAAGTGTATATCTTATAGTTTTCAAAACCAAAGGAAAATAAGCCACATATATATATATGTGTGTGTGTGTGTGTGTGTGTGTGTGTGTGTGTTCACACATGTACATATCCGTATATATTTTCCACCTCATTTAATCCAAAGAACCTGTGTGAAGAGTTAGGCTCAGAGGCAGAGCCCTTGTCCTACATAACAAAGCCACTGTGACGCAGAGGGCTGTGTCTCTCTGGACTTGGGAAACTATGAACTTGTAAATGTACGGTAATACAGCCATGTGGCACTGCTGGTTTTTGGCCTGTGGCATTTTGCAGTTCAGGAGTTAGCGATACTGAAAGTTATTGCTTTACCCAAGTGATGCGATTTTTTTTTTACACTTTGATAATCTGCCAGTTGCACAGACTTTGGTTCAGCATGGGCGGCTTTGAAGTATATTTTTAAAATGAGAGAATCCAGATTTGTAATTAGCTTTGCAAATGCTAGTTGTACAGTCTCGACGTCTGAAGAGCTTCTGGTAAGTGTTCCTGTTACTAGTGGCAATTTTGTTTTTTTATTCCCTCTCTGGCCCCAAGCAATTAGGAGAAACAAAGTCTGCTGTTTGAGGATCATCTCATCACTTTGTTTCTTTATCCCCTATGAGCATGATGGGCTCACAAATTAGCTATACACCTGATCCTGGCCAAGGAAAATCCTCTAGAAACCATTTCACCCACTTAGACTCCGGGGTTATCAGGAGAATGTCTCCCCAGTTAAAAAGGAAGTCACAGTGAGCAAATAGTCCATTTCTTGATAGAGCTTTGTTCTTTGGGCCTTTCTTTGTCATTGTTATAGGACAACTCAGACTTTAATGTAAGACTGCTGGAAGAGATGAATTTAGTTCATCAGAATATAATTGAAAGGCCTCACACCCTGAGTCCTCAAATCTTAGCCATTTTATTGTGTGTGCTGGACACAGAAGTAGAGTGTATAGATAGAGTACAGTTGTTCCTTCTCAGGACCACTGGAAGTGGGAAAGGAGGTCCTCCCAAGGAAGAGCACCCCAGCCGCCAGCCCTGAAGACATGCTTGTAGGTAGCATTAGCCAGACTGAATGAGTGTGTGTGTGTGCGCGTGCGCGCGCGCATGCATGTATATATATACACACATACAATAGCATTTAGTGAAAAAAGAGGCCATGAATTTGAAATTTTTGGAGGGGTATATGGGGGAGGGGCTAGAGGGAGGAAAAAGAAGAGAGAAATGTTATAAATTGTAACTTCAAACATTAAAAAAATAAAATTAATGATTTTTTTTTTAGAAAGAAACAAAGAACACTGGCTGTGCCTCCAAAGGACCCAGGTTCAATTTCTAACACCTAAGATAGCTCACAACCATCTGTAACTCCAGTCTCAGGGGATCTGATACCATCTTTTGGCTTCTACAGGCACTACATGCAAGTGGGTTACATAGACTTACATCCAGGCATGTGCTAATATGTGGTACACAGACATACATTCAAGCAAACACTTGTTCACATAAAATAAAAATAAATAAAATCTCCAAAAATTTAAAGGAAAAAAACTCATCAGAACACCTTAGAAGTTCACATTGCCAACCTGGTATTTGTTTTTCTAGAGAACCCAGGAATGGTCAGAAAACAAGGCAATCCGAAACTCATATGGCTCTGTAAGGTGTTGCTTTCAGACAAACAGTTCAGATATGTTTCTGTGGAGTATTAGAGTATTCAGAGATATTTAAAAACATGATCTAATAACTGTACAACACTAATATAACTTACATTTTCTTTCATAATTAGCTTAAAACGCTATGAAAACGTCTCCAAGTATGTTTGTGTATCTGAAAAGGATAATGGTCCACAACCCAATTCTAAATCCACAAGGTTTTCAGGGTGGTGTTTGTACATGCATGCGTGCTTGTGTGTGTGTGCACGCACGTGCATGCATGTGTGTGTGTGCACGTAAACTTTTTGCCTGAATTAATGTAAGGTGTTAGTTTGTCCCAGTTAATGAGTGACTCTATGTTTTTGCATAGAAACATTGAGCACACTTTTCTGTGGGGTGCCTTACCTTGGACAGTAAGAGTGGTTACATACTTGTAAGGATAATAGGGTGGTAGCTGCACCCTATACGCTCAAATCAAAATTAAATATGAATTGCGTGGTTATCCAACTGCAAGAGTTACAGTGAAGGGGCTGTAAGCCTAAGTGACAAAACATCCTTAGTAATTTATTGCTCATGGTTACCATTATTCATTATTTATTTCTTTATACTCTGGCCTGTTTTTATGTGTTCTACAATAAACATTAACTCATCAGAGAAAATAAATATTTCCAATTTAATGGGTGAAAGTCTGATATGAGGATATGAGGTTGGGCTAGAGCCAACGAAATCGTATTGATTTGAAAATGAACACATTTGAGGCATCATTGTCAGCCAGAATTCACAAGTTAATTATGTCTCCTAGCATTGCCTCGAGTTAGCACATCCTCTTAGGTCTCTAAACTGGGGTGTTTGGATTTGTTGAGGAAAGCCTTCTGAGATGATCCAGAAGATAATAAGGTGATTAGAGATTGGCCGCCCCGAGTTGTCTTTGGGTTCAGGAGAGCATGTGGTAAGAGATGCTCGCCTGCAGGAAGCACCTGGAGAAGAGGTCTTCCGCTTGAGTAGAGCCCAGATATTGGTATCCAGGGTGATTTTGTCACTCTGCCTATGTGGTTCAGTCGAGAGGCATGCCAGAGTCATGGTGGAGTACTGTATTGCTCAAAGAGAAGGAGCTGTTCTGAGGCAGGAGCATTGCCATGTGCAGCATTTACTCTAGTAATGGACTTTCCTTTGGGTCTAGGTGGACGCTCACTGATCTGTCACAAGGTTGCCTCGCTGAGCGTTGGGGTCCATGTCTGAATGGATCGCTGTAGCCTTCACATCTCTGCCTCCGCCCAGTTCCCGGCATCCTAAGATTCGAAGCCAGGACAGGACCTGGGGAAATTATATGTAAGTTTTTCCTAAGATTGCTTTTCCTCACCTACACAGGGGTAAGTATGAGGTGATGACACCAGGAACCCAAGCACACAAAAATTGCCTTTCTTTTAACAAAGCATCATGAGAATTGCAAATAAGACAGGAAATAAGAGCTGGAATCCCTAGAGTCCTGCTTCCTTAGCCTGGTGGTTCTTAAGTGTTAGCTTTCATCACCAGCAGGTCTGAGTCAGTAGGTCTGACTCAGCCAGCAGTCGGCTTTGCTAACAGTTTCCAAGTGATGTTGGTACAGTTGCTCCAAGGCCCTTGCTTTGAGAATCACTACTTTGGCTCAAGTGTATGAGAGGGGTGGATGGTGAAGTTAAGAAATGGTACACTTTAATATTAAATACATTAAGATGTAGAATCTGGCTGAGCGGGGGATGTCATGCGCCTTTCATCCAGGTACTCAGGAAGTAGAGGCAGGCGGATGTACATGAGTTGGGGCCAGCCTGGTCTACAGAGCAAGTTCCAGGGCTACACAGAAAAACCCTTTTCTCAGAAAACAAATAAAACAAGCAAGTAGAACCTGTGCTTAACGCACTGATGCGTGTCTCAGAAAACAACTTTAGGACTTGCACGGCAGCTTCAGCTGGAAAGCTTAGCCTGACCACTCGCCAGCTCCCTTCCTATAGTTCTGGCCATTGTTTGCCCTTGGGGTTTAGAAGGTCAGAATAATAGTGTGGCTGTTAGCAAAGGCCATAATCCCTTGTCAGGTGTGTTGGTCGTGCTTGGTAGGTCCAAAGGGAAAGTCCGTCTCCCAGGGTTCGAGAATCTGTTTCTCCGCTCCCTGCTACGCTGACATGTAGCTTCATTTACAAGGGACACATGAAGGGAAGCACACATCCAGTAAATAATCCATCAGCAGGGCTCAGCTGTTATGGGTCTCCGAGACCTCAGTACTGACAGATTTTAAGGTCATCTCATTACTGCGTTAGCTACCAAAAGGATAACTGCTTACCTGCCAAAGACAAGGACAGTTTACCCAACACTGATTAAAAATAAATAAATAATTAAGTTTGACTAAGCACATGCTCACCTGGATATGGTTAAGCACACATACAGATCTATACACATGCCTGTACACATGTTGTATGTTTCTAAGTTTTCAATGTAGAATTGTTAAGTGTTTTTCTTTTATGTCATTAAATAAATGTGAATATAAAATTGTAATAATGGTACTGCCCTGTCCAGAAACTATCTGAAGAATTTCTGGAAGTTTTAAATCTGTGGTAAAGCACTATGATTTGTAACATTTTATTTGGGTGTGGTAAGTGTGATCACTCAAAGTAACACTTTTGGGATTTGCAACTCTTTTAATTAGAACTCTTAAGAATTGAGAACAGTCACTATTAATAAAGTAATCGCCACCCAACTATGTTATGCTAAGTGAAGTCAGCTGGACATGTTCAGCATTGGCGCTCATAGGAGGAGCCTGGAGTCGTCAAACACACAGTCCAGAAGTAAACTGCTTGCTGTCAACAGTGGGGGCAGAGGTGTGGCATTTGTGGTTTAGTGGGTCCAGTGTGGGCTGGAAAAGTTGACGTTTTGGTAGTTGACGGTGGTGGTTAGTTACACAATAATGTCCATGTTCTTAATATCGCCAGACTGTCCATTTAAAAATGACTAAAATAGCATTTTGGGTTCTATTTTAACACAATTTTAAAAGCAACTAAATAGCAACGCACACTCTTCCTTTTAAGAATGCTGGTTCTTGACAGCGACGCTGAAGCTTTCCAGGGTGCAGTGGCATCTTGCACGGCTCTCCCATCCTGCTGTCATTTGTTTAGCCCCCAAACACAGCGAGGACAGAGTCTCAACCACAGGAATGGAATCCCTGTCGTAGCAAAAAATGCCCCTGAGGGAAATCATCGCAGGAGTTTGCCATTAACAGTCACAGTCTCTACCAAACTCCACACAGTGTGGCAGAGTTGCCTTGCTAGGAGGTGTGTGGTGACGATGCTTCATTTCCCAGGGACGTTCCTGGGCCAACATAGCCCGGAGCAGTGTCATGGAGCTGTGAGCCTGACTCTTGCTCTTAACCAGTCTTCTTGCTTGGTGGAGGTGACCACATGAGAGAAACCAGCCAGGGAAGAGAGACCCGCCTCCACCCAGTCACTGTCCTGCTGAGAGGAGCAGGCATTGCTGTGTCGATAAGTCCTGGAGTGACAGCTGCAGCCTGGTGGGAAGCACGGCTTAGTCCACCCAACTCTGCTCGTCTCACTTTTTACCTTTTCTCGTTTCTACAAAACTGGCCTGGAAGCCCAGCCAGCGGATTCCCACAGGGACTGGTAGCATGTGTTCTTCAGATCTTTGGCTGTCTTTAGACTTTATCCCTGGGACAGGCCATACCTAAGGATCTGAGGACAGATACAGATGGATAATTTTCAGTTTCATCGATAGAAAGAATAAGTGTGTGTGAGGATGGGGGATAAGCTCAGAAGCCAGTGTTCCAAACATGATTGAATGTTTCCCCTGAGCTATTAAGGTTACTTGTGTGAATGCACACTCATACACATGGAAATTTGGCTTAAAGAAATAGTATGACCAGAATAAAGATTAAACAAAATCATTGGAATTCAAGGACGACACATACTAATCCATCCCCTCGTCCTCAGGATAGACTTTCCAAACCTTCTTGGAAATCAAGTCTTTGTTTTACTTAGGCTGTACAGGCCATGGCAGTGCTTCAAAGGCTTTTGGCTCAAATGCTATGGGGGAAAAAAACAGTAAAACTAAAGTTTACTGTAGAAAGAAAAAACATGTGTAAGGGAGAAGAAACTAAGGATGAACTCACCTCTGCTATCCCCACGGACCTACAGCACCTAAATACGATCTGAGATCATGAGGATGTAGAATTTAATCAAGATCCATGAACCCCGTGAGTTCAGGTGACACAATTGCAGGAGTTCCTGATGGATTTCCCCAGAAAAGACCAGCAAACCAGATAATAGGCAGATAAAATGACACACGGTAGAAAGAACTCAGGGGCTCTCTCCTCATTGGCCCTCCTGTTCCTTAGAAGTCAGCTGTGCCTGGTTCCAGATGCTGGCATGTTCCCTGAAGGTACCTGAACGAAGAAAACCAGGCCCTGGGTTGGCTAACCTTCCAACCCCACACCCCAGCCCTTCACGCTCCCCATCCTCCCCTCACATCCACTTCCCTTGTTCAGAGATCAAGACTCAGAAAACAAGACAGCTTTGGTTTTCTGTGAGGGACGGATTCACTGGAGGGTATCTGCAGCTTCGGCCTCTTCCATGCTCAGATCGGCGAGAGTAGCTGAATGTGTTAGAATCAGATCTGGAGGCTGCTTTCTAAGGATCTTCCCCAGCAAGCAGCTACTCCTTGTTGTTAAGCAGAATACCGAAGCAAGCATCCTCTCGTCCCAAGGTTGCCCTGCACCACCAGAGACACATTAGCACAGGGTAGAAAACTCCCAATGTGTACTTTCATAGGCATTCTTGAGAGAACGGCGTCTTTTCCAGGATTAAGGGGTAGATCTTCTGTATGTGATTTAGGAATCATCGATAAGCTGTGATGTAATTGCTTTCCAGAGTGACGCCTACACTAACCCCATGGACACAGTTTTGGAGTCGGTTCTATTGGTTTGTTTTTAGCAGAACGTTTGATTGGATCGTTTACAATAGACTCCACTCACAATTACGGTCTATTCACGGAACAATCAAAATTAATTTTCATCTTTGCATGCACGCTAATAGTACAAGGGAGTGATGTTGCCAGCATGGGGACATATGTTAATATACTAATCAAAACCTCCAGAGTCTCCAAAGAAGCTGAGCTGTACTGCACTGGAAAGTTCCCTCCCCAGTAATAGCCCTGGCCGCATACATGCTTTATCAGTTTATTCCAGTAGCCTCCAGCCTGCTGAGGGCTAAAGAGGTGACTGAGGGTGCACCTGTCACTAGCAGAATGACACTTCTCACTGCTGCAGGGGAATTCAGGGTTCCCTTTTGTGGGTTCTTAGCCGCATTAATAAAAGAATTTTAAAATGGACTCAGGGGCCAGCAATGTGGCTTAGCAGTTAAAGACGCTTGCCACCACCTGACAATTTCAGTTTGATCCCTGGAACCCACATGGAGGAAGCAAAGAGCTGACTCCTGGAAATTGTCCTCTGACCTCCATACCTGTACCGTGGTACGCATTTACACACATGTGCGAGCGCACGCGCGCACACACATACTATATATGTGTGTGTGTTTGTGTATATTTAAAAAAAAGCAGACTCAGAAGGAAGCTCAAGGATGGTTTTATTAGAGTTTGGGAGGAAAACCACTGGGCAGGCAAGAGGTGAATCGCAGGGGCTTCAGGGAGGAAGACGGTGGAAGAGAAGAGAGAAATCAATGCCTTTTTAAGAGCCGCCATGTTCAGCATCGACTTTGCACAGCAGCAGGGTACAGGGGATGTCAGAGAAAGTGAGAATGTCCAAAGCATTCCAAAGACAACAAACAGGCTGCCGAGCTGGGGGAAAGCCCCACAGAGCTGGGGCGTAAGGTCCAGGCCCTTACGTTTCATAACATTCCCCTCCCACGTTTGTATGTCCCAGGCTTTGGTTTTTCCCACATGTTCTCTTTGTTAAATGAAACCCAGATGAGGAGGGGCTTCCAGTCTTCCTGTTCCCTCTGGCTTCCTTCATATATTAACCTTGGTGTAGCAATTCTAACATATACTCTCCTACCAGACCACTGAGCCTTCGTGTTGAGGGCACATTAGCGGCTCACCCTTCTAGGAACCCCGTTCAGACACAAGCAGGCCTGGTGTCTGCAGTAGGGGTGGCAGGAAGTGCACAGAATAGGTATGTTGAGACGTGTTCCTGCTCTTCTGCCCGTAGGACATTGTCTGTGAAATTCTGCAAGCTAGCCAGGTTATTGAAGCCCTTAGTCGTTGGAAGCTCTTGTGTCTAGAGGATTTTTCCCATATTCCACACCTGCTTGACACCAGGTCAGATAATTAAAGGAGTCCTATATTTTAACTATTCTGATTTCTAGAAAAAGTCAGAATCCAAAAAAGAATTGTTTCCTTTTGGCAAAGCAGAGGTAGCGTTGCATTCCTTCTTGCAAAAGTAAAGTAATGGTTCACTTCACAGCAGCTTCACTCTGAGAAGCATGTCAGCCAGTTTATCATATGAGTCTTGGGGTGCCCTTACCTGGCTCAGATACACTGAATAATGCCGTCTTTCGTAAGTGGTTCATCATGGACTAGATTGTCATTAGGTACATGTTTATTCTACGTAAGCTGAAAGTCACATAAAAGAATAAAAGCAAATGTTCCTTCTAATTTAGCCACCAGGGTACAACTTACCTATAACATGGATTTTTGCGTATGTCTCCAAACCGGTTTTAATCAACAACTCCAAATTCATAAGCAATACTCTGTACTGATTATACTGTGAAGCTTGAAAATAGCGGCATTAGACATCATTTTACAGGACAAAGATCTCCTTTCTTCTTTGCCCTTCAAGAGCTATTAACTCAGCTCTTACACAGACACATGTGTGGACTTACTCATATCTTGATCAGGGGGAAACGTCCCTAACCCATCATTCTCATTCCTACAATCAATTACAAAAAAATATCCAATGGACTTGCAAAGCCTTTGCAACTTCTAGATTCATAAGAGAAAGGTTTGCTTATGTGCATATGATTTTGGTGTTAGATCTGCTCACAGTGCCGGGTTGCTTTAAAAACCATAGTTAGTACACAGTAGGCCAGGAAAGGCTGGCACAGGAGAGGCTGACTTGGGGGCTCCTTCCCCCGTTCCTCATCCACGATCCAACAATATGGACTCCAGTAAAAGTCTGATTCCACTCAAGTGTCTGCCTTCTCGTGTGTGGAGCCAGTTGCCCCCCCCCCGCCTTGCCTTCCTCCTTCCTGAAAGCAGCGTCCGCCCAGACCACTGTGCTCTGATGCATGGCTCTCGGAGTCTCAAAGTCCTTGCTGCCCTGTAGCGAGGGCATCACCTTCAGGTTGGGGTGACTCCCACATTTCGCCAGGGTTAAGGAGGGGCCAAGACAGTAAGAGAAGAGCCAGGTGGAACCTAAGGGGTTGTTTGAGGGCCATGAGTAGTGCCATCCACATTCCTTAGGTTAGAATAGGAAGAATGTAAGTAGGCAGCTGCTGGAGAGATTCTGGTTACAAATTGGGTCTTTGGAGATTTTATCTTCCCCTATACAAGATGCTAAGTTCCTTGACGGGGGACTTCTTTGCATGACTTAGATCCCCTGTGTCCTTTCTGGAACAGTGACTCTCTAGATATAGACTGATGTGGCTGTCTCAGTGGCTGTCAGGTGATAGGTGAATGAATGCAAGCACCCCGGCTCTCTTGGCTTTTTTAACGTCTTCACCCAGCAATTGACGGCACTTTAGTAAGTGTCCTCAAGTGTGTTGGCATCCGACTGTGTACAGGTGTGGAAAAGCGGTGTGTAGCACCTTGATCCTCCCCTGGCAAAGGAGATGCTAATACTGATAATGAGACTCTGGCACCTTCATTTTCGATTTGGTCACCTTGCTTCACTGGGTCGGAGCACCTGCTGCTAGGCTGAGTGCATCGCGAAGCCCGAAACCATCCCTCAGATTACCGATGACATTGTATATGAATTTCTCATGATATTAATAGCCAGCATTTTGTCATAGAACAAATTTAAGAGCATGCCAAGAGGGCGTTAGCTTTGTCATTGACATTGAGATTAACTTTCTCTAGACTAGTGAAAACTAAAATGTTCCTTACCACATAAAAGTTTTGCTTTCGCTGTGTTCAGACCCCTCCCATCTGTCAGAGCACAGTCATTTGGTGTCTGACTTGGGGGCGGTGTGGTTGTTTCTCAGTGGTGTGTGACCCACTTTTTCATAATACTTAATTGCCTCTGTTTTTACTATACAAGTCGGAGGCTGGCAAGAGTGGACTAGAGCCCCAGAAGGGCTTTCTGAGGCTTCTCGTCAGTTCTAGAACCACACGGGCAGAAGACGGTCCTGACCCTGCAGGGTGTGCGTTCACCACCAGAGACTGATGGAATGGCTCCTCTAGGTTCTGGACAATGAGTGCGTGCACAGGTAAAGATGCTGCTCTTGCGGCCAATTCCTTGTGTGTCTTAATTCCTTTCGCCGAACTGAACTTTGAGTCAACACCTGCATTGCTTCTCTGTTGTGATTTGGGGAGGGGGCTCAGGAGAGTGAGCATTTTCATTGGCTCTGTAAGACCTCAATAACTTTTCCTTAGAGATCTGGGGAGGTTGCAGTTGAAGAGGAAAAACCTCTATCTTCTCTCCGCACGCCTGGCAGAATCATCTTTGATGGTTGGTTGTTTGGTTTTCAGTGCTGTCGAGGTCGCTGTGTGTAAGCATCAGATACCTCACCCCGCAGGGACAGCCGCGTGATAGTTAAAGGCTGGTCGGCTTCTGGCAGTGGACTGGCAGCGTGTGGTGAAAACCCACAGAGGGGAAAGCTGGTGCGGGGCTGATGTGTCTTGCTAAACACTGGCCACTGCAGACTCAAAAGCAGATGACAGCCAAGTGTTAGGCTTAACTTTGGCAAAAGAAAACCATTCCTCCAAGCCTGTTTTGTACCTGGTAGAGCTTCTGGCTTCATGGTTGTCAGCAGGATGATGTTAAAATAGCATTGTTTCACAGCAAAATGTTGGAGGTCACCTATCCTGATGTCACCTGTCCCCCCCGATTCACAGGAGAGTTTTTGGTGCATATTTATTTACCAGAGTCTGCCTGGCGTGTGGTTCGTGGCACTGTTGCTTGCATGATGGATTACCTACCACCTTAAAGACTTGGAACAGGCACGGAGATAAGTCAGCCTTGTTTTCCATGAAAGTCCTGATACAGAAACAGAACGAAAGTACAAACAGTGACTGGAAAAAATGTCACACATTGTAGCCACTTTGCATCCCTTGTTAGGACAAACCTGGGCTGGGTTTTTACATTTGTGAAGCTGTGCGGTAGGTGGAGCAGTGTGGGTGGCTCAGAAAAAGTAGCGGTTAGAATAAGATTTTCCATCGATTGCCCTTTGTGCCTGGCTAAAAATAAGGTTCATACAAATCAGAATGTGTAGTGCAAGCAAAATCGCTCTGTTAGTTCTGATGACTGACTTGCCCACGTCTTCGTATCCGTCTAGTAAGTGGGTATATTAGGAAAGAAGTGTCTCTGTTTAAATACCAAAGGGCAGCCAGGGTTTTTTTTTCTGTTTGTCTACACACGATAGTTTGTCATTTTCCCCCTTCTGAAGGAAGGAAAGCTTAATTCACACACATACAAGTGGTGCTGGGGATGCAGGTGCTGAGATCCCTGAGTCTGTCTACACAGCGCCGGTCTTGTTTCAAAGACTGTTGTACGTATCCATCTTAAGGCTAATTGCTAGAAAGTTATTTCCTATCAGCTCAGAGCAGTGAGAAGAGGGTCACTTAGCCGTGCTGCTCTCGAGATCAGAAAATGAATGTGCTAGGGAATTAGAATCAGTGCACACCTGTCGCTAAGTGCTCTCCGTAAACACAGATGTTAGAGGAGCAGTTGACCAAGTAAAAACTCCCCTCATCTGCCTTCAGAGTCCCCTGCAACCACAGTAAATGATAATGTCTCAGTCTGTGGCTAGACCGAACCCCAAAGAGAAGTGGTGTCGCCCCTCACAGGGAAATTTGGACCTTAGTGATCCCAGAGTTGGTGCTGCCCCATCCCACTGACTGAAGGGCTGCGGCATTTCCAGAGAAGGAGTGTCTGCAAGGGCACTGAGCTTTGGGGGTTTGATGCAGTCTGTGAAGCAGATGAGTCAAGAGGGCAGCCGATCAGC
Source organism: Myodes glareolus (assembly GCF_982192425.1). Lineage (NCBI taxonomy): Eukaryota > Metazoa > Chordata > Mammalia > Rodentia > Cricetidae > Myodes > Myodes glareolus. The sequence goes on along the minus strand of NC_142041.1, from coordinate 41,309,718 downwards.
AGCCTCAGCTATGAGAGTGTCGCCTCACACGCCCCTGGCTGTGGCAGTCCTCCGCCGCAGCGGCTGAAGACAGAGAGATGAGAGCTCTCGGGGAAGGGAGACCCCGGCCCAAAGCTTAGCCAGGAGACCTGTTGACCTGGACCTGCCTGCTTCGCCTCCCTAGACCTGAGCATCTTTTTCTGAAAATGGGGAAAGGCGCAGTAGGATGATGCAGTCCCTACATCATCGGGTGCCTGTAGGATTGGATGAGGTAATGACGTGAGGGACGAAGCCGGCGCTGTGCGCTGTGCCCAGCGAGCGATGCTGGTGTCGTTCTTACTCAGGCCGCTGTATCCTGACGATGTGCTGGAGCCTGTCAGGGCGTTTGAGGCTCTCCTGTGTGTCTGTAGCAGAAATTTTAGGATTTCATGCACAAAGGATCAGCCTCCAGGTCACTGTTTCTCACAGAGAGGGTAAGGGCATTTACAGCGCAGTTAGGTTCTTTATAGCCTCCTAATGCTGCCTGTCGGGTTATTTGATTTCACAATGACACGGACACAGTGTGCGCTCCTTCCTTGGTAGATTAGCACTGAGCGTTTCCAGTTATTTTTATCCTCACACTGTGCTTTATATTGAAGCCTGGATATTTTGGTCCTCACATCTGCTCATGTTGGTTGTGATGTACCTGCTGGTACACATGACGAAAGTGGCTGCGCTAATGTTGTAATCAAGCAAGCTTTTAAATATTTCAGGTGGGAACTAGCAAAACTTCAGGGGCAATTAGCTTCCATGGTATTGTCTCTCCCTAGAGGAAACTCGCATGCATAATGATGCTGGCTACTGCTCAGCCATTAAGATGACCAAATGCTAACAGGCAGAAGACGGTTAGTGCTGTTTTGATTTTCTTTCGTTTTTGTTAATTACTTTGTTTCCTATAATGCATACTTGCCCACCTCAGAGTCTCCCCCCCCCCACCCGCCAGTTGTCTATTACAAGGCGAATATATTATTTTGTAATGCAAAGGTATGGTTATAAACATCACATGACTTTTGGGTTAACCTTTAGAAGCCTTGGAATCGGACAGTAAGAGTTCAGATCAGGCTTTCCTTCAGTCTCCTCCATGACCTTCTGGGATGCTGGTTCTCATTTATCAAATTAAAGAGAAATTGTGGCACTGCCTTGACTTTGCCTCACCTGGGACTTGACAAGAAGTGATGTATGAGACCAGTGAGCTCCGAAATGACAGCAGAACACAGAGGCATCAACAGTTTGCTGTTTGCAATGTACATCTTTCGTCATTTGTTTGTTTTTAACTTCAGGATCCTTCTCGTGATTATTCTACCATCCCCGGTACCACAGCTGATTGTAGTGTGTATCTTAGTACCAGCAGATCCTCTGGGTTTTAGTGTCAGGCCCTGGCAGTCTGTAGTGGAGACATTTCTTGGATTGGCGACCGGGATGACTTGCCTTCGGAACACAGCCTATCTCCCACAGTGTAGGCAGATTGCACTTTCTACATGGATTTCTCTCGAGTGAAATGGAAGAATCCTTTCCCACAGAGCAGATCCTTCCAGGTGACTTCCAGAGTTCCTGGTGTTAAAGACACAGCTTCAGCATACACACATACACACACGCATGCATACACACACACACACACACACACACACACACACACACACACACACACACCATTATCCTTGGCAGCCTCATTGCACTTGGCCACTGAAGCTTCTGTGAAAATCATAGCCAGGAGGAGATGATAAATTAGGCTCTGGCTGTGACTTCCTTCCACACCTTTGTGAGGAATGACAAAGATTCTGAAATCCATCCCATAGATGCACAGCACAACAATGGTTTTAACCTGTCCTTCATGTGCAATTTGAGGGTAGTGGCCAGGCTGGGCTCATTATTCCTTTGGTTGAATAATATAAAGCATTTGCAATGGAGATTTACTCTAATGATGTATTTTAAGTGCATGTCCGCATTGCTAGTTTAATGCACTCAGTCATGAAATGCTTTAGAGTTTATAGCTAATGGATAAATCCTCAGGAAAAAAAAAGTGAAATTTTCAGTAAGATTGACGTTTGGAGTGCGAAATATAAATCTAATGAGAGCATTTCAACCAAGGTTTGTAATTAGGGCTGAATAGAGTAAATTTGTACATGCTCGCTGCAGAAGGGCACAGCAGAAGGTGAAATTGCAGGCCCTACTGGGAACGCGCGATGAAGGCCAATGTATCAGTGTCAGGCCGTGACACCAGCGTATAAATGATACTGTCACCAAGTGCTGCACGGAGTACCAAGGGAATTCCACTCTAGTAAATTACATTACTTAGACAGACCTGAAGGCATTGTGCTGGAATGAGAGGAGAGAACAAGAAGGCTGCCAGCACACGACGGAAGATGTTGCCCTCTAACTGTAGGATTGACGACACTGACTCGTGTGGGTGTAGAAAGGCTAATATTATATCCTGTGAATTATTTTATACAAGTGACATTCATATACAGTTGACCATAAGAGAATGAGTATCAATTGATTTCTGTGATCTGGCCAGTGCTGGATTTTTCCTATTATTTACAGCTGGATAGGAGTAGGGGGACCAGCATTTGCCCTTCGTTTATTTTTTTCTATTGTGAAAATCTAACCCCTTTCCCCTCAGTAATACTGCTCATCCCACGTCCAACACCATTGTAATAACAACATGTGCGCCAGCCATGGCTAGGTGGAAGGTGCCTGTAATCTCAGCTACTTGAGAGGCTGGGGCAGGAGATTGCCTCTTTTTCCCAATCCTTCCCTTTGGCTCCCCCGCAGTCAGGTGGGGCCACTTTATGGGTTGTTCTGTGTTAGCATTCCTGGACAGGAATTGGAAGAAGAAAGTGACCATGGATCGTGCTGTCATTTCCTTACTTTCCGAATGTGTGCTGCTCTCCTTTTGTCTGGTTGGATTCTGGGTACCAGTCCTCGAAGAAGCCCATCCCGGGTATTCTGGGATCAGTCACTCGCTTCTTAACTAGGAAATAAATGTGCCCCAGAGATAATATTCTGAAACACCAATGTTGGCTTTCTCAAGCATACGTCACATCTTGTCCTCGAAATGCCCGTCAGCAGCCTCTTGTTGAGGATGAGCTACATGAGAAAGACAAGGGCCCCGCTGGCACCTCCACACGGCTTAAATGGCAGAGCTTCCGAAAGAGAGGCCATTGGGTGGCAGAGGTGGCACTGAGATTTGACTTTGAGCCTTTCCAAAATAACGCTGTATCCGTGTCAGCATCATGGCTTCATCTGTTTTATAGCTATAGTTGTAGACTTTAGTCCTCTGATCATGTGACTTAGTAAAACTGGAGTATCTGGAACACTAGGTTAGAAGGCAGAAAGGGAAGAATTCAACTAAATATGAGATGGCCATTTCTACTTTATGCAGGTATATCCACATCAATATTTCCAGGGGAGTGAGAGGAGTGAGAATATGAGCAAAGAGGTCAAGACCATGATGGGGACACTCGCTGAAACAGTTTACCTGAGCTAATGGGAGCTCACCAACTCTGGTGGGACAGGGAAGGAACCAGCATAGGGCCATACTAGACCCTCTGAATATGGGTGACAATTGTATGGCTGGGGCAGACTGTGGGACCACTGGCAGTGGGACCAGGCTTTATCCCTACTACTTGTACTGGCTTTTGGGAACCTGTTCCCTTTGGATGAATACTTCGTTCAGTCTTGATATACTAGGGAAGGTCTTGGAGCTTCCCCAAAACAATGTGCCTTACCCTCTCTGAGGAATAGATTGGGTTTGGGGAGGAAGGTGGAGGGAATGGGAGGAGGGGAGGGAGTGGGAACTTGATTGGTATGTATAATGAAAAAGTTAGTTTGTTTTCTTTTTTAAAAAAAGAAGAAGAAGAAGAAAAGAAAAAATATCACACAAGGAAAAAAAAGTCTTTCAAGGGGGTCTGTGCAGGTCAGTGGTCGAGTTCTTGCCTAGGACATGTGAGGCCCTAGGTTCCATCTCTACTGTCTGGGGTGTGCATGTCAGTCTGTGGTTCTGAAGAAGCATCTCTGTAAAAGCTTCAAGCAGTGTGGCAGTGTCTGGTGCTGTGTACAGGCCCAGCTTACAGGCGGCTTCCTCGTTAGCTGTGTGGGCAGTCAGTCTCGCCTACACCAGCGCATCCCTGTTTCCATTGTATCCCGCTTCAGCTGTTATGTCTGTGTGTTCCTTCCATCCACTACATCAGCAGGGAAACAGCGTGTGTATTAGTATTTATTACATTGTTACATACATCACTTTTCTTCTGTTTTCATTTTATTTAAAAAAAAACTACCTTTTTTCATTAAACATACCAGTTCAAGTTCCCACTCCTTCCCCTCCTCCCATTCCCTTTACCTACTCCCACCTCACCCACTCCATTCACTCCTCGGAGAGGGTAAGGCACATTGCTTTGAGGAAGGACCAAGGCCCTCCCTACTACATCTAGGCTGAGCAAGGTATCCCTCCAAAGACCGAAATGGGTTCCAAAAAGCCAGTACAAGAAGTAGGGATAAAGCCTGGTCCCACTGCCAGTGGCCCCACAGTCTGCCCCAGCCATACAACTGTCACCCACATTCAGAGGGACTGGTTTGGTCCCATGCTGGTTCCTTCCCTGTCCAACCAGAGTTGGTGAGCTCCCATTAGCTCAGGTAAACTGTTTCAGTGAGTGTCCCCATCATGGTCTTGACCTCTTTGCTCATATTCTCATTGCTCTCACTCTTCAACTGGACTTTGGTAGCTCAGCCCAGTGCTCCACTGCCTTTATTTCCATCAGTTGCTGAATGAAGGTTCTATGGTGTCATTTAAGATAGTTATTAATCTTAAGGCAAGGCTAGTTGGGGCACCCTCTCCACTATTGCTTAGGGTCTTAGCTGAGGTCATCCTTGTAGGTTCCTGAGTGCCAGGTTTCTTGCTAGCCCCATAATGGCTCCCTCAATCAAGATATCACTTTCTTGCTCTCCATTTCTGTCCTTCCTCTATCTTGACTATCCTGTTCCCTCAAGTTCTCCTACCCCCCTCTTTCTTCCCTCCTCTTCACCTTCCACCCTCCCTTCTTTCCTCACACCCATGCTTCCAATTTTCTCAGGAGATCTTATCTTTTCCCCTTCCCAGGAGGATATATATATATATATATATATATATATATATATATATATTAATTACATTACTCTTGGGGTTCTTCCTGTCACTTAACTTCTTTGGGACCATGGACTATAGGCTCGGTGTCCTTTGTTTTACAGCTAGTATCCACTTATGAGTGAGCACATACCATGCTGGTCTTTCTGGGTCTGGGTTAGCTCACCCATGGTATTTTCTTCTAGTTCCATTTATCTGCATGCATATTTCAAGATGTCACTGATTTTTTTTCCCACTGAATAGTACTCGATTTTGTAAATGTGCCATATTTTCTTTATTCATTCTTCAGTTGAGGTGCATCTGGGTTGTTTCCAAGTTCTGGCTATTACAAATAGTGCTGCTATAAACATAGTTGAATAAATGTCCTTGTAGTATAAATTGAGCATCCTTTGGGTATATACCAACAATGGTATTGCTGGGTCCTGAGATAGATTGATTCCCAATTTTCTGCGAAACCGCCATACTGATTTTCAGAGTGGTTGTACATGTTTGCACTCCCACCAGCAATGGATGAGTGTTCCCTTTACTCCATATCCTCTCCAGCATAGGTTATCATTGGTGTTTTTGAGCTTAGTCATTCTGACTGGTGTAAGATGGTATCTCCAAGTCATTTTGATTTGCATTTCCTTGATGGCTAAGGATGTTGAGCATTTCCTTAAGTATCTTTTGCCATTTGAGATTCTTCTGTTGAGAATTCTTTGTTTAGATCTGTACCCCATTTTTTTATTTGTATTATTTGGTATTTTGATGTCTAATTTCTTGAGTTCTTTATATGTTTTGGAGATTAGTCCTCTTTCTGATGCGGGGTTGCTGTAGATCTTTTCCCATTAAATAGGCTGCCTTTTAGTCTTTTTGACTATGTCTTTTGCTTTGCTTCACGGACACTTCTCAGTTTCAGGAGGTCCTATTTATTTATTGTTGCTCTCAGCATCTGTGCTACTGGTGTTATTTTTAAGAAGTGATTTCCTGTGCCCATACATTGAAAGCTACTTCCCACTTTCTCTTCTATCAGGTTCATATTTATATTGAGGTCTTTAATCCATTTGGACTTGAGTTTTGTGCATGGGGATAGCTACGGATCTGTTTTCGTTCATTTCATATGTTGACATCTAGTTATGCCAGCACCATTTGTTGAAGATACTTTCTTTTTTCTATTGTATAATTTTAGCTTCTTTGTCAAAAATCAGGTGTTCATAGGTGTGTGGATTAATATCTGGGTCATCAATTTTATTTCAGTGGTCAACCTGTCTTGTTTTTTATGCCAATACCAGTCTGTTTTCCTTTCCGTAGCTCTGTAATAGAGCTTGATGTCAGAGATGGTGATTCCTTTATTATACAGGATTGTTTTGGCTATCCTGGGTTTTTTTGTTTTTCCATATGAAGTTGAGTATTGTTCTTTCCAGGTCTGTGAAGAATTGTGTTGGGATTTTGATGGGATTTGCATTTAATCTATAGATTGCTTTTGGTAGGACTGCCATTTTTATTTATACATCACTCTTTTCCTGACTTCCTGGTGATAGCCTGCTATCAAGCTACAACTCTGAGCTGAACCCTGGTGAAAGAGCCTTCACGGCATCTAAAATGTGGTAGCTCCTCTCCATTATGAAGAGCTTCCTTTGTTCCTACTGCCCTACCCGTATCTGACTGCTCTCTCTTCTTTTTCCTGCATTATATTGGAAAGGGAGCAGGGGGAGCTCCTAAGAAGGAATAGGTCTGTGGAGGATTGTGAGCACTCATTCAGAAGCTATTCTTAGTTCCAAGAAATATAATGAAGTTGGGCTTTGAGTCCTGCTGAAGCTCCCATTAATGATCTTGTTACCTGCCACCTGATTCTGTTTTCCCCCAGGACGCCGGGTGTTGTCTCCCTAATATTCTGAATGGACCGCCTTCTAAGTTGGGCACGTCCTGAAAGGCAGTGAGTGCTGTTGCCCTGATGGTTCGCTAGTGGATCCTTAATCGTCTCTGACGCGCTCTGTTATTACCTCTAGTCTGTGCTCATAAGCGCTTTCTGTAGATCTGGAATTATCATCACAAGTCCGCCTGCTCGCATAAGCACGTTCCCCACCTTGTCCTGACAGGGTTTGAAGCCGACAACTGCTATCTGAGGCTGCTGGGTCCCTGGGTTCCCACTGCTGCAGATGAGAGAAAAATGCAAACACTTGAGTCCCACCACCAGAGATCCCATAGCCACATTCCCGTGAACAATGAAGACGTTGTTCACATGCGACATAAGGACGTAAGCATTCCAACAATAAGACCTCTTGTGAGATGCGGTGAAATACGCGCTGCAAACATCGTGAAGGTCCCTGTCTCATGGAAGGCAGTTTTTGCATGGGTTCCAAATACCCATTACCTTCCTAACAGCCCTTTAAGAAAGGAAAATCACCTCACTATAGCTTTCAAGTAATTTCTGCTCTAAGGAAAGCTAAAGTGCATTCCTTTATATAAAGCACACACTATAATTTATGAACTCACAGTGCACCATTAAGAATTGCAGCTTATTCCCCCCCCACCACCTAAAGTGAAAACTCCATCTGTTTGACGGAAAAGCCCTTCTTTCTTTGAAACTTATTTTACAGTGTGTGTGTGTTTGTGTGTGTGCATGTGTGTGCATGCATGTGTGTGTGTGTGCATGTCTATATGTGTGTGCACACGTGTGTGGTGTGTGTATCTCTTGCACACACATGCACCCATCACTGGAAACATGTAGAGGTCAGAGGACAATTTGCAGGACTCAGTTCTGTCCTTCTGTCCTTCTGTCCTTCTGTCCTGTAGGTCCTGGGGATTGAACTCAGATCGTTAGGGTTATTGAGTCATCTCACCCAGTCCTCTTCTTTCTCTGAGTCATATTTATTTCTTCCAAATGCAACAAGAATCCTTTAGCTCGCTTAGATACATAACGAGGTTGTAAGGCATGATAATAATTCCCTAAACATTCTGGCACTGCTGGAGCGTGGGGAAGGAGGAGCCCTGCTTTGAATTTACTTTAGTAGGAACCCATTTTTGTTTTAGTTTTTTTTAATTTTTGTTTTTGTTTTTGGATTGATCCTTTAAGGGGAGACTTGGTATATAAACTTAGAACCTGGTCAGCGCACCTCAGGGTCTCTGGCAGACCCCGGAATGGTCTCATTTTTGATGTTTAGAATGTGACTTCGTATGGTAGTGGTGGAGGGTGCATAAATTGCCTGGCCAAAGGTGTTCTGTTGAGCTGATGCAGTATTAAACGATAGAAATTGCCAAGTGTTTGTAGACGGCTATATGCAACAGCATTGCAGAATCTCCTAATTGAAGAAATGTTTCATCTCCATCTCTGTTGACAGGAAAGATTGCCTCCTGATAATTGCTTTGCTTAAGTGTCTGATAATATGCCAGGAATGCGTGCGTTCTGTGTTAGGTCATCTTTAATTATGCATCTACCACCTGTCAGCTCTAAGTCAGTCTCCGATTAGACACTTGCGGAGTCAGTTCGGGGAGGGTCGGAGGGAAGCCAAGGTGATCCCTTGGAAAAACAGCAAAAATAGCAGTAAACATCTCTCGTCACCTGCAGCTCCCTGAAAGCACCTCAGGGGCATGGCTCTTGAGGAGGAACAAGCCACCGGGACATCTGAGAAACTCGGAAATCTCACTGGAGCAAGATGAATTAGCGCGGAGACAAATGACAGGAGAGGCTGGGAGCGCCTCCTCCCTTCCGCCATCTGTTGCAATTTCCTTTTTACTCCTTCCCATCGCTGTAAATGAGCCAGGGAAGAGCTCAGAAACATTTTTATAAGCTATGTGAGGACAGGAAATATGTTAATGATGCTAGATTTCATACATTTGGGGGATTTTTTTTCAGTAGCTGGTTGGCTTTTTTTAGGACAAATGTGGGCTGGAAGGCATGCTTGCTACCCTCTGTCAGCTTTGGGTAGTTTTATTCTCACTTTTCAGGGTTGTTTGGGACTTTCTGGTGGGATGTTTAGGGTTCTTTACTGAAAGTTCTGCTCTCTCTTCAAAGGGGTGAACTTCTAAAGGGCGTTTTTCTTTGTTTACCTGTCAGAGGCTTAAGGGAAAGTGCGTTCTACTCCTTCATATAGGTGGCCCTGGTTGGTTGCAGTGGCAGGCCGAGAAGGGGCAGGTGCTGCAGAGAAATGACAGAATGCGCTTTATCCCATGGGCCAGCTCTCAGAGTGCAAAGGAAAGGCTGCAAGCCGAGAAAAGGGTCCTGAGACAGGCTTGCCCAAGACACACTTCAAAAGCTCTGAAATGCTCCATTTCAGACACATCAGAGCAGAAACACAGGAGAGTAAACCAGGTCAGTCAGTGGAGGGATCACACTGGCCTCCAGCCCCCCAGAGCACCAAGTCCCCTGAGTACCATGGGACTGCCATTCAGTGCTTAAAGTGACCTTTGCTGTTCTTCCTGATCAGGGCCCACTGAAGTACGCATGCGTCAGGGACATGCAGAGGGGCTCCGAAACCACCTACTGCCCAGTCCAGGGTTGGCCATTTAGTATGTGATTGATTCGGGAAAGGTTACACAGGACCGCCAGCTCCACACAAGGTTACACAGGACCGCCAGCTCCACATAGTGCACGCTTCTTTTTAAAGTGACTGCAGTGAGCCCATCCCTGACTGAAGAGCTTCAGAAAGTTAAGTCCCGGAGAGCTGAGGGAAAGAACCAGGAAGAAAAAGCAGCACCGCCATATTCCCACTCTGCGTTGCCAAACCCTTCCCATCTGCCTGGGAAAATCGTACGCTCTCTCCACCTGCCTGACTCCTATTTTGAATGTTATCTCCTCTAAGAAGCATCTTTAAATTTGTTCTTTTATAATTCCATGCATGCGTATAATGTTCTTTGATCAAAGCCCCCCCAATTATCCTCTCTTACCTCCTTCACCCATCACCAAATCCCTTCTTGTTCTTGGGTCGTCGCCCTACTTTTATGCTTGTGTGTGTGTGTTAGACCCCTCCGAGGAATACAATTACAACCTTTGATTTACTATAGTTCATCTGGGAGGGGTGAGGCCTTGTGAGCCCATATCCATCTGGAATACTGGTGGGCCCAGTTTCTAAGGGTAGCCGCTGCTGCTCTGAGTCCATAGGTGCAATGGCCATGCCATGTCTACTGTGGAACATTTACAGTACTTCTGATGTCCTCCAGCTCTCCTTCTACCTGCTTCCTCTTCCTTCGTGTTCTCCGAGCTTTGGAGGCTTCATAGAACTGTCCCATTTAGAGGTGAGCATTCAGCAATCACTTAGTCTCAGCACGTTGACCAGTTACGGGCCCCTGCATTAACAGTCACCCACTTCAAATGAAAGCTTCTCTGACCAAGGCTTAGAGTAGCACCAATCTGTGGATGTAGACATAAATATTTCGAACGCAGTTTGACACCATGTTAACTTAACTAAGCAACCGTAGTAAGCTCCCCTATAGGATCTCTGACCTCCGTAGTCGGGGAGTTTGACCAGCTTTGTAGAACTAAGTATAAATTCCTTCCTGGAGGGAGGACCTCAGATCAAGACAGGAAGTAGTTAGCTATCCCCAAACCAACCATGCCACTATGGCACTAGTAGGTATGTCTGGCCTATCAGGTTGATAATGTAGTTCACAGATCCATAGCCAGGTAAGACAATTGGTGGCTTTTCTCCACTAGTAGCCGGCATGGCTCTTTAAACGCCGTTCTAGACATCAGGAGGACGCATCCAGTTCCGTTCCAACCTTATCTCTGTAATGTTTGCAATTGGAATGTGCGAGGTGGAATGTGTGAATGGATCGTATCGTCTCATTCTGGTGGGCACCCAAGAGGAATGGCAAGAACCTGGGTGGTTTGGGGAGCTCTGGGGATCTCTCTGACCAACAGCTCACAAGAAGGTATCTCACACCTCGCACTGAGATCTTGTTTAATCACCAGTATCTTAATCAGCGTTTTTCTTCCTTCCTGGAGAATCTCCTGTGCATCGCCCAGTCCCTAGCAGACTGCCTGCCTCCTGCGGTGTTCCTCATAGCATCCTGCAAGGTCTGTGTTATGGAAAAAAAAAAAAAAGCTACCGTCTTAATTATGACCAAGGAGCTCCAGGGACCAGGCAGTAATGATTTTGGCGGGTCCACAGTACCCAGGTCACATTAAGGATATTGTGACCATCCATTAGAGAAGGACAGTTATATATGTGAGAGCTTCATGCTGGGCACACTGGAAGGACGATGGATTGTCAGCCTGGAGAAGGGAGGGAGAAGAGAGGCCGCAGTGGCCACCTTTAAATAGGTGAAACGCTGCTGCTCAGAAAACAGCAGAGGTAGCCTTAAATGGAGGAGGTTTTACTTCAGAACAAGATTATTTTGCACATGAAGCTAACCTACTGTGTGGCACCTGCACCTGTGACTTTCTTTGGCAACAGTGGCCCCTGTCACTAGAAGGAGGGGTATCTTTTAGTATTACATCTGGGGTTTGAGAATATAGTAAAACGGCTGTGCTTTGAGAGGCACAAATCAGTTAACCCTGACCTTGTGCAGGCTGAGAGCCCCTGTTGCGTGCAGCCTCCCAGCCAGGATGGCTGTGGGGAGGCACGCCTGACGTCCAGGCTGGAGTTGGGGTGTGATGGAAGACTTTTTCAGAGAGGCTGTGCAGTGAGATGGAGTGACACGTGATGTAGTCCCAACGCATACTCCTCCAGGCCTCTCTCTCACTGTGAGCTGGAGAAGCGCCTCGACACTTGAAACCTCCTTTTCTGACCAGGAAAATAAATACACATAAAAAAAATACTCTTGGGAGTTACCATGAGGTTTCTTGAAGGTAAAGGAGCCACCTGGAAACCAATCTGCCCCTGGTCCACAGGACAGACTCCTCGCTTGCGGGTTATTGTGATCTGGGTGATAAACTGGGACATTCTGTACCAAATCCCCCAGCGAGGACATGGATATTGCTCTGTGGCAAGCACAAGGCCGTGGTTCAGTCCTCAGAAGCTCCCAGCACCACACCTGCTGCAGAGGATGTTAGTGGGGCTGCTGGCGTGTCTGCTGGGAGCTAGGAGCTGGAGCAGAGGTGCCACCACCCTCTGCAGAGCCAGTCCTCCGGTAGTCCCAGGTGTCTGCCTGAGCCCTGTAGCCTGTTAGCTCCTCCTCCTCCTGCCCATCATCCCAGCATGGAGTGCTCACCACTTTATTTCATCTCCCTTCCCTCTCTCCTTCCATCTCATCCTAATCCTTCCTGACCTCATCTTCTTTCTACGTAAGACTGTTCTGATGAGCTTAGAACATCAAATGATATTCTCAGGAATAACGTTCATCGCTTACATTGTTTTTTAAATCGTATGTATATTCAGGCCCAGGTCCTCGAGATCAGCCAGTGCTCTTAACCACTGAGCCGTCTCTCCAGCCACTGCATTTCTGTCTTATTTTGTGTGCTTGTGTGTCATGTTCCCCGTCACCCCGTGGGGTATAGGGGTGTACATGTGGAAGTCAGGGGACAATTTAGAGGAAGAGGTTCCCACCTGGCACTGTGCGGAACCTGGAAATAGACCAAAGGTCACCAGGCTTAGCAGCCGGTGTCTGTACACACCGAGGCGCCTTACAGCCCGACAAAACAAAAGTGGTTTTTTTGTTGCTTCAGGAGGAGGGGAGAAATGAAGCTTTTCGTGTGTCTCTAGACTTCCTTAAAGTTCTTTTCTCCTGTGTTGACATTTTCCCCTTCTGTCATCCTTTGAGCTTGTAGTCATTAACTTGCCAGACACCCAGCAACTGACTGTCTTTATGACGTTGCTGGAATTAGGAGAGTGTCATTCTCAGCGAACCTAACCCATATATTAACTCAGACACAGCAAATCGCTAAATATATGCCTTTAAATGAAGAGCTTCAGAATGCCAATTTGACTCTCTTGTTCCCAGCCCCTGCTGTTGGAAGGGGGTGACAGTGGGCAAGGGAGGACGAATTTCTGTCACAGAGCTAGCCTCTGAGTACACGCATCTGCTCTAGCTGAAGTCCACAGCATTTCCCAAGACAGGAGGGCAGTGGGCCCCTGCCGGCCTCCAGGTGTGTTCAGTCCTTGTCTACAAGTTCACACCATGGGTCATTCATGTTCTTATTCCCACCAGAACCTTTTTCCTCCAAGGGTCTAGTTCGGTACACGCCTGAGTAGATGGACAAGTGGAGCGGACGAGGGGGAAAGGACAAGGAAGGGAAAAGAAAGAAAGAAAGATGATGATGATTCTATCCAGTGCTCAGTGTGAGCAAGACAGGTTCGCATGTGGTATACAAGGCTTGAGGTACTCAGTGCATGAGGAAATGTGACCTGTGTCTGTGAGGAAAGGTGATGGATACGTCCAAATGGAAGATGTCATGCGTCTGCAGACATGCAGCTCTCCAGAGCTTTCTTCGCTGGTCTGTGTTGCTTTGTATTAAGCGGAATGTGACTTTAAATTTCCAGTCATTCCTAAGTCTTGAATCAGAATGTGGCATTGGTCCCCCTTCTAGGAAAGGAAGACAGCAGCCTATTTCCCCAACTCTCCGACCTTGGTGTTCCTTTGGGAACCAATAACCTGATGGGAAGACTATGGCTCTCAGTCCTGGGTCATTATTCCCCTCTTCTGACTTAGTGCCTACAACCCCAGACTAAACGCCTCCCTGAAGGGTGAAGGAGATTCTTGCCTTCAAAATAGCCCTGGGCTCTCCCAACAACCCCATGCGGAAAAAAAAAGTCTGGAAAAGCTCACTGACAGAAAGGGTGCCAAATGTATACAGACTTTTACTACAAAATGTAAAGCTTTGTGTTTCTCAGAACATTTATATTTGTACAAGCTTTGTGCAACCCTTGAGGTCAGTTGCTGTGCGCAGCTTAGTCGACTGCCAAATCCATGTACAAGAAGCTTTCGGCCTCCTTAAAAGAGAAGTAACTCCTTTTCGTTTCTTCAGAATGTTCTGACCTTTGTCTTGTTCACTGATATGCACTGGTTTGGGATTTTTTTGCTTCTGGGTTTTTGTTTTGTTTTGTTTGTTTTCATAAGCTGTTGCAAAGGCATTTGAGCTCTCGGCTGGTACTCTTCTGTTTCCCAGCACTCTACACTGGCCTTAGATAGTCACCCTGCTGCCTACAGAGGGCTTGGGGAGTTCAGTCCCCACCCGCAGAGTTCACCAGCCAGCAGAGGCCCCGCAGACAGACTCAAACCGCTGGGACACGGATGCAAGCGGCTGGTGCTGTTGATAGACAGGGCTGGGAGCGCAGGCATACTTGGTGGTGGTAGCAGACTCTTTAGACAGAGAAATGAGGTGCCCCTGGTGTTGTCTTGGGGTGTAACATCCTTGTGTCTGCCTTATCTTTCCTGTTCCATTCCAGGATTCTTGAGGGCAGGGCTCTCGGATTCATCACTACGTTCTGTGGTGTCTTAGTAAATGGTCGCTTAAGCAAGTATATTTTCTACCATGCTTAGTTTTTATCTTAAAATTAGTGTGACAGTTAAAAGGCTGTTTTTAATTTCACACAAAAAATGGAAATTGGGTACTGTTCAGTATTTTTTGACTCTTGGTGGGAGGGACATGCTAATTCATGAGAAGTCCTCAAACACTGTAGAGAAAGTGAAGTGACTGCTTACGTTTTCGCACAACACGAATACGGGATTTTCTTGTAGCTACTTGCTTTTATATCCTCTTATGTAGCCCTAGTGCCAAGAACTTGAAAGGGTACTTAATAGATACTTATTGAGGTGCTGGGGAGACGGCTCAGAGGGCATCTTCCACCAAGCGTGCAAATCTGAGCTCAGCCCCAGTCCACACCTAGGAGAAGGAAAGAATCGACTCCCTCAAGTTTCCCTCTGACCTGCGTACACTTTCCGAGGCATGCGTGCATGTGTATAAAATGTAATGAGAATTTTTAAAAATACGTTCGTTGAACGAGTAAATGCTGACTGAGCTTCCCCGGTGTGCTGAGTCCCAAGTTAAATTCTGGAGACCGCAACGATAAATAATGGGTTTCCCTTACCTCAGCACTTGCCCTTCAAGAGTCAGTGCAAAAGACTAGTGACCCCATGGTCTTCATCCAGTGCGGGAAGACCGTGAAGATGACATGTGAGTGTGGTTAACCAGACATCATGATGCACGTTCAAGTCTCATAAAGGAGTAGAAGGCTGAGGCCAAAGAGTTGCAGATTCAAGACCGGTCTTGACTACATAGCGAGACCATGTTTCAAAAGGCCAGTGGCTGTGGAGCTAATCTTCGTGCTAAAGGACTTGCCTCCCAATTATTAAACCCTAAGTTTGATCCCCAGAACTGCCCAAAGGAGGGAAGGAAGGAGAAAAATGTTACAGTGTGTCCCTGGAAGAAGAAAGAAGAAACAAAGAATCAGCTCCTGTCTCTCTACTCTACTTTTCTCCTTTGGTTTGACTCTAACCTTTGTACCACACGGTTTTGTTTTTTTTGTGGGGTTTTTTGGTTTTTGTTTTGGTTTTTTTTTTTTTTCATTTTCTGGGCAGTAGGGAATCATGATAAGCCCAAGATGCAAATAGTGCTAAAGGTAGCATAGGAAAGTCACACATCAGACTTCGGGGTCACTGGAGTTCCCATGCATTCTTTGGTTTCTCTCAAGGAAAGAAGGTAATAGAATGGATTATATATTACAAGGGATTTGCTGGATCAGTCCACACAGCAGGCACCCGGGAGTCCAAAATTGACTGTCTGCACACCGGAGAGGCTAAGAAACCAACTGGTAGCCTCTCAGCCCCACAAGGCTGGAGGATCCTTGGAGAAGTGCTGATCTGTAGTCAGTGGGGAAGGCTGAAGAAACGGGGCTGTGGTGGCGGCAGCAGCAGCAACACATGTGCCCTGACCAGCAAGAAGCAAAGGCAGGCAGGAAGACAGCTTGGCTCTTTCCTCAGACCGTAAAGAGGTCTGCAGCCAGAAGGTGCTGGCACTCTGGCAAGGTGGCCACTACCCCTAGATAGCCCTACCAGGAAATGCCGTCTTCTCCCACAGGCGTGCCTCTTGGTTTGTCAGATCAGTTGGTCTAGCGTGGTGAACCATCACACTACTTAAGAAGAACATTGCTGCCTTGAAATTGTCCTTTCCGGTGTGTGTCCAGTTCCCTGGGCAGTTTCTCCTCTTCCTTCCTACAAGGCAGTGCTCATGAGCTACCAGCACGTCCCCTACATGCTATGCACTTGATTGTGTTTTATCGCCAGACTCCACTCTCTAATACCTGTACCAAAGCATTCATTTGATGTTCCTTGGGAACTTCATTTGCAGCCTGTAAAGACTAGAAATTGTTATACCACATTCCTCCTAGCAAGGCTGTCCCCCCAATACCCATTCCCAGATGACCCCAGAAGTCATTCCAGCCTCCATGTTCAATACCCAAGAGGCCTTGGCCTTGGAATAGGATGCCCTTTAGGTACATATGACCTACATACATCTTCCTGTGTGCCTTTAAATTACCCCAGGTCACCTTTGATACAGTACAGTGCAAATGCTCTAGAAAGACTGACCATGCCGTGTTATTTAGGAACGATGACAAGGGGGAAAGCCTGCATGTGTTCAGTATAGACACAGTTCCTCTCCAGATATTTTGAGCCTGTAATTGGCTGAGTAAAGGACCTGCAGATCCAGAGTGGCAGCCCTGCTGCTTTAAATCTCAGATCCATATCTCTTCAGAGGTCGACGGCTCAGTCCCCATAGTGACAGGATGGCCAGTCTTGTCTCTACCCCTCTTCTCCCCTGTCTGTTCTTCATAAAGATGTCAGTACTGTCTTTCTAGCACACAATTAGGAGCTTAACACAGTCACAACAACTCCTTAATGTAGCCTGTAACCCTTGTGACCCCCTCAGTGCCTAGGCCCTGTTCATCGCTCTACTTCCATCTGCTGACACGCCTTCCTTTCTCTGTTCTGCAGCCTAGCATGCCGCCTGGACTCAGTATGCGTTTATTGAGTGAACCAGTAAACCAGAGCTGGGGAGGGGAGGGCGCTTGCACAGGAAGCTAATGAGGAAAGGCTGAGTTAGGAAAAGCGTGGCCCAAAGAGGGGAGCAAGAGTCGGATAGTTTAGTCTTGGGAGTAACAGAAAGAACCGGGCCCTCCCTCTTTCTCTCTCTCCTGCCTTTCCCTTTGGCCCAACTAAATGTTTTGAGGTTTCTCTCTGCAGCCTGTGGTTTGACAGCTCCGTTCCCTGGCTGCCCTCACACCATCTCTTTGCCCTTGCAGCTCAGCCACCTGGCACACTTGGCAGGCTGCCTCTCCTGTATGGCCTTCTCGAACATGCCCCCCTTGCAGGCAGTCTTTCTGAAAAGGTAATGATTTAGGCACTAACCTGTGTTTGTGGTCATTCTTACTAAATAGCACAGGCTCCCTTGATACAGACGTGTTCTTCTCTAGTGTCTCTCCAGAATCCAGCGCAACCATCCCTCAGTCTCCTACAGTCTGTTGGAAGGGCATGTGTGTGTGTGTGTGTGTGTGTGTAATCTCTCCTAACCTGTATCTGTCACTTTAAATGTTAAGTGGCATACAGCAAACTAAGTTCAATGCAGTTGAACAAAGCAGCTGGCCAAGGCTTCACAGTGAGCTTCAGCATGGCTGTCTCCCTGCCTACCTTGCATTGTCCCTCACAGCGGCCAGTGTAGTCACCTGGTACAGGTAGGCATTACCTCATTCCTGTCCTCCTGGCATCAGTATCCCCTGCCTGCACATGCTCCACATGCCACTGTGGTGTGATCTGGTGGAAATGTCACTTTGATCGAATCATTTGTTGTCCTTTGTGTCTCCTTGCCCTTGTGTGAAAGATGCTCCCATCCCTGAGCACTCCCTTCCTGGAGTGGCCTGCCCTTCATCCCTCACTCGTCCGAACCCCCTAGATTGTCTGCCGCAGCCTAACGCTGTTCTCACTGCCGCATCCACTGTGGCTGTCTTTTCTGCATACCCACAAAAACAGGCAGCGGAGAGGAACAGCGCTGTTTTGGAGAGACTGTCATAGTCTACCTGGTCTTTGTAACCTACCTAAGACTGATTATTCTATACCACATATTGACATATAACCACATATTGACATATAGCCACATATTGCCTCTGTGAATACGTCCTACATGAGAGACCTGCCTCCACAGTCTGTTCCTATGTTTATTCCAGCAATTTCAGTTGCTTTGTGCTGTCCAGGAAAAACATCCCAGACTCAGTCGCTTTGAAAAAAGGATATTTATTATTTCTTATGATTCCCGTGGTTCGTTGGGCAGTTCTTCTGGTTTGCACAGCCTTCAGTTGAGCTGAATAATCCAGGATAGGTATAGGTAAGCAATGACCCACAGCTCTGCCACCTGTTTTTCCGCTCAACTAAAGAATGGATAAAGAAAATGTGTACATTTGCACAGTGGAGTACTACACAGAGCTAAGAAATAATTATGTCTTGAAATTTACAGGCAAATGGATGGATCTAGAAAAGGCCCTACTGAGTGAGGTAAGCCAGACCCAGAAAGTCAAATAGACTATGTATTTACTCATAAGTGACTTTTCGACATAGAGCAAAGAAAACCAGCTACAGTCCACAACCCCAGAGAACCTAGACAACAAAGAAGACCCTAAGAGAAACATACATGGATCAACCTAGAAAGGAGAAAAAGGCAAGCTCTCTTGAGTAAATTGGGAGCATGGGGATCAGGGAGAGGGTAGAAGGAGAGAGGGGAAGAAGGGAGGGGAGCAGAGAAAATGTATAGATCAATAAAATCAATAAGAAAGAAGAAAACCTGTGTGAACGTTGATAGTGTGTACAGACAACTGGTCCGTGTGTGAATACTGATAGTGTGTACAGACAATTTCCATGACAGGTTTTTCCTCTCCAGATGTTTATGGCCTGAAGACCGCCCCACTACCAAGACTGCTCCTACCAAGGCCGTCTAAATCTGTCTCCTTGATCCAGCTACATACCATAACCCCTGCCTCCTTGCTTATCTGTATGTAATAACCCATGTCTTGTCCAGCTGTATGAAGTAATCAGGCCTCCCTGTTCGGCTTTATATAATAAACTTCCAGGGAGCTTCCATTTCTCCATCAGAGATGCCAGACCACCTGAGCCCAGCTTTTCTCAGTGTCCGTGTATTCGTCTGTCTGTCTTATTCCTTCACTCTCTCACTGCCCCCAAATCAGGCACATCCCTGGCATGTGCTAGCATGCCAGGGAGTCTTCAGAGAGAAGCAGCACAGGTGTCATTATTGTCTAACTGTGATGTGCCACGGGCAGCCATAGACTGTGGGTGTAGTGGTGACCGGAGTGTTTGTTCCCATCCTCCAAGCGCCTCCAGCCTCACTCTGCTTTGTGTCTTTACCATCCAGTTATGAAATGAGATTTCTCTAGGATTCTTTCAAAGAATGCTTCAGGAAGGTGCTTTGTGATATAAGTGTCCTGGCCTGTCTGCCTTGTATGGGTGGCATGGCCTGCTCGTATTCTGTCTTGTAGGTTATGTGGGTGGCGTGGCCTGTTCATATTCTGTGTCACTTTCTTCTGCAATCGTTTTCATTTATCCTTTGACAAGTTCATACATGTATACAGTGTGTCTTGATCATAACAAATCAAAAACCCCTTCCCACTCGCTTTAGAACCCCCAGATACTTCTCCCTTCATGCCCTCGTCATAATCTTAAAAATATTTTATTAGTTTTTTTTGAGAATTTCATATAATGAATTTTGATCATGTGTACCCTCCCTCTCCCAACTCTTCCTGGATCCACTACTTTTCTCTTCCCACCAACTTTGCATACTTTTTCCCCATCAAGGTCAATTTGTGCTGCCCAAATATTCTTGGATATGTGGCCTCCCGTTAGAACATGGAGCTTATCAGGGGCTACACTCTTAAAGAAAACTGACCCTTCCTCTCCCCGCAGCTAACCATTGCCAGGAGATTCATGGCTTAGCATGGATCGTGGTGCACAGATCCCCTCTCCATGCTGGGATTTGGTCTGCTGTGGGCATGCACAGAGCTTGTGCATGACCTTACAGTCACTGTGAGTTCATGTGTGCAGTTTCCCTGCTAGTTTAAGAAGACACTTTTTCTATCACCCCTGGGTCTATGGCTTTTCTATCCCTTCTGCAATGGTCCCTAAGCCTTTGGAGATTAGGTACAGTAGATCGCATCCATTTAGGGCTTAACATTCTGCAGAATTTTACTCTCTGCACTTTGGACATTTATTGGCCATCATGTATTGTAATCAGAAGCTTCTCTGGTGACAGACAGTTAGGAATCTCCTTAATCTATGGCTATAATGATAAGTGACTGGGAGTTGAGTCAATACTTCATTTCAGGGAGATTGTAGAAGGTTTTCTCTTAGAGTCTATGATCCATCTAGTCATAGGTTCTTGACCCCAGTAATGGTGTCAGGTATAGGCTTCATCAGTAGAGCATGCCCCAATCAGAGAGCAGTTGGTTGCTCCCACAACATGCATTCCACTAGTGCATGAGTGGGCCTGTCTTTCCAGGCCAGTCATTATTGTAGTTCACCGGGTTCACAGCTGCCTAAGATTGATACTTTTCTTCTTCAGTAGTGTGCATAGCCCCTTCCAGCACTCTGAAAGCTATCCAGTAAGGATCAAGCTTCCAGGTCAATACCAGCTTCATCTTTCCGTGTTCTCTATGTGGTATCTTCACCAATAGGGTCCTAACATCCAGTTCTGGAAGGCATTCAAAGAACATTAGCAATAGCCCATAGTGGCTTTGAAACCTCACCAGCCAACACCACCGAAGTAAGGAACTCATTTCTGTTACCAGGCTTTTTCTTGTTATCATCTAATGATTGCCCTCTTGTAGACTAACTTTCATCTTAGTTCATTTTGCGGGGGGTGGTGTTGAGACGGGGTTTCTCTGAGTAACTCTGGCTGTCCTAAAACTCATACTATAGAGTTCAGGCTGGCCTCAGACTCACTGAGATCCACCTGCCTCTGTCTCCTGAGTGCTAGGATTAAAGGCATGTACCACGACCACCCGTCTCATTTTAACTCTTTTTATGTACGTGTAGAGATATGTTTTTGGGAACTTCTATAGTATTGGGTTTCCATATAACTTTCTTTGTCTTTATTGTTTATCCCTTCAAATAAAAGTTCAGTGAAAAGTCTCACTAATAGAATGGATTAAGGAAATCACTGAGCATCTGAGCTTGAAAGCAATGTAGAGGGATGAGACAGATAAGAGCAAACATCAGTCTTGGCCATATACTGTATACTATGGTGTTAAATCATACCACAAGGACACTTGCTCAACTGTGTTCATAGCAGCATCATTCATAATAGCCAGAACCTGGAAACAACCTAGGTGCCCCTCAACCAAACAGTGGGTAAAGAAAATGTGGTACATTTACACACTGGAATATTTTTCGCCCGTTAAATAATAATAATAATAACAACATGAAATTTGCAGGCAAAAGGATGGAACTACAACAAAATCATCCTGAGTGAGGTAATCTAGACCCCAAAAGACAAACTTGGTATGTACTTACTCATAAGTGGAAATTAGATGTAAAACAAAGGATAACCAACCTATAGTCCACAGCCCCAGAAAGGCTAGATAACAAGGAGGGTCCAAAGTGGAATGCATGGATTTCCCTGAGAAGGGAAAATAGAAGAGATCTCCTGGGTAAACTGGGGGTCGGAGTGAGGGTGAGGGGATGGGAGATAGAGCTTGAGGGAGTCGGTTGAGTGGGCTGGGCATGGGAAGTGGGTTGGGAACATGATGGAGGGGGCAGTAATAAAAGATACATCTTGATGGGGGTGGCATTTCAGGGTTAGGGAGAAACCTAGTGCCAGGGATCCACAGGACGACCCTAGCTTAGATTCCTAGCAGTAGTGAAAAGGGTGCTTGAACTCGCCATCTACTGAAATCAGCTACCAGAGAGCCTTTATCCAGCAACTTGTAGAAGCAGATGCAGAGATCCACAGCCAAGCACAGGGCTGAGCTCGGGGAGACTTGCTGAAGAAAGGGAGGAGGGTTGTACAACCCAGGAAGGTCAATCTGACCCGAAGAGATAGCTGACCTAAGCTCATGGGAGCACATGCACTCTGGACCAACAGCTAGGGAGCTTGCATGGGACCAACCTAGGTCCTCTGCAGGTGTGTGATAGTTGTGTAGCTTGACCTGTTTGTGGGGCTCCTGGCAGTGAGATCAGGACTTGTCCCTGGTACTTAGCTGGTTATTGAGAATCTGTTCCCCATGCTGGATTGCTTTGCCGAGCCTCAGTGTAGGCGACGGAGCTTAGAAAGGAGGAGAAAAAAGTCAACTCTTCCTTTTATTGATGCTTTGTATTGTGTTCTTTTTACTGTGTTGTATTTTATTTCTATGCAGATAACTTTTAATTATTTAAAATTTTGTGTGCATGTGTATGAGCCTGTATGAGTATATTTTACCATGTGTGTTCAGGAGTCTACAGAGGGTACTGGATTCCCCAAAACTGGTTGTAAGCCACCATATAGATGCAGGAACCAAACCTTGGTCTTCAGCAGAAAAATAAACACTATTAACCACTAAACCATCTCTCCAGCCCCTCTGCCCTGATGTTAATGGTTTCTTTCTGTTTACTGATTTGGAGTTTGTCTTGTTCTTCTTTTTCCAGGACCCTAAGGTGTTTCATTACTTATTGCTCTAATGTTTTTATTAATCTTTGAGAATTCATACAGATTTACAATGTATTTAGATCATCTTCACCCCCACTATTCTACCTGATTTACTCCTTATCAACTCCCAACTCCCTGTCCTTTTGGTTTTTTTCAATATTTTGTTTTGTTTTGGGGGAGGTGTGGTAGAGAATTTGGTATTTTTAAATTTTTATACACTATATTTTGATCATATTCTTCTCCCCCAAGTCCTGCCATATCCTATCCAACCAACTTCATGCTCTGTCTCCCTTCCTCCCTCCTTCTTCATCCCCCATCAAAAAAAGAAAACAAAACAAAAAGTAAAAGACAGAAAATTCCAGACAATGACAAGAAAACAAAAAAAAAACACACATTAAAAAAATGACTTTTCTGATGGGCATTGGTGGTGCATGCCTTTAATCCCAGCACTCAGGAGGCAGAGGCAGGTGGATCTCTGTGAGTTTGAGGCCAGCCTGATCTATAAGAGCTAGTTCCAGGACAGACACCAAAGCTACAGAGAAACCTTGTCTTGAAAAAAGAAAAAATAATGACTTGTTCTTTAATGATCCACTGAAACCAGTTTGTGCTGCCCTTTTACTCTTGGGTATGGAGACATTTACTGGAGCATGGTTAACATACCAGAACTACACCCTAACTTTCCCACCTCAGAAGCCATCAGCTGCCAGAAGTTCCTCCGCCAGGGTGGGAGCTCACACACTAACAGTTCTGCAGCTGTCTGGTCCTGAAGACACTTAGCTGGAGGTCCTTTCTGCCCTCCCAACCTCTGACTTTTACCATCTTTGCACCCCCTCTTCCACAGTGATCCTTGAGCTTTTCGGGGAGCATATATTATATGGATGTTCCATTTGCTTTCTATTGACTATAGGAGTTTTAAAAATCTTTTTGTTATTTACTGTGTGTATGCGCGCACATGGGACAAAGGAACATGTTGTGGAGTTGGTTCTCTCCTTCCACCATGTGGGCCTCAGGGATAGAACTCAGGTCTTCAGGTTTGTGTGCAAACCCTGCCTGTTGAGCAACCTCAGTGCCCACTAGGATGTTTTGTTGTTGATTGATGATGATTTAAGGACCGATTCATTATTTAATAGTGTGTTGTTCGATCTCCTTGATTTGTAGATGTCCTAGACCCCCTCCTCCCCACCCTAGAGAAGGCCTCACTGTGTAACCTTGACTGACCCAGACCTCACCATGTAGACCAGGCTGCCCTCAAACCTGTAGTGATCCACCTGCCTCTGCTTCCCTAGTGCTGAAATGAAAGGTGTGTGCCCCATGCCCAGCTCTTCTAGGATTTCTTTACTGCTGATTTATAGTCTTACTCTGTTGTGATCATGAACTACAAGCAATTATTTCAATTTTTCCTGTGTTTGATGAGATTTGCTTCGTGCCCTGATTTATGATCTATTTTAGAAAAGATTCTGTGGGATGATAGAAGAGTGTGTATTCTGCAGTGCTTGGCGGAATGTTCTAAGGATGTCTGTTTAAGTCCATTTAATTCATATGTTTCTTTTATTTTTGGGGGGGATCAGGAAGACTTGTTTGGTAAGAGTAGAGTATTGACGCCACCGACTTCTGCTGTACTAGGACCAATCATCTCTGACTTTACATAGGATTTGTTTTATGAAATGTGCCATGCCAATGCTCAGGACATCTGTCTAGTTTTGCAGCATCCTATTGATGGGTTGTTCCCTTGATCAGTGTGAAGTGATCTTCTTTATCTTTTCTCACTGGTTTTGGTTGGCAATCTGTTATGTCAGATACTGCAACACCTGCGTGTTTCCTAGGTGTGTTTGCTTGGGCACAGCCTTTTCTCTCTTTTCACCCTGTGGTCGTGAGATGCATGGAGGCAGCAAATGGATCCTGCTTTGTGATCCAGTGGACTAGCCTGTATCTTTTGATTGGGCAGTTGAGATCATTAATAAGAGTTGTTATTGAAAGGTATGTATTTATGTTTGTCATTGTGTTTATTTTGTAGTGTTAGGGTTGGAGGGTGATTGTTTTCATCTCCTGCTTAACTGTTGTTCTAGCATGGTGCTTTGGTCCTGTAGTCTCATGGATAGATTTGGTTTTCTCTTTTTCTTGAAGGATCCCTTCCAGTATCTTCTTTGGAACTGGCACATTGGTTATGAATTTTTTTCATCTATTTTTATTATGGAAAGTTTTCATTTTGGTATTTTGATATCTATAGTTTTACTGGGTATAATAATCTGGGTTGCTGTCTTTCAGAATGTGAAATATACCATTCCAAGCCTTTCTGACTTTCGTCTCGGGTAAAGGGTGTGCTGTTAATTCTGGTGGCCTGCCTTGGTGTGTGACTTAGCATCCCTTGCTGTTTCCAATACACTTTCTTTGTTCTGTATGCTTAATGTTTTCATTATAATATGAATGGAGAGGTTCTTTTCTGCTCTTCTCTGTTTGGTCCTAAATGCCACCATCTCAGGTTGATGTTGTTTCCTAACTGTGGGAAGTTTCTGTGATGATTCTGTTGAAAATGGTTTTTTATGTCTGTAGAACAAAAATATTCTTCTGTGCATTTAGCCGTAGACTTAGTGCTTTTGGAGTGTTCCCTGGAACTCTCAATTATTCCTTATTATTTAGTGTTTGTTCTTATTTAATTGTTCTATTCCTCCACCTTGTTACCTTGTTTTCAAGCTCAGATGTTCTGTGATTTCCTTAATCCATTCTATCAGTGAAACTTTTCGCTAAACTTTTTCGATTTATTACGTTTTCAAGTTCCATCATTTTATGATTGTTTTTCTTCAGTATCTTTGTTTTGCTTGTTGAATTTCTCTTTGACATCTTCCACTGCCTTTCTTGGTGCGTTTGGTTGTTTATCCGTGTTCTTCAGGAAGTTATTTCTGAAGAAATTTCTTTGAAAATCATCCTGAAGAGTTGTCTGTCTAGGGCTTTATCTAATTCACTCAATAGATTCTGTTACTAAAGGATTAGTCATTTTTGAAGGAGTTAGGTTGCCTCGATCTTTTTTGTATGTGTGTTTGTTACTGTTTGGAGACTCCCATACCTGAGATTACTTCGTTGTTTAGTTGTTTTGTTGTTGTTTGTTTGTTTGTTTTTTCTTATCCAGTATACTTTTTCAGGTGAAGTATTTCCAGAATTCAAGGGGGAATTGAATGCGGACAAGTGAAGTATATAGTTTAGAAAATAATTCCTCAATTCAGGAGCTCAAGGGCCTGGTACAAGCTCTAAATGGTCTCTCTATAGAATATTCACTGCAAGAGCAACCATGGATGCTGGGTAGTACCACCGTGTAAATGTATTAGCCAACTAAAAACAGTGACCCCCTTTAACTTTAATAACTGTTGGAAAATAAACAACCAAAGGAGGTAGGGAGTAGAGTATGATTTTAGCTAAGAAGATTGGAATTGATAGGGAAGGAGAATCAATGAGGATAGAGACAAATATTTGATTGAAATGACAGAAATATCAAGGTAAATGAAGGCATTGAGAAGGGATGGTTGAAATAGTTCCAGGGTCCACAGATTCTAGAGATTATTAAAGCTATGGAAGGTACCATTAAGAGGTACAAAGAGGAGAAAGAATGAGAGAAAGCAGTTATAGGAGTAAGAGGGGAAGAATATGAGATCTGAGTGAAAAGTAAAGAATGTCTCATGCTAGCCTGAGTAAAGAAACAGACAGAGCAATCTCAAAGCCTACCTGAGCAATATGCACCCACAATCCAAAGCACCATGAGAGCACTGTGTAAGGGCGAGGGTTGAATAATAAAATAAGAAACGGGAGCTGGAGAGCTGGTTCAGCGGTTAAGAGCACTGACTGCTCTTCCAAAGAATCCAGTTTCAATTCCTGCACCCCATAGCAGCTCACAGCCATCTGTAACTCCAGTGGCAGCAGACTTCTGACCTCTGTGGGCACCAGACACATACATGGTGCGTAGATACACATGGAGCCAAGTCATCCAGGGCTTAAGATAAAGATAAATACATCTTTTTAAAATAAAGCTTAAATAGAAGAGTACTTACGGAATGAATTAGTGACATCTGTGCTGCAGTGAAAGGTGACGTCCTCAGCTCACTGGGTCTCTGGCAGACTGCGAATGGCGCCATGTGGGGCGAGGACAGTGTGAGCTGTCTCTGCAGCTTCTGTGTTCTGTGAGGTTTCGTACTGGGGAAGGCGAGGGTGTAAGACCTTTCCTGGCAGCTCCACACTCCTCCAGGCTCTGCTGGTCCTGCAACCAGTGTGTGCACTAAGCAGTACCTCTCTTGCAGTTTCTCCCACTCTCCCTGCGCAACTTAATTCAGCCATGTGGAGCCATTTCAAGTGAGTTTGAAGATGATTTTCTGTGTCAACTTCTTAACGATTTGAATATTTGGCATTTTCAAGAGTATTGGCTCCGAAAATATCCCCCATCTCTCCTGTGAGGTCATTTTTTTCTCTTCATGTTAAGTTTTTGCTATTTGCATAGAATTAATGTAATAGCATTTCTCCGGTCCCCTTCCTCCCTCTGAGCCTCCTGTATACCCATTCCCACTCTTTCTTTAAATTTATGGCCACTTCTTTTACTAATTGTTATCACATGTATATGTTGTAGGAGGCCACTAGTGTGTTCCCGGTCACCCTGACTTCCGAAATAACCACACAGAAACTGTATTAATTAAATCACTGCTTGGCCAATTACTTAAGCATATTTCTAGCTAACTCTCACATCTAGAATTAACCCATCTCCACTATTTTATATTTTACCACGAGGCTTGTGGCCTACCAGCAAGGTTTCAGCGTGTCTGTCTCTGGCAGTGGCTCCATGGCTTCTCCCTGACTCCGCCCCCTTTCTCCCAGCATTCAGTTTAGTTTTCCCCACCTAGCTCTGTTCTCCTCTGCTCTGGTATAGGCTCAAGACAATTTCTTTATTAACCAATGGTATTCACAGCATAAAGAGGGGAAATCCCACATCATGTATATATGTATATATTTCTAAATATATGTATTCCTAAATCTAACCTGTTCAGTCAGTATGATGTTACTGGTATGTGTGTTTGCAAGGCTGACTATTTGGCACTGAACAACCAGCTAGTGTGCTCCTCCCTGGGGCGAGCACCTCTTCTGCTCTCATCTTTTCTCAGTTGCCTGGAGTCCTTTGAGTTGGGCTGAGGCTTTGAGAACTTTTCCTGGTCCTCCTCCACACACCCATTGGTGTCATCCTTGTTCAGCTCATGATTAGACAGCCATGTTGGTGTGACGTTATGAGTGTAGCGTTTGTCGTTGTTAGGGGACACAGCTTTTGCCACATTCTCTCTCTACTGTGGTACCTTATTCACACTAGAAACAGTGGGTCTCACAATCACAGACTGAAACCACGTACCAAAATATCTTTCTTTACTGCTCCTCTCCGGAACTTTCCACAGTCTGAACATCACACTACGCTATCTTCATTTATAACCTAAACTGCTTCCTTACCTTTTCTCTGGCCCTGTGTTGTCTTCCTTTCCTCCCTGCAGTTCTATTCTGCATGCAGCAGCTGATGTGAATTTTCCAAAAGCAACCGTGAGGTGCCTCCCTTACTCTCTACAGCCTTCCCAGGAAGATCCCTATCCTCTGACGCTCTCGGGGATGTCTCTGCTGTATTTGGAAGCTCCTGGGAGGTAATAGAAACTTGTAAAGAGGAAAACACTTTCCAGTATCCCTGTGTAGGTGTTTTGGCACCAAACCAAGAAGCAAAGCAAAACTGTCTTCGCTGGGAATGTTTGTGTGTTAGGATGGGACGGGGCCAATGGGCTTGGTGCCGCCACTCCCAGGAAAGGCCTTGAGTGCTGCAGAGCTACTCAGTGTCCTAAACTAGCTGCACCAAATGGCTCCAACCGATGCAAATAAAACGTCATCTTCCAGGGTTTGAACTCTCAAACAAAGGTCATCAAATAATAGGAACAAACCGCTGTAAGTCAAAATCAGTAAAAGCAACAAATGATACGTTGACTATGCCTTATCTACCAGGGACACTATGTGTTTGAATTCACAGATTAATAAATAGAATAATTCTGCATTTAAAATTTAAGTTAAAGATAAAATATAAAAAATGAAAAGGAAGCAGTGAGCAATCAGATTACTAGGCATCTTTCAATATCAAAGGAAACTTTTAATAATGAAAACAATAATTATCAATTGATAGATCAAGCTTCCTTGTAATGCATAAATTAGTAAACTGGAAGATTAAACTAAAACAAATTTACATGCAATGATGCACAAGCAGACAGATGAACCTAAAGGGGAGAAGGGTCCTAATTATGGTAGGCAGAGTCAAAAGCCTGGGCAAGCCCACCCCTACCCCCAGATACAGAATGATCCAGAGTCATAGAATCAATGTTGGAACAGATGCTGCTAAGAGCTTTCTAAGGTGAGAAATGGTGATCCACAGACTTGAGAAGTAAGCAGAAACATGGCAAAGGCACTCACAGCCTTGCATTCTAAGGGTGGACCGAGGGCAGAGTTCTCTTGAAAGGAGCAGGTCACATGCTTAAAGGGACCAACAGAGAAAACAAAGGCAAGCTTCTGAGCACCAACAATTAACCGGGAGATAATGAAGTTTCCAGAGTTCCAAGAGAAATCATTTTAACCACATACACAACATTGGTTGAGTCTAGGGGACAGGTGGTAGCGGTAGCTCCTTAGCCATGCATGTTGGAGACCGGACATGGATAAAGAAACGTCAGAAGTAAAGGCGTGAGAAACATTCGGACAAAGACTAATCAGTAGTAATCTAGAAGGGCTTTATTGATATGAGTCAAAAGACCAAAAGCATTGTAAAGCTGGAGCTCTTACATATGGCTAGAAATATATAAAATGCATAAAATAGCATATGGCTTTGGAAATGTTTACTATGCCTAAAATGGACTCAAAATATGTTAAACAAAAATGGATAAAAACTTTAGTGAAATTTCGCATCTTTCTCCAAGGTATCGCTTGATGGCTCAAAAAGAAGTAGGGAAAGTGGGTGAATTAAAGTGGAGGCAGGGGGCTGTGCACTACGCTCCTAGAATGTGTGGATCAACTTTGCATGGAAGAGTTATAAAAAAAAAAAAAGTTGACCTCAGACTGAATGCAAAACCAGTCTCAGCAGATTTCCAAGAACCACAATTAAAATAACCATATTCTATGACAATTAAGTTTCAATTCAATCACTAAACAATCAGCCCCCCCAAATTCCCCTTAAATGTGGAAATTTTCAAACATTTCTGAATAACTCTTTAAAATGGAAATTTTTAAGTACTTAGAATTGAATGATAATGAAAATATTACATTTCAAAACTTGCAGGATGCAGTAAAATTCAGACTTGATAAAGCTTCTGGGAGGTAAAGGAGAGGAGCGGTTGAAAGCACTGAGTACAGTAATGAAATTACCAATAAAGACAGCATGTGGTGAATCTCCAGAGCCCAAAAGACGATTCACTGAACAGGCTCATAATACAGGGATTAATCAGCCCAGTTTTTGTAAAAAGACAGTATTTTTAGCTTTGTAAGCCACACCGTCACCACCACTCAGCCCTGCCACCACAGTGTGAAAACAGCCATACCGCTAGGTAAATGACTGAGTGTGTTCAGTTCTAATAGTCCCATATACCAAGCTAGTGATGGGCCTCACTTGGTATTCAGGCAAAGTTTTCCTAGTCGTTGAACTAATTCTATGATGGACAGAAAATAAACATCATGAGAAAATTGAATAAGGTTATTAGATAGAAGATCAACATACAAAAACAGTTGCAGAAAAGTAACATTTTAAAAAATGGTCACTTAAGCCACACAGTATGGTACCTGCCTATAATTCCCCACTGCAGAGGCAAGGGGGTCACAGTAATTTGAAGGCTGACCTGGGCTACGTAAAAAGAATCTACCTTAGGAAACACTAGCATTGATAGTCACAGCAAGAAAGTAACAATAAAGCCCACCAGTATTCAGGCAGAGTCTAAAGAAACTACTGCTTAATCTGCCTCAAACCAATAGTTCTGCAACTTTTGATTTCCAGATCCTTTATGCTCTAAAAATAGCTGAGGACTCTAAAGATCTCTTACTTAATTGGGTTTTACCAATCTATAGTTATCTGATTATAAATTGAAACTAAACACTTTAGCTGCTAATTTAAAAATAATAAATATGCTGTATACTAAAATATTTGGCGTATTTATATGAGAAGAGTGTGCTTTTAAAATAACTGATGGAAATCATTTTTATGTTTTTCCAGCTCTCTTTAGTGTCAGCATAAACAAAACCGCTGGGGTTCTAATAGCTCTTTCTATGTTGAGTCTGCTGTGCTTTCATTGTATCAAAAAACCAGCCTTCCATAGACTTGCAGTTGGAGAAGGGGAGCGTACTTTAATAGCCTTTTCAAAGAACTGGAGGTATTTCTTCTTTGCTACCATATCAGTCTTTGGCAGATCATAACTTCTTAAAGGTTCATTGCAGGATGGGACCTAAAACCATATCAATGAGCTTGTCGTGTTCCAGCATACTGAAGTGCATTGTTCCGCCTTACACACCGAATACATCTGTTATCCAAGTATGGTTGTGTGAAGACAATTGACTGTTTGGAAAATGCTGTGCTGCTGAGTTAAGTAGATCTTCAAAATGATGACACCGTTTTATAATGTCAGATTTTTCACTTATTAACATTATCATCAGAAAAAAGACTTTCAGGTTCCGAGAAACTGTCACGCTAACAGTAGCAAATGTACATTTTTCCAAAACTCTGATTTTCATTTGAAAGCTTAAATTTTATCATTGGCAGCAAATACTGTCACCTGTTTTTCTTGACGTGACAGCTCCCTCACTGTGTTCATTGTCAAGAAAGTATCTGCTACATCCCATGTCTGGATAACCTTAATTTATCAGCCATCTTTCTAGTAAAAATCACATTCTGTGGAAAACTGTGTCCTAAGCATGTCAAACTTGTATAGTTTGGCTGAGCATTGTGGCACACACCATTTTTAATTGATTTTTATTGAGCTCTACATTTTTCTCTGTTCCCCTCCAACCCTCCCCCAAGGTCCCCATGCTCCCAATTTACTCAGGAGATCTTGTCTTTTTCTATTTCTCATGTAGATTAGATCTATGTACGTCTCTCTTAGGGTCCTCGTTGTTGTCTAAGTTCTCTGGGATTATGATTTGTGGGCTGGTTTTCTTTGCTTTATGTTTAAAAACTACCTATGAGTGAGTACATGTGATAATTACCTTTCTGGGTCTGGGTTACCTCACTCAAAATGATGTTTTCTAGCTCTATCCATTTTCCATCTGCAAAATTCAGATGTCATTATTTTTTCTGCTGTGTAGTACTCCATTGTGCAAATGTACATTTTCCTTGTCTTTGACCAAGGGGCATTTAGGTTGTTTCCATGTTCTGGCTATGACAAACAAAGCTACTATGAATATAGTTGAGCACATGTCCTTGTGGTACGATTGAGCATCCTTTGGATATATACCCAAAAGTGGTATTACTGGGTCTTGAGGAAGGTTGTTTCCTAATTTCCTGAGAAATCACCACACTGACATCCAAAGGGGCTGAACCAGCTTGCATTCCCACCAGCAATGCAGAAGTGTTCCCTTTTCCCCACAACCTCTCCAGCATAAGCTGTCATCAGTGTTTTTGATCTTGGCCATTCTTACAGGTGTAAGATGGAATCTCAGAGCTGTTTTGATTTGCATTTCTCTGATGACTAAGGATGTTGAACATATCCTTAAGTGTCTTTCAGCCATTTTAGATTCCTCTGTTGAGAGTTCTCTGTTTAGGTCTGTACTCCATTTTTTTTTATTGGATTATGTGATCTTTTGATGTCCAGTTTCTTGAGTTCTTTGTATATTTTGGAGATCAGACCTCTCTCTGATGTGGGTTAGTGACGATCTTTTCCCATTCTATAGGCTGTCATTTTGTCTTGTTGACTGTGTCCTTTGCGTTACAGAAGCTTTTCAGTTTCAGGAGGTCCCATTTATTAATCGTTCTCTCAGTGTCTGTGCTGCTGGAGTTATATTTAGGAAGTGGTTCCCTGTGCCAATGTGTTCAAGTGTACTTCCCACTTTCTCTTCTATAAAGTTCAGTGTGACTGGCTTTAATGTTGAGGTCTGTGATCCATCTGGACTTGAGTTTTGTGCTTTCTTTTTCCATTTGATTTTTTTGCTTCTTTATCAAAAATCAGGTGTTCAAAGATGTGTGTATTGATATCCGGGTCTTCTATTAGGTTCCATTGGTCCTCCTGTCTGTTCTTATGCCAATTTCAGGCTGTTTTCAGTACTGTAGCTCTGTAGTAGAGTTTGAAGTCAGGGATTGTGATGCCTCCAGAAGTTCTTTATTGTACAGAATTGTTTTGGCTATCCTGGGTTTTTTGCTTTTCCATATGAAATTGAGTACTGTTCTTTTGAGGTCTGCGAAGAATTTTGCTGGGATTTTGATGGGCATTGCATTGAATCTGTGGCACACCTTTAATCCCAGCAGAGACAAGTGGAACTTTTGAGTTCAAGCCAGCCTGGTCTGCATAGTTCTGGCTAGCCAAGTTACATATACTGAAACCTTGTCAATAATAATAATAATAGTAATAATAATAAACTTATAATTGAGACCACCCCACAAAAAAGAAGTTGTATTTTTTCAGCATGCAGTGAGGCCACATGTTATACATAACTTTAAGATACTGTTTGCTCAAGTGTTGAGTTATCAGATGAATAACAGTTTTCAGGGGTGAACAAGTATATTTTTTTAAAAATAAACCTGACATCCTTATGGCTTGCTGTGAGTGTGTGGTGGTAAAGAACTGCCAGCTTCCTGCTGAGGACCCAGCATTGTACCCACTATTGTGTTTGTACCCTCAATGCAAATGCCAATGCTGTAGGAAACACACGAAGCTTCTTTATATTACAAGTTGAGGATAAATACTCCGAAAATCCAAAAGAAATCCAAAACCCTTTTGGACACTGATATTATGCCACAAGAACAAAAGTCTATCCCAAGTGCAAAGTACCAGCCAAAATGTAGACACACCAGAAATATTGTATGAAATTACCCCAGGTGGCAGGAACAGTGGTTGGTGGTTATGAGTATGAGTTGTTCTTCTAAAGGACCCATGTGGCAGCTCACAACTACCCATAACTCCAGTTCCAGGGCATCTGGTGCCCTCTTCTGACCTCCTCAAGCATCTGGCACACACATGGTACATAGACATGCACACAGGTAAAATACTCATACGTAAATAAATAAATAAATAAATAAATAAATAAATAAAATTACCTGTAGGCTATATGTGTACGAAGTATATATATGAGGCACCAATCTCTTATCTTTCTGTTCAGACCTGGGTCCCATCCCAAGACAGCGAATTATGTATTTGCAAGTATTCCAAATTCTTTTAGTTACTAGCATTTTGCACAAATGGCACTTGGCATGCATTATGAAAATAGTATTGGTTTAACTGACATTCTGAAAAAATCAAAAGAGTCTATGGAATCCATGCAGATCCATTGCCATAGACATTCCCATGGTTCTTCCCATGTGCCACTTGCTTCTAAATAAGTGTCCTGACCTCAGGCATGTTGTCCACAGTCCTCTGGTGACTTGCTGTCAATCACCCTGTTCTGTCTTTATGGTAGTGCTTGACATGACTGAGGAGTTTGCCGTTTATCTGCGTGGGTGATTATTGTCTGTCTCTCCAAACTAGAATACAGATCTGTCCTGGTCAACACAACAGCTCTGTCTCGGAAAGCTAAAGCACTCAGTAAATGTCCATGGACTAGCTAAGTCAGGCCGCAGTGATGCGTCAGAACCGGGTACTCAGCATTTCTCCTTCAGATAGGTTCATACCTATAAATAGTTGATTTGACTCATTCTGGCTTCTCTGGATAACAACAGAGGGAACTTTTGATCTCAGTGCCTCGCAGCCTCGACTCTGTCCCCCTAGCATCCTGCCCGTTGGGTGTGATTTACGGTGGTTACAGAGAAACACCTAAGGGACAAGAGCTGTTCCCAGTTTGAAGAGTTAGTGAGTGTTCGACGCGAAAACCGAACTCACACCCCGTCAGCTTCCTCCCAGGCGAAACAGGAGAGAGACGGCTGTGCGCCGAGACGCGGCTGATGACGGCTCAGAGTGCCAGAGTCTCAGAAGTTGCCTGCCAAGTGATCAGGCAGTAGTCATTCAGAAAGGGTTTGTAGGAGGGAATTTTTTTTTTAAGAATTAAAATTGAAACTGAAGTTGCAACAAATGAGCAGCAGGTTTTCAGAATTAATTTTTTGTACATTTTAGAAATGTTTGCCTCCGTCTTCAATTCCCAGGAAGCCGTTGTATTTCTTCAGTCCCTTGTACGGAAGTTCTTAGGATCTTTCCTAAGAACTGGCAATGATACTCATATTTCATTCACCCCTCTCCCCAGAAAAAAACATATCCTTTGCACGTCTTGGTGGAGTATGAGAACGTGTGATTGACTGGATGTTGGTTTGAAAACAGGAGCCAAAGGCTTGTCTCAGCTTTTAACCCCTCACTTCAGAATGGAGCGTAGAAAAACTGTGTGTGGATGTCAGGGAACCACACAGGAGCTAGCCACAGAACGTGGGCTAAGCACCAAGCCTCCCACCGTCTAGAGGATGCTGTGTTTGTTTCAGGTGCTCAGTATTTGAAATCTTTAAGAGCAAGAATAGATTTAGGAAGATACAGCAGAGACTCAGACAGCCTAAGAGACCCCAACGCTCTCGGCTGTGTTTGTTAGTCCTCCGTTCTCTAACTCAAATTGAAGTACAGTGCCAAGCTAAGCTTGGTTTGGGGCTGGAGTACACTCAAGGAACTCAGGGCTAGTTTACCTGCAAGAGACAATAGTGTGGTTTCTGAAAGATGCATTGGCCTTCTGTCTACAGGTGTCAACTAGCTTAACTTGCCTTTAGTTACAATATAAACTTGCCTAGGAACGTCAAAGGAGGTTAGCATAAGCCAGACCCAGTTTTTAAAAACTGAATGGAGCACCCTAAGGTTTTCCGCTCTACCACGGAAACCAGAGAAGTGAAAAAAAAATAAAGAAGTGATTTTGGGAAATGAAGTTTGAAGTATGGAGTTGAAGCTTCAGAAGAACACCGGCTCGAGAGACCAGCGTGGGGAGGGAACGATGTCTGTGGACCGGTGTCCACAGTCTCAGCCTCCCGAAAGCGAGCTGTACACGTGCCGGAGTTGCTCTAGCTGAGGTTGGAGTTTCACCAGCTGTGAGAAAGGAGCGACACACACAGGACGCCCACACGTGTGGCTCTCTCTGTGAACTTCTTCAGTGCACCTAAGACTGTGGATATGAAGGTCTAGTTGGTCAAGGCTGGAGCTTGACCTCTGAGAATACCTGCTCAGGCTCCCGTTCCCCCTTTATTTCATTCTTAATGCTACAGTGTGAAAACATCACAGGCTCCCCTCACACTGTGGTATTTGCAGTATGTAATGGGGCCATCTACTGTGCTGGTCTTTAGAACCTTTGGTCATCCAGATTCCCTAGAGGACTTCTTCGCACTGTATGCATCCCCATTCGAGACACGAGGTCCACGGTTTATGAGATGCATGTAACAGACATGTGGGAAATGCTCTCAGGCATGCTGTCTACTGTTCCTTCCCCAACCCTAGACAACAGTCACCATGGAGAGTCGCCTCTCTAGCACATACCGTAAATGCCTTCCCTCATCCTGACTGTATGTCTTGTGGCTTTGATCTGCTGTAAAGTTATGTTCGTGGTCACTTATTTATCCTCAGTATCTGCTGAGACCCCTAGCATGAGTTTAGCAATCTGCAGTCTGCAAAAGGGGGGTTCGGCAAGGCCTAGAGTTGAGAGGGCTCTTCTGAGGCTCAGGACTGTTGATAGCACCGTGGTTAATGGCTGGGATGGTATTTTCACATCTTAGTTACCTGATATGCGACATCCGCTAATTACTGCTAATAACCATCCTCGTGCCACACAGATGGCCCAAGTGGGGAGACCTGATGCTTCTGTTTATTCTGCTTTTCCACTTCTGAATGCTCGTATATTTAAACTGTTTCATGGAGATATTTCTCTAAGAAGGAGGAGAAAACACATAATGGGGCCCACTGAACCTTCTCTCTGTAGCATCCTTCCACAGAACCTTCTCTGTGGGTACCACCCCCTGCCCACCCAGAAAAGACTGATCTTCATCTGAAAAGGGCTGCTCTGCCTTTTTTTAGATGAGCTATGCCCTGTTTATCTAGTACCAGCTTTGGGCGGGAGAATATACTCAAGGGTTTGCAAAGATTGGACCGTTCTTCCTCTCCCTTAACACGATTTCCTCTTCTGTCTTTTAACGTTTGCTCAGGCATCCCCACTGCCACTGTGCCTGCTGGAGCCCTGAAAGATGCCTGTGGTAGTGGCCATGGTGTGGCTTCTAAAAAAGCTCCAGAGGCCCATTTGTATCTGTGACCCCACACCTAGCAGAGTGGCTGGCGTGTGGTGAATATTAAATACTTCCAACATGCATAAACGTCTAGCTTCTCCCATTTTTCCAAAGTCCCACACAACGTGGTACTTTGTTCCGTGTGTTTTAGTTGGTCTATTGAGGCACCTCAAGCTCTTACTGGCCGCTAATGATCATTCTAAGTCACAGCTTCAACTCTTTGGGGCATGGATAGAACACTTTGGAAGACTCTAGGTAATCAACTTCATCATGGGGTCTTCATTGGTCATTTTGAGAACTACACAGAGACATGGTGGAGTTTCTGTGATTGTGGGGAGCAGAAGTGAGCCAAGAATCCATGGTCTTTAAAGAGAAAAGAAGCCTGCAAGACTACAGAAATGAGAGGAGATCAGAGAAGTCAAAAGAGGAGGTTGGAGCCATTAGATATAAGGCAATTCTAATGCCTTGTGACTAGAACAGAACCAATAGAGGCATACAAAACTCTGTGTTCTTGAGAGAAATACTGACTGCAAATGTATGGAAAAGGAATCTTCACGGGGGCTGTCATGGCATCGTCATCTTTCATGTGATAATATTCTTCTGGCCTGAGAAGCTATTGGTTTGGGTAACTTGTTATTTGAAATATTAAAAAGAACTTGACAGACCCACTGACCTGCTTCTGACTTCTAAGAAATCCAGCTTGGCTGTCTCTGCTTCCATGAAATCTGGGTGTATGGCAAATCTCATTATCTTAGTGGAAGGGGGCCTGCCTGTTTTGTCAAGAGAGAAGCTGCAGCGAAAATGTCTACCGATGTTGGAATTGTGATCTTGCCCCTTCTGATTTCAAACATATTATGTACATCCCTTCATCTTACTTCTTCTCAGAACTCTGTTTGTGGGTCCCAGTCTCCACTACACACTTACACACTTACTGTTCGCTCAGAGAAGTACTTAGCTACAAAGCTACCTAAAGTGATTCAGGGCGCCCCACACATGTAGGGCACCCAAAATTGCTCCAGACAGCTCCTTGATAAATTTTAAAGCCAAGAGGGGGAAAAATTCAAATCAGCCATCTCTGCAGGAAGAAAATAAAATTCTGTACACTCTCATTGCAGAATGTATCTCTCCTTTGTCCAATTTCTGTTAGACTCAGATTATATCAACTCGTTAACCTCCTCCTTCCTGCCTCCAAGCTTGCTTATTCATTCACCCAGCCCACATGAGCTCACTCTCTGGGTGATCTCATCCAGTCTTGTGGCTTTTAAATATCATCTCTATACTAAAGGCCCCCGCTTTATCTATCTAGAATCAACCTAGATCTCAGGCTGTCCGCTTGCCCTTCTGATCCCTTCATGGGCCATCCAACAGGCTGATAAATTCAGTGCATCCCAAGTGTGTTCTTCTCTTGCTCCCACACCTGGTGCCCCCCCCCGGGGTTTCCCATTCGGCAAAGCCACCCTAGTTCATCTGGTCACTGACTCGGGACTTCTCAGAGCCATCCTTCACTCTCTCTCCCTTTACACCCTCATCTCCCTCGATGACACATCGTACCGCTCTACTCTCCAGATGTGTGTGAAGCCTTACCACTTGGCTAGCTCTTTCTGTCTCCTTCCTATACTGACCATCACTGCTGCCACCCAGGAGCTTCCTAACATGCCTTTTCCGCCCACCAGTTTTCCACGGAGAAGTCAAAGTAATCATTTTAAAACCTAAGTTAAGCCCTATGTCACTTGCCCACTATGATTATTCGTAGCCTTTAAACTAAAACGCAAATCTCCACCCTACACACTGCTGACTTGGCACTTTTCTGATTACCTGTACAGCCCCCTCTGGCCATGCCCACCAGCCGCTCTGGCCTTCCAGGTTAACATAGTGTCAATTCCGTTCATGCTATAGTTTTGTTGAACCAGCTATTTCTCGGGGGAAGCTTACTCATGGAAATCTCCCTCATATCACGCAGAATCTGCTTAAGAGAGACTTTCTGTGACCAAGATGCTGAATGCAAGATCTCACCTCCCACATCCATCAACACACTCTCTCTCCCTCTCTCACTCTCTCTCTCTCCCCCACCCCTCGTCATGCCTTCGCTTTAGCTACAACACGTTCTGTTGTGGAACTGTTAATATAATGGCGTCTCTCCTGAAGGTGGGTGCTCCTTGAGAAGCATGGCTTGGCTTTGCTCCTGTTGCATGCTCAGGTACCTAGAGGGGTATACAGTATCAGGCACTGAGTATTGGAGACAGCCAGTATGGATCGGATGGAACACTGAGTGCCCATCTCTGTTTCTTGAAACAGTAAGAGGAAATCAGAAGAAAAACGTGATTCTACCCTAGAGAGCTTGCCCAAGGTGACAGAGACGGACGCACAAGCAGTTCTGTGGACCTGGTATGGCTGGGGTGGGGTAGCACCATCTTGAAGCCCCCAGCTGTGCCTGCGGGAGTCAGAAAAGTCGCCAGAGAAACTGACATTCTGGATTATTCCTGAAGGATGAGCAAGTGGTTTCAAGGTAGAGGAGAGTGGGAAAGACACTTTGGGCGTGGAGCAGCAGGTGCAACAGCGTGGAGCTAGGCGCGGATCACCTCCAGCGACCTGCGAACGTGACCAGCTTACGGGAGAGCTGTACAACATGAGTGTCGGTGTGCAAGCTGCCAGGAAGTAGCAACTTATTTTATTCTTGGCCCTGGCTGCGCTCCTTGGAATTCTCCTTTATAGTCAGTGGTGTCCCCGTTCAGATAATCACTCATGCTTAAATTCTCAAAGTCATCCTTGTTGAGTGTCACTTTCCATTCTCCTGTGCTCCTCTCCCAGTCTGCAGCTAATGCTCTCAGTCCCACCTTCCAAACGGGGGCCCAGCCCAGCCTCTAGTCACCAGACTTAAACGCACCCTCCCTACTCCATGCTACAGTTGCTTAATCTTCCATGATTGCATTCCACTCGGAAGCTGGCACTGTCATTGTCAAGTGCCTTTAACTTAAATCTGGAACTGTTGGGAAGAGCAGCAGGCCAGTCTCAACTAAGTGGCTGCCTACTAAAGACTCTGTGTGTGTTGGGGGGTGCACTTGAGACAGAGAATCTGCAAATCAATGTCTGTGTTTCCGATATCTGTCTGTCTTTTCCTTCTCTTCACCTCCTTCCATTTTCTCTTCTTCTTCTTTTTCTTCTTTTTCTTCTTTCTTCTTCTTCTTCTTCTTCTTCTTCTTCTTCTTCTTCTTCTTCTTCTTCTTCTTCTTCTTCTTCTCCTCCTCCTTCTCCTCCTCCTCCTCCTCCTTCTTCTCACTCCCCTCTTGCCTTCTTCCTCTTCCCCACTACCACCTCCTCCTCCTCTGCTCACCTTAGCAAAAACTTGCCATCTTTTTGCTCCAGCCACCACACCCAGCATTGTCTGCTTTTGTCTTTGTAATTCTGTGGTATTATGCTGCGTGGTAGTTGGTGTTGTGTTCATGTGGGGCACTTCCATTGACAGTGGAGACAAGAATCTTTCCTATTTATTTTTATTCTCTGAGTTTCCTGCGCTCTACCTGCACATAGTCAATATGCTGCAGATGTCAGCGAGGAGAAACTTAATCCTCACTCAACCACAGGCTCACTGCTGGGTCCTAGGATCTTGAGATATATATATACACATACACACACAAAGAGAGAGAGAGAGAGAGAGAGAGAGAGAGAGAGAGGGAGGGAGGGAGGGAGAGAGAGAGAGAGAATGGAAACTGGATGGTTGGTAAACTCATATATAAAAACCAATAAGAGACAAGAAAGTCGAGACATAGTTGAAAGCAGTAGGACACTGGTAACCAGTTGTTGAATGGT
Source organism: Myodes glareolus (assembly GCF_982192425.1). Taxonomy (NCBI): domain Eukaryota; kingdom Metazoa; phylum Chordata; class Mammalia; order Rodentia; family Cricetidae; genus Myodes; species Myodes glareolus. The sequence goes on along the minus strand of NC_142041.1, from coordinate 41,268,828 downwards.
GTGCGTGCGTGCATGCGTGCGTGTGTGTCTGCCTCCTTCTCCTTCTGTCTCATCCCCTTTCCCCCATCTCTTTCCTCCCTTCCCCTCCTCCCTTCTTTCCTCTCTTTCTCTCCCTGCTGGTCACCATAAGATAAGAATCTTTGTTCCACCTCCACCACAATGCCCATTGCCCTGATGTTATGCCACACCATGACCCAGAAGCAATGGAGACACGTGACCACAGATTGAATCTCTTTAAAGTATGAGCCAAAATTTATCTTTTCCCCTTTGGGCTGATTTATCTTAAATCTCTATCGCAGTGACATAAACACAAGTAAGATCATAAATGCAAAAGGCACAGTATTTGAGAACATCAATAAAACATGGAGAAATTTAGCTTACTTGATCAATAAAAAAACAGGAAAATAACATTTTTAAATACAATGTAGATATTTAAAAGGATTCATAAAGCCCATTTCACTCGAATTTCTACAACCAAAAATTTAAAACCAAAATGAAATGCATACTTTACTAAGAATATGTGATTTAGCCCTCTGATGTTCGAAGAGGAAGTCCTTAAGATTGACCACTGTGGGGGAAACACGGTTTTGGTTTTCTCTCTGCTGGAACAGAATACCTGATAGAGAGAATACCTGATAGAATACCTGATGGGAGTAAGAGTTTGTGTCGGATCATCGTTTCAGAGACCATTGATCCATCATGGTGGGAAGCCTTAGGCGGTGGGAGGCCCCCATCCACAGTAGTGGAGCGTGCACAGTTCTGTCCCTGGTGACAGGCGTTTGCAGCACAGCTTGTCTGCATCTTGGAAAAGCAGAAAGCCGAGCACTAGAAGGCTGGAACCTTCCAAACGGATCCCCAAGCAACCCATTTCCTCCACTAGGCCACAAGTCTCAAAGGCTCCACACCCTCCAAAACAAAGTCATCAGTTAGGTACCGCATGTTCACGTGTAAACCCAACAACCTCCAAACAAAACCATCAGTTAGGTACCACATGGTCACATGCAGACCCAGCAACCTCTAAAAAAAGCCGTCAGCTAGGTACCACATGGTCACATGCAAACCCAACAACCTCCAACACATGACACCAGCTGGGAGCCATGTGTTCACATGCAAGCTTTAAAATTACTGATGAAAATTTAAAATATTAGTAGAGTACAATAGCACTTTATAAGAACAATGTCATAAGCAAATGAATTTTATTCCAGGAGTGAAGGATGGTACAATAATCTATTAAGGTAATTCTACTAAAATCTATTAGAATATAACAAATTTATCTTTTTATCAAACACTATACTACTGTCATTGATTCTGTAAAGGTATTGATGAAATTCAACATCTACTTTTAATCAAAAAAATTCTTTAAAAATCAAAGTGATACATCTTTAACACAATAAATAAACACTGGAAGTTGAGATAGGGTCTCACTATGTAGCTCAGGCTGACCTAGAATTTGGAATCCTCTTCCCTTTACCTCCCAAGGCTGGGATTAAAGACCTGTGCCACCACTTCTAGCTGATCTAAGTTTAACACTATTATAAGTAGAAAAAAAACCCAAAGGCTGGGGTTAAATTGACATTTATTTTTTATATATTCTATGAATTGCTTGGCTTGCATGTTTATTTCTGTGAATCAGCTAAAATTATAACAAAACTCAAGAAATGAGTTCATAGAATGAATATCCTGTGTGTAAATTAATAGTTTATTTGAAGATTTAATGAAATAAAAACATCTTATTTACAACAGCAGAAAGTTCAAATATCAATGTTATATATGTGAATATGATATGTATATAATATAGGAATAGGATTTACAAATCTGTGAGATATATGTATAAGTGAATAAACAATTTTAAACTCTTTGAGATACAGAGGTAAAAACAAAAACGTTAATGAGTGGAAAAGCCATCTCTATTCTTCAATATAGAATTTCAATACTATAAGTTTAAAATAATCCTAGTAAAAATACTAGTAAAAATGCCTAAGTTCTTGTGGGGAAAATAATTTTCTAATTAATAGTCTGGAAAAATAGGAATTATTCGTTAAGAATTAAAATGTATTGCATTTGAATATGGACATTAATAGACAAATCAATGGTGTAGAAATAACCTCAATTTCATTTTAAATTTTCACTTACATAGGGAGCCATTTCATGTCAATGAACATAAAACTGAGTTTTAAATAATTTGTGCTGGGAAAAGCAATAGCTGTCAAGGGGAAGTGCTTGATAGTTCCAATCATGACAAAATAGGTTCTGAGTAGATCTAAGCTTAGCTTTTAAGACTTGACCTTAAAAACACTAAATTTGGAATGTAGAAGGAATTGTTAGCATCTGCAGGTCCAGATAAGACAAAAACTCAAAAGCTATACAGGAAAAAAAAAAGTCATGAAATGAATTAAGGCCCATGCAAATCAGAGATACTTGAGGGACAAATAAACCCAATCTTAAGCAGAGGCAAATGGCAAAGTAGAGAAAACATTTTTCAACTAATATATTAAAAAAGCTAAACGCCCCAGTATATAAAGAACCTTTGCAAGGAACTTAGAAAAAACTAGTGATGTAATAGGGGAAGAAATGTGGACTGTGCCAAGCAGTGGTGGCTCATGCCTTTAATCTCAGGACCTGGGAGGCAGAAACAAGCCAACCTCCAAGTTCAAAGCCAGCCTGGTCTACAGAGTGAGTTCTAGACAACCAGAGCTACATAGAGAAACCATCTCAAGAAGGGAGGGAGGGAGGGATAGTTAATTTAAAAAAAAAAAACACAGGAGAACACAGCCCACAGAATCAAAGAAACGGTTCATTAGGGCTCACAGAAACAACAGCAAACACGGATGCTCTGGCACATTATGGCAGTGTAGCGCAGTGTTCTTACTCCTAACGGTGGGCACGGGACCATCTCTGGCTCTTTGGCTTGTTCTTGGGACCCTCTTCTTCCTACTAGATTCCCTTGTCCGGCCTTGATAGCAGGGTTTATGCCTCATCTTACTCTAACCTGCCATGCTGTGTTTGGTTGATGTCCCTGGGAGGTCTGCTCTTTTCTGAAGGGAAACAGAAGAGTGGATCTGGGGAGAGGAGAGGTGACTGGAGAGAGGGGGGGGACCCAGCTAGGAGGAGTAGGGGGAGGGGACACTTCAGTCAGGATGTACCGTATGAGAGAAGAGTGAAAATAAATAAATGAGTAAAATAGAAAAAAATCTAAGGGTCTTACGAGTTTACGGGAAATATAAACAACTGTTTGGGAGCATATAAAATATAATCAGCTTATTTTAAATAAACATAAATCAAATCTATAATAAGATACTATTTTAACAGGAAGAGTTTTTTTATAATTTAACAATATGATCTATTAGCAAGACTATGGATAAGTGCTGATAGACACCATCGAGTATAATTGTTTTTCTCTCAAAGAACAGTTTGGCAGTATCAGAACTCCAAAGCTTACACCAGTCTTCTCCAACACTTGCAGAATACACTGTAAGGTCCCACGTACACCTGAGACAGGGAGTGGCAACAAACCCTGCACACTGTGCTCCCTTTGTCTGTAAGGTCTCACTGAGCAGCCTCCCGAGTGCCGAGATTGCGTCCGCACCTCTCGCCCATTTCCATCTGAAACATTGATCACACACTGGGCCTTAGCTTGCTTCCTGGGCTGTGACAGTGAATGTCTGAGTGTCTTCTTTCTTCACAATTTCACTGAGAGAAAATTCATTGTTACTATGGATCTTAGCAGCCTCGTTACCTGAATTTCTTTATCTCATCAAGAACTCACACCTTTTCGCGTAAAGTAAGCACTCGCAGTTTCTTTACGCTAATCTGAATGTCAGTAAAAGAATCAGCTCTGTGATTACAAAATATCCTAATAGTGGGATTACATAAAACAGGGAGGAAGCTTTTATACATGGAGTAATACTCAAATTTAATTTGTGTGTATGTACATATTTATGTGCGTATCTGTGTACAGATGCGCGTGCAAACATGTGCACATTCCTGCAAAGGCCAGAGGATGACACTGGTGTCTTCCTCAATCATTCCTGTTATTTTTTTTGAGATAGGGTCTCACCCTGGACCTGGAACTGGCTTATTTTGCTCCAGTGGCAGCCAGCAATCCCCAGGGGCCCTTCTGTCTCCGCCTCTCTGGCACTGGGTCACAGGCACATGTCACTGTGCTTGACTTATTTGCAAGGCTCTTAGAATCTGCGTGCTTGTGTGGCAGACCCTTTTCTGACAGCCCGTCTCCCCAGTTCACAAATTATGCTTTTAAGTGAAATACCAAGGTACATGAAAGTGATACAGTGCATAAACTTTTGTATAGAAAAGGAAGATTTATCTGTAGATGTGTATCTTTGTCTAAATAACCATAAAATTCCCGTAGAACCACACACAGGAAGCATTTGTTGCTCTTGGAAAATAGCATATTGTCTGGGAAGCTAAGAAGGAGGTGGGGATGTGAATGAATGAATGAATGAATGAATATGAATGAGAATTAATGTGTGCACGCAGGTACACATGTCTGTACATATGTGTGGAGGCCAGAGGACAGTCTTGGGCCTCATTCCTCGGCCACTATCCCTGACCACCTTCCACCTATGCCCAGCAGGGTCTCTGAGATTTTAGAGCTCTTTTGCCTTTTAAAATTTTTAGTGAGCTTCTATAATTGCACATGACAATGGGTTTCATTGTGACATTTCCGTGAATGCCTTTTAACACAATCTGATCATGTTGAGTCCCTCACTGTCCTTCTCCTTTCTCCTGACCCCCTTTCTCTTCCCTGCTAGCCATCCTCCTGCTTCCATGTCTTTTCCCCCTAAATTCTATAATGAGAGGAAACATATTTTTCTTTATGAGCCTGGCTTTATTTTACTTAACATAATATTATCTAGTACTACCCATTTCCCTATAGTATTCCATTGTGAGTGGGTGGGTGGCTGGATGGATGGGTGGGTGGGTAGGTGGGTGGGTGGATAGATGGATGATGGATGGATGGATGGATGGATGGATGGATGGATGGATGGATATGGATGGATAACTGGATAGGTGTGTGGATGGATGGGTAGGTAGATGGATGGGTAGATGGATGGGTAGATGGATGGATGGGTGGATGCATAGATGCTTGAATGGGTGGATGGATATCACAATTTTGTATACATTCACCTGTTGAAGGCTGCTTAGGCTGATTCCCATGTAACTGTAAATAGTGACACAATACAAATTGCTATCTCTATGGTATTCTGATTCTTACTCCTTTCTGTGCATGCTGAGGAGTGGTGTAACTGGATTGTGTATAATCTTAGTATGCTTTCAGTGAACCTCTATACTGATTTCCATAGTACATGTACTGGTTTCTGTTCCCACCAGTAGTGAATATGGGTTCCTTTTTCCTCTGCTATTTTTTGTTATCTTGATAGTAACCATTCCGACTAGGGGAGATGAAATCTCAGTATAGTGTAATTTTTATTTTTCTATGGCTAAAGCCGTTGGACTTATTTCCATGTGCCTATTGCCCATTAGTATTTCTTCTTTGGAAATGAATCTATTCAGTCCATTTGCCCAGTTATTGATCGGGTCACATGCTCCTTGTATATTCTGTAAATATACATATTGTGTATTGTAAACCTCTGTCAGATAAACAGCTGGGCGTTTTTCTCCATTTGTCGTAAGGTAGAGTTTCACTCTGCTGACCAGTTCTTTTGTCGTGCGGAAGCTTTTTAATCTCATGCAATCCCGTTTGTCAGTTCTTGCTCTTGCTTCCTGAGCTAATGGTGGCCTAGTCAAAAATAAAAAATAAAAATAAAAAGTGCCTGTGTGTTCAAGTGTATTTCCACACTTTCCTGGGGGTGTTTCAGGGATTCGGGTCTAGCCTTGCCGTCTTTAACTGTGACTCCTTTGAGCTGATTCCTTTGCTGTAGTTTGTCTTTCTCCTGTGAATGTCCACTTGTTAAAGAAGCTGCCCTTGATTCCGTTTGGTTTTGTCCCCTTGTTGAGACTCAAAGGGCTGCGTCCACATTGGTTTATTTCTGGGTCCTTTTTCTTAGTTTCCATTCTGTTGCTGTGATAGACTATCCTGACCAAAAGCAGCTACTGGGAGGAAAACTGTCTGTCATTGAGCTCTGAGAAGGAGGTAGCCAAGCACTGAGGTTACCTTCACCTGGGCGGTACTAGGCTGCAGGAGGATATGGTCCTAGGGGCTGAATTCAAGGAAAAGAAATGAGTTTCTCAGCTCCTTGGGGAGCATCCTTTATGACTGATGATTCTGTGAGGCAGGGGCCGCATCCCAGGGATGGTTTCTCCTCATTGTAGAGCAGCAGTGTTGTTCTGAGGATGAGCCCTTTGAAAAGCCTCCTGTTTCTCAGGTTCATGCTGAGAAACTCACACAACCCCCATCTCTCCCTGGGCAGTGGTGTGGCTTTGTTTTTGATTGACAGGTCAGCAAGTTTGAAAATGAACAACAGGTGCAGGGTGTGGTGTGTGGCTTACCATTGATTATGCATCCATGTCACCCATGAGGTATAATTAATCTCATGGTTCTCACCACCATGGAAGTTGTTTTTCTAATTTAATGAAATAATTATCACGTTGTCCCTGGCTTGCTCTGTGTGGGGTAGGCTGCAGGTACTCAAGGAGTGCTTCTCAACTGACAGAATCAAAAGAGCAGTTAGCTGCTTTAGCCAATTTGAAATTAAACCCTTCGTTAAGTTGCATGAGTCAATCTCTGTTCGATAAGCTAAAAGCGCTGACTGCCTTTGGCGGTGGGCTCACCGGGATGGTACACAAAGGATCACTGTGGAGTGGTGTTTCTATTCTGTGGCTTGGTAAGGGTGTGGATTAGACCTTTGCCAGAGCTTAGTGCCTCTGCACTCAAGATTTGTAAAATTTGCTGTATGTGTTGCCTCAATATGTATCCATGAACAAGTCTTAAGTTTCAGCACATACTCTGCCTGCTGGACTGTTTATGGAAGTGCGTACTCGTCTCTGCAGTTGATTTTGATATACATTGAAAAAAAAATAATGGATGAGTTCATAGAATGGTAGAGATGTGTAATGATGTGTGTGAATCGTGGGTTCTAAATGGAGAGTATCTGTGGATTGAGTATTCCTTATCCAGAATTCTCGAGACCAGACTCTTTCAGACTTTGTTTTGATTTTTGGAGCATTTGCAGACACTTAATGAACTGCCTCAGATAGGGGACTCCACTGTAACAATGCGTTTGTGCTTCATGCGTACTTTTCATGCGTAGACACTCACTTGATCAATCTTCTTGTTTTATGCATGAACCAAAGTTTCATGCTGTCTAGTTTTCTTTCATGTGGTGTCATACCAGCACTAAATATGTTTTAGGGTTTGATGATTTTCTATTTTCAGATTAGGGAACAACTTGTAGTTGTTACCTATAAAATTACTTGAATATTACTTAAATATTTTTGTTAACTTGAAATTTTAAATTTTCTAAAAAAAAAAGTCAAAGCACAAAACCCCTCAGGCCTTACAAATATGACACCAAAGTCCTCTTGACTTTTTACCCAGTCCTCAAGTTTGCATGTCTACTGCTTGAAGCAGAAACCCTTTCATCCGAGAGACATCCTGATGAGTCCAGCAGTGTTTATTTATACATGGATATGAGCTCCTTTTTTACTGCAGTGCTGGGCATCAGGATTTAAAGGAAGCTTTAAAAGGACAGAGGATATTTATATTTAGGGTGGCATCATATAGTCTTAGGAAGAAGCTATATCACTGGAAGAAGCTGGTTGGGTGCCACTCAAAACGGTTCTGTTGGGGCTGGAGAGATGGCTCCGAGTTAAGAGCATTGCCTGCTCTTCCAAAGGCCAATTCCCAGCAACCACATGGTGGCTCACAACCATCTGTAATGGGGTCTGGTGCCCTCTTCTGGCCTACAGGTATACACATAGACAGAATATCGTATACATAATAAATAAATATTTTTAAAAAAGGTTCTGTTGTATCATCATGTTCGTGACAAGAGAGAGTGACAGTTTTTCATCGTCATTAAGAAAGACCTAAATAGCTACAGTTCTGTGATATTGTCAGAAAATGACTGCCTCTACCTACAGCCAGTGGTATCTATAACTCCCTTGTAGAAATGAAGCGGAAGTCACCAGGTCTAACTCCGGGGCCAACTGTCTCCATGTACTCACTCCGTCTCTCTTCCTCCTGTATCTTTCTCTGTGCAATAGCATGGAAACCCAGAAGCCGGACACATGTGTTCCTGTCTTTTGGTTACTGAATGGTTCTGTGATCTTGAGTGCATTGCTTACTATCTTTGGATATAGCTTTCCACAATCTTTGACCAGGCTTATTCAGTCGTATCATCTGCAAGTCCCTTCCACCACTGGGCTGCACCTACGGTGGTGAGATGTTGAATCCAGACCCTTAGCATAAGGTGAGAAGCCCCTGGTCCCATCCAGGTGAGGGCCAGTCCGCAAGGGGCTCATTTAAATAGTGCTTAGGAGTTTAATCAGAGTGGATTTTCTGTCTGCTTCTCCCGACCACATGAACATGGATTTGGATACTGAGATAGTCACAGCATTAAAAACCAAGATGCCTTATAAACCGCTACGAAAATTATCAAGAAGAACAGAGAAGAGAGTGGTTTGAATGTGTGTGCAGCTGTGTGTATACTTCTTTTGCACTAGTCCCCGTGAAAACGCTCTGTGTGTGTGTGTGTGTGTGTGTGTGTGTGTGTGTGTGTGTGTGTGTGTATGCGTGTGTGTGTGTGTTAGGTTTTTTGAAGCAGGGTTTCTCTGTAGTTTTTGGAGCCTATCCTGGAACTCGCTTTGTAGATCAGGCTGAACTCAAACTCACAGAGATCCTCCTGTCTCTGCCTCCCAAGTGCTGGGATTAAAGGCGTGCGCCACCACTGCCCAGCTAAAATGCTCTTACAGTGATTGTGAGGGAAACTATCAGTTTATAGCTAGGGTTTTTTTCAAAGAAGAGAGGAGCCAACAGCTGAGGCTCTCTACATTCTCAGCAGGTAATGGAACTCAAAGACACAAGTGGTTTGGCATATCATGATATACAAACCACCCAGAGCCGTAACTAGATATACCCGGGACCTCTTCAACTGTGTCGCCAAAGTCAGAGTTTCAGCTTCTATTGAATGTGCACCTCGGTTTACTTTAATTTCCCAAGGGGGATTACATGATACACACCTATTTAGATTCTTAGTCGCACCACGTATAGTCTATTCCAAATGTGGTTGTATCCATGAGCCTCTCCTGCAGTGCACATGCATGTCTGCATGTTGGGCATGGACTTGTCTACACTGTCTCTGTTTGGTTAGCTGTAAACGGAACGTGAGCAGTGAGGAGACCTAAGTGAGGAAAGGAGCTAATTACCGAGGACTTGACTTTACTAATGCACTCAGGCTGAAGATGTTTTAGGTGAGAACATGGACAAGCCATCTGATTGGGTCCATTATTATATTTTCAATTATCTTTGGTATTCAAAGAGAGACATTAATATAGCTGAGGATGACATAGCAAATTACCACAGCTCTCTAACCCTTTAAATTGCTAACACTGTTGTAATCTGTAATTATAGAAATCAGTGTGAGAATTGTGGCAGTGCATAATTATCTTCTTGATACTTTATTGCTGAATGAATTATTAATCAGAATCAGTCTTGTATAGTATTTGCAGCAACTCAGAAGAATAATGTATAATTAAATTTCATTATTCCTATTTTTGTGTTAATGTTTTATGATGTTGTAATTGATAATTAATTGGCCAAAACTCATACAGTACTTGGAGTTTCAGGTGGCTGGGAAATGTTCAGTGTGCTGGGTTCATTAACTTAGTAATAGACATTCTGTAAAGATCATGGGATCTCGTCCAATCTGTGTAAGAGTTTTTAAAAGTGGTTTTTTTTCTTAATCTTAATGCTTTTCATGTTTTCTTAAAAGAAAGTAATAACTGAGCATGTACGAATGATGAAGACGTCTTGATAGCTTTCAAACTGGGCCCATTCTAAGCAATCAAACATAGGTTGTGAATATCAGACTAATACACTGGTAATTTGGTATGGCTCTCTATATATCCGTTTCCATTCTAATTAAACCGCCAGTCTCCATAGAACTACAGTGTGAGGAAAAGTAACGCGGCCGTAGCCTTAAAAGCCATTCCCTTGTGTTCTCGGTGAGTGTAAGCCACCATGTCGCACGTCTTTGTAGAGAAAGCCTGCTTTAATCTTCTCCAATTGTTCAAAACCCTGTATGGTTTTCCTCCTCACAGACACATAGATTTAGAATCTGAAGGGATTATGAACTTCCCCTTGACTGGCATCCTAGCTAAGAATTCCTGGAGTGAGTTTCTCTTGGAATCCTTTGCAGCCTAGGTAACCAGCAAAGGCTCAGGGTCTAAGAATGCCTTTCACTCCGCCTGACTTCTGTTGAAAAGATGCATTGTTGGGCATTTCGTGTGAACTTCTGCTGTGCTCTTTGATTTGATTTGAAGAGGCCACGCTGCTTCTTTCTGGTTTTCAAAGTACCTGCCTTAGAAACACACAATTCTTCCTCGAGCAGGTGAGCATCTTTTTACATTCTGAAGAATTCCGAAGCATTGTACTAGGGAACTTGACAGTGCATGTGATGTTTTTATAGTCAGCCCTTCTCGGAGCAGATTAGAAACCACGGCAGGGAGGAACAAAGGGGGTTGGGGCTTGCTTCTGCGATCGTTGTACAAAGGCAACTCCGCGTTCCCAAGAAGATCACGACTGGATTTGTTACATTGTCGGCTGGGCTTGGTTCTCATGCCTCACATCCCCAGTTTATTCGGGAGGAATCTGTCATCAGGTTGCATGAAGAACGTGCTTGCTAGACAGTCTTCATGGCTATTGATCTGGAATGAAGACCAGAAGGTATCCTCCAATCATCATCTCCTGTCAACTGCAGGCACTCTGCAGCCATGTGTGACCCGCCCCCACAGGGTAGCAACATTGCAGGGCATTGCCCCCACTCAGCTTGATCACACGAAACCACCATCTGGACTCTTAACAGTGGACCTGTGAGACGGTCATCTGAGAGCTGGTACTGCTGAGGGAAAGCCTCTTAGCAGTTTAAGGTGGAAGTCTGTGCTTACAGTCAGAGGCAGCTTTCAGAAGCAGGAACAGGGAAGCTGTTGGCAGTTTAGAACAGCTAAACTCTATACAAGGATCCACCTTGCAGCCAATGGATAAAGATGCTTTAGGGCTTGCAAGTAGTTGAGCCCATTCCTGCTTTATGTGGGAAGGAGTCTGGAGTGAGCAAGCCAGAGACTGGAGATACATAAGTAGGGACGGCGTTGGGGACAACTCACTGAGCAGACAGTATATGCACAAAGGCCTGATCAGAGACTGAGCAGGTGGCTTTTGGTCCCAAGGCAGCCTCTCAGAGAATGTAAACAAGCTGCTGAGGTGACCCCACTAGAAACTCCCAGGGTGTTTGGAGGGAGGGGCAGTGCTTTGGATCCACTGCTCTGAGGATAAATGCAGGCTTCTCGCCACCCTGTTCCACTAAATACAGATGTGCAATTTGAAAATGGTTGTAATTCAAAGAAATGAGAAATTATCCAGAGTCTGAAGGAGGCCAGAGGCAGTGCTAACATTAGGAACTGTACGTGTTATAAAAATATAAACCATTGTCAATGTGGGGTTGAAGCACGAATTTAAAAAATCAGCACAGTAGAAAAACTAACTTGTTTGTTTGTTTGGGATCCTAGTCTGTTTGGATGCTCACCTTCCTAGGCCTGGAGGGAGGGGGGAGGAACTTGAACTTCCCACAGGGCAGGAAACCCTGACTGCTCTTTGGACTGGAGAGGGGGGGGGGGGGGAGTGGGGGGAATGGGAGGGTATGGGGAAGAGGGGAGGAAGTGGAAAATTTTATAAACAAACAAATAAAAAAATTAAAAAGAAAATTAAAAATAAAACACCAGAAAAAAAAAAAGACAAGGAAAAAACTATTGACTACTTACCAGGCATTGAATGCGTAAATTATTGAACTCATGGACAAATGTGCGATGATTTAATTTTCAGAACCCTATCAAATAGATGTGTTTTAACACATTTTTTTAAAGAGTGGGGGAAACTAAGGCAAAGACAAGCTAGATGGCTGGCCTGGGGTTTGCCGCAAAGGAGTGACAGTCAGTGGGGAACCCAAGCACCGGCTCTGGCCGCTGCCCTTACCCATTGCCTCCCTGTGCTGTGTGCACTGCTGTCCTTCATGAACACCGCCCTCCACCTCAGGTGCTCTTGCAGCCTCTGTGTGAACTCGTGTGTTGAGTCCTTCACTCTGTGTGACACCCGAATGCTGATGAGAGTTCCCATGGCTTTTTGAGAGGACAGCAGGATCGGCATTCGGGTTCAGGCAGGCGGGCCCCAGAGAAAGCACATCACATCTCCACTAATGAAAGAAGGTTCAGATTTGGAGGAGTGCAGCGAGAGAAAGCGGGGCAACCCTTTCTGAGAAAGAGGACTGCTCGAGGCACGTGCATGTAACAAATAGGAAGGGGTGGGTGTTGTAGGAAATGTTATTAGATATTTATCCATACAAGTTCCCCATCTGCCGGGCATTTCTTCAAACACCAGCGTGACATACATCAGGAGTAAGGGTCCGTGAGAGAAGACATTCTTGACGTGATCGTGTGCAGATTTAAAGTCGTGGTGAGGCCGGTTCCCGAGGTCAGCTGAGCGCTCCCTTCTGTCCAGAGCTTTCTTAGATCCATTGCCTTCTGTGACCTCCGTGGTCCCTGGGGACACTGTGGAAGGCAGGCTACAGTGATGTCATGGCCAAAGCTGCCGAGACTCAGGAGAGCCGACCCTGTGTCCCCTTCTTGAATGGACATGAAGTGAACTGGCCCGTTACCCAAGTTAAAAAGAGAATACGTGCAAATGAAAACCAACACCGTTCTTCAACCGTCCCCATTTACCTCGATACGAGAAATTCTCTGTGTGTACAGAACTGCACATTTCTATAATGTACAAATAGTTGTTTCTCACGATGGTAGTTTGGGATGGAGGATGGGGCTCAGTGGTGGGGTAGTTGCCTAGTACAAAGGGCCTTGACTCTGATCCCAGTACCTAAATAAATAAATAAATAGTTTTGATTTGTGGAGCACTTACTACAGAAGTAGCATCCTAAATACTCTGTTGTTTCACCCCAGGTCGTCATATTCTGTAGGTGGAAAGAACAAGAGTTCCAGGCGCTAATGAATGTACCAACAGCTGTCATCTAGGAAATAGCAAGCGGGGATCAAGTGGTGGCCCTCTGTGTAGGGAGGGAAGGGGAATGGGACATGGGTGCTGTGTGGATTCAAGAAGCTGAGCCACCTCTTCCTGCTGGCACACCCAAGTGGCATCAAGGTACTCTCCCTGACCGTCCAGGCAAAGAGTATTTTCCGCCCCTCTAACTTTTTGTAAAGAATAAGAAGGTAGAGCTGGAAAGATGGCCCACAGGTTGAGAGTAATTATTGCTCTTGCAGAGGGACTTGGGTTTCATGCCCAGTACCCACATCAGGTGGCTCTCAGCTACCTGTAATTCCAGTTCCAGGGGCATCTGGTGGCCTCTTTTGTCTCCAAAGGTACCTTCACACACATGGTGCCTATAGTTTCATGCAGGCAAACACAGATAAATAAAGATAAACACATAAATAAAGACGAATTTTTTTAAATGGTCTTTCATACACTTTGTCTTATCCAGAACATTCTCTGAAAGGTAAAAATGTGTGAGCGGTGTGGCGTGGCAGTTTGTATCTTCACAGCACGTTCTGGGCTGTGAAGCAGTTGTATCCCTGTTGGTGATAATAGCCCACCCTCTAAGAAGCAGCCGTGGGCAGGACAGACACCTGGAAAGCTCCATTTCTGTTTCCTCAGCCCACTCTGCTGACCTCCGCCTTTTCCGCGTGCTCTCAGGACGGGGGGGGGGGGGGGGGGGACTTTCACCCGTGTTAATCGTCTACCTCCATTTGACCTATCCGGTGGCAGATGGTCCAGGTCCTTGTATTACCTGGTGTGAGATTTAAGAAACTGCTGACCCATCTTGGGAGCTTAATCACCTTGAAGTGGAGCAGAGGAAAGAGCGAGAGAGACAGGCTCCAGAGGAAATCCACCAACCTTTCTCATAATACTCCCTGAGTGAGCTTTGATTAGATGCTGTCAGATTTGGGGCGCTGCATTTTTAATTTCCTTAGTTACCAGGTGAGTCATGCGCGGCCTGAGGCTACTCCGTTCTGCTCGCATTCCTGCAGAGAAGACAATGTCTCGGGACACAGTGTGTCCACAAGACCCAGCGAGTGGAAAAAGCAAGTTCTCTCCGATTCAGACCCTCTTTGTGGGCTAGAGGGATGGTTCAGCAGGTAAAGGTGCTTGCCGCGAAAGCCTCAGGATCCGAGTTTAATCTCCAGATCCCACAAAGGCAGGAGAGGTCGTCTATTCCATGCTTACTCTGGTACCCACGCTCACATGCCGTACACAATAATGCTACTTATGTCAGAATGAAAATATCAAGACCATTGTATCTCTGCAGCCATTGAAACTGTGACCGTCTCCTTCTGCCCCATAAGCCATGTGCCCCCTCAAGAGCCTGGAGAACACCAGCAGAAATCACGGGAGTCAGCAGTCACCTAGCTCTAGATTCTCCTGACATAGAGACAGACCTTTCCGCTTCCTGTGTGTCTAGAGGTGGCTCTGTGCACAAAGAAGGACTTAGCTTCGGGGATGCAGTCTCTAGCATCCTAATCATAGTCGGTTGGTTCTACCTTTGGCAAGTTCCACACATTAGCATCTGCAAACAATAACGGACGTGCTAGCCTCTGTGACTTTACTGCTACTACCTCTGTGACTCAGGGCAAACTCCAGCCCAGCATTGTCACTGGCCTGCTGGCTAAACTTTTGATGTTAGTAAATCGCTTGAAACTGACTCAGTAAAAACAAAATTATTTTTAATGATGACATTCAGCATTCTGTTCTCACCTCTGACCTGTTCCCTCCTTACTTCCTCGCCTCTTCTTCTGTGTCTGGCTCCCCAACACATCTAAAGCCCACTTACAAGGGAGCTGAGTTTCTCCAGTTTTGCCCCAGTGCCTGCAGTGGCGAAGAGGCCAGAATTAGGCAGGCTTAGAGTCCCCGTGTTCCACATTTGACTCTGTTGTCTTTTCTTCATCTTTGATTCTGTCGTGAGTTTTTGACTTGGTTCTTTTTTGAGACAGAATAATTTCTGCTAGGTTCTGGGAACTCCCCTCCCACCCGATGGAGACGTTTTTTGGGGGGAGGAGAAGCGAGCCCCTGTTGAGCTGAGCCTTCGGTACAGATCTGCAGCGCCTTCTATTAAAATGTAAAGTGATCCGTTGAGTCATCCTCCCTCTGGTTTGACTCAGACGCTTTATGGTGCACTTTGCATGTCGTTTCTCTGTAATGATTTCCCCATGGAGAAGGGTGTCTGATAGAATCCAGGCAGACTGGAGATTGCTCTGAGTCAAATGGATCTTTTATTCTTTTAGTATTAACCCTTATCTCTCAGTTTCCCGTCCTCAGATTTTCCCTGAAGGAGCCTTGATGAAGTAAACAGGCTCCACCACCCTCATTTAGCTCCTAATCACTCGTCACAGATTCCTCTCACGTTAACAGCACGAAGCTCTAGGGGAATCGTCGACTGGCTAGAAGGGGACGTTGAGAGGGAATATGCCACACAGATGCCCTGATAAAGGAAAATGTGGAAAAGAGATGACATTTCTCTGTCCTCTAAGAGGCGGATGCTAATGGGAAGCAGAAATTGATGTGCGAGAAAGGACTAGAAATGGAGACCACCGCAAAGTGACCACGGAGGCAAACTAAATGTCACAGTTGGGGAAGGAAAGCTGGGCAATAGTAGAAAATGGCCTGACCCAGGACACTAGATAAGAGTGTCCCCTGCACCCTTAGATGGGAGGATTGCCACAAAAGGGAGACAAAAGAGAAACTATCAAGGGGAAGACCAGTTCCATGCTGGATGGTTCAACAGCTGCTTGGCTGTCTGTCCCTTCCCAGCGCCACATTCCTCTTCCCTTACTGTCCTCCCCTGCCCACACCCCCACGACGATTGACAGCAACCGCTCACATTGGACAGCCTGGCATAAAGACCCTTTCACATGCCTGCATTCATTTGACAGTAATGGTTTTTGTCCCACCTTATGTTCAGTTCAAGCTGTGACCTTCTCCCTGACCTCCTAAACAGCGTGGTCCCACCTGAGATAACCAGGCAGAGATGCAGAAGGAAGAGAGGACCAGCAGCATCCTCTGAGATGCTGCCATAGAGTCCAGTCCTGCTCCTGCAGAGCACTGTGTGAGGCGGGAAGAGGGCAGGTTTCTCTGCCCTAACCGGCACTGTGCTGTACTAGATGTGAAATTGGCTTTGATTCCTCTTTCCTTTGGACTGACTTTGTTTGTGACAGGGGAGGTCACACAGGGAGAAGCTCTGTCTCTCTTCATCCCCCTCTGAGTTGTACACTGGTATTTTTCATCCATCCGGTTACATTGTTCCCAACCCATCTAACTTCCTTTTAGAAACTGCAGTTAGAAATGCATGCATTTCAAGACTCCCCCAAAACTCTTGGACTTTTATAGAAACACAGATGATAAAACTAGGAATCCTTCGAGTTCACCTGGCTCATCGTGTTACAAATAAGAAAGCAGAGGTGCGCAAACAGGTTTGGCCTTTGTGAGGACAAAAAATATAGAATCTCTGAAAATAGTTTATGGTGGAATGGTGGAACAGAGCCTGGGGATCCTAGGGGTCCTGGACCCTTCTAGTTTAAAGGGAGACTTTGTCTTTGTAAAACTGATTGCAGATACAAAACCGAACACATAAGTGCCATGCTAGATGACTCAGATAAGAAGTGTTTACTTCCCAGTGGTGCAGGCTGGAAATTTGGAACAAGGGTACCAGCAGGTCAGGTTCTGGTTGAAACAACCATCTTTTGATTGTGCCCTTGTGTAGTAGGAAGTGAATGAGAGGGATCCCTGGTATTGGTGCTAACGCTGTTCATGAAGACTCCACCATCACAACATGATCTAATTACCTCCTAAAGCCCTACCTCCAAGATCATTGTCACGCTGGGAGTTAGGGCTTCAATATATGAATTTGTTGGGAATACAAATAGTTTGTTCCATAGTACTATCCATATCCTAGTGATATTCCATAAAATATCACTAGATATTTAAGATTTGTCCATTTTTAACACACTAATAGAATTGGAATACATATTATGATTTCTATATAGTTTCTATAGGCTAACATTCATCATTAGGTTTGTGACATTAATGTGCATGCTACATGTGGCTCTAATTTGCTGTGTTATCCCATGATATAAATGCCTTATAAATACTGTATCTCCCAGTGCTACTGACCAACATTTCATTGTTTCTGCTAGAGGGTTATTATAAAGAATGCAGCTGTGAATGCCCTTAGTGTTCTGTTTAGGAACTCACGAGTATCTCCACAGTGTAGCCTCCGAGTGGAATTGTGGATCATAATCCATGTGTGCCTTCAGCTTCTCTAGGCAATGCAAGTCGCTTTCCAGAGCTATTAAACCAACTGTCAACAAACAAGGATTCCTGTTGCTTCACAGCGTCACAGACTTAATATTGTCGAACTTCCCTACTTCTTTCCGGGCTGATGCTCGGGTCTTACCTTTGACTCTGTTTTCCCTTTTGATAGATCCACACAGTCTGCCTTGCCATTGTAACACGTTTTCCCGGTCAGCTTCTGCAGCAGGCCCTGACTCCCCATCCAGATCTTGTCTAAATAGGGAAAGTTAGAAGTGTCGCTCCGTTCTTATTGGAGCTTAGCATATTTTGTATTTTGATGTGTCTAAAAGAATGACACAATAAATGAGACAATCACCAGAAATGCAGAGCTTCTCATGATTGCCCCCTGTTCAGATCCAGGTGGATTTTCCAACTGTGTCTTGACTGACTATTGTCACAAAGGTGTTAGTAGAGCGAACTTTCTCCTGAAAGGTCAAGGAAAATGGACATTGAGAACTACTAAGGACTTGATGATGCATTTGTAACATCTTCAGCCCTAACACCGTCCTTAAATTTCAGTTCCCTTAGCGTTAACCAAAAGACCGCAGATGGAGTCTTTGAGCAAAGAAAGACAGAACGTTTTACCTGCTCCGAGGCAGGCCCTCCCTTTAGCTGTCTGGGGCATTAGTGACATTAACTGACAAGCACTCACTTTTCCATTAGGAAACACTGAAGTTGAGCTGCTTTCCACTCTCAATGGGGAGTTTGATGTTAGCAACGGCTCCCAATCCAGAGGTAATACCGAAGCCATTTCAGTAGCTCTGTGCGCTCGAGAATCTCTAGAGGTTTGGTAACTTTCTCCTCTAAAAACTAACCCTTACAGATTTACAGTAAATAACTTTTTAAATGCCTGATAAAAGCAGATACTCACTCAGCAATTACTAAATAATTTAGTGTTTGATTTACTGAAGTGTTTACTTCATGCACTGTTTCTGGGGAGAAATGTGGGGAGCAGCAAGTGAAACGGTCTATAATTTACTCCTTCTCTTCACCCCCAAGGCATATTCATTTTCTTTTCATCCTGAGGCTTCTAGACGTGACAGGTTGTCTGTAAAATTTAACGTTCCCCTTTTTTGTGAATTGCAGCTTTTCAGATTCCCCACTGTGGATTTTTTTAACTTGGTGAATTATACTTTTAACACTAGAACTGTTAGACGCTTGACTATCTGCACATGATCCCGTAATGAATGAAGAGTGGTTAAGAAAAGAATCGGCATTCATTAATATTGTATTTTTTTTGACTGATAAGAGTTGCGGTCCATGTAGCTTCTTTGGAGGGGATGAACATGCTACGGTAATGTAGTAGTAATTAGCTTTTCCTGCTGAAGCATATGAGGAAATGATTGGGGTGTGTGTGCTGTGCACATGTGCAGCTGGGGTTTTTGGCATGCAAAAAAAAAAGAGCGCGATCCAGCCAAAACCCAAATCAGAACCTTTGGAAGGCTTTCTCACAATCTGACTTCAGCTAATGTCTACATACTTTAACACATTGTCTACTGCTTAGAGTAAAGACTAGCTGTCAGACTCCTGCGTGCTATTCTGGGATCCATGCTCCCCACACTGTGAAGTATTTCATTCTTAGATCCTGCAATCCCTGCTGATTTGCTGCATTAGGCAGCAAGTGTTGCTTAATTAACATTAGGAATGAGGGGAAACAGAAAGCAGAGAGCACAGAGCTGCACTGGTAGACAGAAGAGCCAGAGTCAGGTCGGCATTCACAGAAGACACGTGATGAGTGGAGGATGAAGAGGCCGCAGGAACAATGCGTTCCATCATGCTTGAGGGACTCGGGGAGGAGAAGGGTCAGCGGAGTAAAGAGGAAGACAATGGGACAACTATAGCAGATAGAATTATCCAGAAAATCACCACCTAAAGTCTAGCAGCCCTTTCGTGATAATGAACTCCAGGGTTTCCCTGGTGTTTGCTAGTTTTTATGTCAACTTGACACAGGCTAGAGTCATTTTGGAAGGAGTAAAACCTCCGTTGAGAAAATGTCCCCATCAAACTGCCCTGTGAGCAAGCCTATGAGGCACTTTTTCGACTGATGATTGACGTGGGCAGGCCCATCCCCTCTGTGGATAGTTCTGGATGGACTGATGATTGACGTGGGCAGGCCCATCCCCTCTGGGTAATCCTGGAGGGACTGATGATTGATGTGGGTAGGCCCATCCCCTCTGTGGATAGTCCTGGATGGACTGATGATTGGCGTGGGTAGGCCCATCCCCTCTGGGTAGTCCTGGATGGACTGATGATTGACATGGATAGGCCCATCCCCTCTGGGTAGTCCTGGAGGGACTGATGATTGACATGGATAGGCCCATCCCCTCTGGGTAGTCCTGGATGGACTGATGATTGACATGGATAGGCCCATCCCCTCTGGGTAGTCCTGGATGGACTGATGATTGACATGGATAGGCCCATCCCCTCTGGGTAGTCCTGGAGGGACTGATGATTGACATGGATAGGCCCATCCCCTCTGGGTAGTCCTGGATGGACTGATGATTGACATGGATAGGCCCATTCCCTCTGGGTAGTCCTGGATGGACTGATGATTGACATGGATAGGCCCATCCCCTCTGGGTAGTCCTGGAGGGACTGATGATTGACATGGATAGGCCCATCCCCTCTGGGTAGTCCTGGATGGACTGATGTTTGACGTGGGCAGGCCCATCCCCTCTGGGTGGTCCTGGATGGTATAAGAAAGCAAACTGAGCAAGCCACGAGGAGCAAAGCAGGAAACAGTGTTCCTCCCTCCAGGTTCCTCCCTGCCCTGACCTCCCTCAGTGTTAGACTGTGCTGTCTAACAAACATAAGTGAAATAAGCCCTTACTGCCTTAAGTTGCTTTTGGTCATGATGTTGGATCGTAGCAATAGAAACCCTGGCTCAGACATCAAGAATGTGAAAGGCCCTGGGTTCAATCCCCATCACCACCCCAAAATAGATTTCAGTGTATACTGTTTGATAAACAGAATTAATATAGTTTGGATGTCTTCAACACTTACTTGAGGATTTAGCCAGGAGAGTAGATATCCATGCTGATGTGACTTTTATATCCTGCTTTGTCAACTGGGACTCCATACATGGCTATATCCCCTTTCTTTTCAAAAGCCTGTCTTCTTAAGGGAAGGTTGGGTCTTCGAGACACTCCTCTGAGGGACCTCAGCCTTGCTGGTATCATGGAATATGATAATCCACCCTCTGACTTGTTTTGCCACTGTTCATATAGCTTCCTAGTTGGAGGTGATTTGTCCTCTTCAAAGTGACTAGGACCCCACTCAGACCTTAGCGTAACCTCAGCTGAATATCCCCAGTAACATACTCTTTAGTTCATGTTTGCTTGCTCAGGTGACATTCCCAGATCGGGCTAAGAGCTGACGCCACTAACAACATCACTTTTTCATGTTGCACCCAGGTGTCCTCTGCACTTGAGTTCCCAGTTCCTAAAAGAAACTTTACTTCAAGGAAGCTGTTGCCCTCCATAGGAATATCATGGTGCATGCCGGCAGATGCTCCTAATTTGGAATCTGCCGAGCAGGAGACCAAATCCTGCTTTTCCCCTTTCCCTCCAGAAACCTTTGTACATTGTCTACTTCATTTCCTATAGCCACCTCTTCAGAGACACGTTTATATTTGATGAAACTTCTACAATAAAATTGTATTTATAAATTGTCTTCAATGGCCAAAGAAGGTAGTTTCTCTCAACCAAAAGGTAATGTCCCGCTCTACCCTCACTCACGAAAGTGGTCCTCCGCCTTCCCAGTGCTGTGACCTTGAACACAGTTATTCATGTTGTGACCCCAGCCGTAGAATTATTTTCATTGCTACTTTATAAATGGAATGTTGCTACTCTTATGAAGTGTGATGACAATATCTTAGACATAGATGTTTGTCAACCCATAGGTGGGAAGCCACTGGCTTAGGTCTGTTTCCTTCATGGCCTCCTGAACTGGTTGCCCTAAGATTTTAGATAAGCAAGACCACAGGTTAACTTGTGGTCCGTGGTTTACCTTTTGTAAACCTGGAATCAGGTACTGGCAAAGAGAAGTGGTTTGTCCAGATCCAGAGAACGGGCCATGCCGTGCCTGAAGCAGAGGCCATTGCTCGTTCTACTACACCTCGCTTTCATTGCTCTATGTATTTTCTTCGATTTCATATTTCACTTGGTTTATGGCTTTGTATTCTGCAGAGCAAGCTTCTGTCTCATTATAGTTACAATAATATAGATTACCCATACGTAAATTTGGGGAAAAAATGAAGTACCCTTTATAAACTCCCTTCTTCTCGTGAATCTAGTGTGTTACCTGTTTTCCTAGAATACTAGTTGCTCAGCCAGGTTTTGCGTGTTTCCTACTGCATATAACCTGTTATAATTTTTATAATTTTTAAACTCAGTACTTGGTGTAGACGAATAGACAAAAGCTAGATGTGATCGGCCCAAATGTAATAATTTGAGAATAGAGTAAAAAAATCAGGATTGAGACTTGATATGGTAGATGAGAAAATGCTGGAGACATTCCAAGGAAATGAAGGCTAATTAGTAGAATCCAGAGAGGCTGGAGAGGTGACTTAGGGGCTAAGAACACTTGCTGCTCTTACAGAGAACCTGAGTGTGGCTCCCAGCACCCACATCAGTGGTTCATGACTGCCTGATACTCCAGCTCCAGGAGATCCAAAGTCTTCTGTAAGCCTCTGTGGGTGCCTACACTTGTGTACACACATACCCGCATGCCTTCGTTAGGGTTTCTGTCACTGTGATGAAACACCATGACCACAAAGCAAGTTGGGAGGAAAGGGTTGCCCTTCCACACTGTAGTCCATCAGCAAAGGAAGTCAGGACAGGAGCTCAAACAGGGCAGGAACCTGGATTCTGGAGCTGATGCAGAGGCCATGGAGGAGTGTTGATTACTGGCTGGCTCCTCATGGCTTCTTCAGCCTGCTTTCTTACAGAACCCAGGACCACCTGCCCAGGGATGGCCCCACCTACAATGGTCTGGGCCCTTCCCCATTGCCCCATTGATTACTGTTAAGAAAATGTCCTACAGCTGGATCTTATGGAGGCATTTTCTCAATTGAGGTTCCCTCCTTTCAGATGACTCTAGCTTGCCAGGGTACCACATGCAGACATACACATAATTAAAAATAAAATAAATGTTTTTAAAAGGAACGCAGTAGAAAATACTTGGGTTCTTTACTAGGGAGTAAAGAGTTTACCAGAAATTTTCGAGTGTTATTCAGACACCAGAGATCTTGATTTTATTCCATGACTTAGGGTTGTTTTAATTGGATTGTGTCAGCTATAATGTTATTCTTCTGATTTAATTTTGTAATTGATTGCGAATAATCAACTTTACAAATACTTCATTTGTTTATTTGAACGCCAAAGAACTCATCTGTTTCCCTCACAAGGACTTTTTGTAAAAGGACCTCTTGTAGCAGAGGGTAATTTACCCTGTATTGTTAGCAATGTGGTAAGCTATTACTTGTAAAGGTCTGCAGAAATTGTAAGTAATAGATCCAGAGTGCCACTGAGATGACTGGAGGGCGGGAAGTGTGGTAAGGGCAAGCACTGGGTTCAGTCCCCGAGCCCATGTGATGGAGAGAGAGAGAGAAAGAGAGAGAGAGAGAGAGAGAGAGAGAGAGGACTGACGCCTGGAAGTTGTCCTCTGGTCTCCTTATGGCACATGCGCATGTATACATACACACACACCATAAACACATGTGTAGAACAATTTTTAAAAATCTTGGATTTTTTTTCTTTGAGCCAATATTGAGCAACAACCTGAACAATTATTAAAAATAAACATACATGAAATAATGCTTTTCAGTACACTAGCGGCCTGGGCAAACAGCTCAGTTGGAGAAGTGTTTGTCAAGCAAGCAATGGTGTCCGAGTTTGATCCACTGAACCTGTATTACACAGCTCTGATGGGCTGAAGATGTGGTTCAGTTGGTAAAGTGCTTGTCTCACATGCACGAAACATTGTTTGGTTCCCAGCACTATGTAAAGTGAGGCATGGTGTCGCCTCCCTGTAATCCAAGCACTTGGCAAGTCAAAGCAGGTGGAACAAATGCCTAGAATATGAAAGAGACTTGACTACAAAAAAAGGAAGGAAGGAAGGAAGGAAGGAAGGAAG
This sequence comes from Myodes glareolus, assembly GCF_982192425.1. Classification (NCBI taxonomy): domain Eukaryota; kingdom Metazoa; phylum Chordata; class Mammalia; order Rodentia; family Cricetidae; genus Myodes; species Myodes glareolus. The sequence continues at coordinate 41,245,148 of NC_142041.1, read as the reverse complement.
GAAGGAAGGAAAGAAAGAAAAGACAGAAGGGAGGGAGGCAGAGAGAGAGAGAAAGGAAAGAAAGAAAGAGAAAGGAAGGAAGAGAAAGGAAGGAAGAGAAAGAAAGAAAGAAAGAAAGAAAGAAAGAAAGAAAGAAAGAAAGAGAGAACCTGGCAGTGGTGGCTCACACCTTTGATTCCAGCACTAGGGAGGTGGAGACAGGAATATAAGGTGGGACCAGACAGGATTCCTCCCCCATTCAATCCGAGGGTTCCTAGAGACAGGAGCCCCCATTTGGTCTGAGATTTAGTAGAGGTAAGAAGTTTCTGTGGCTGCTCTGCTCCTCTGATCTTCCAGCTTTCACCCTAATATCTGACTCCAAGTTTTATTTTAATGAGACTAAGTAGGATCACGCACCACAAGGTAGCATGTGCTTGTAATGTCCATACTGAGAATGCAGAGACCTCTCAAACGTGGGGAAAGTCTTGCTCAGGACAACCAGAAGGAGCTTAGAGTTCAGAAAGCTTAGGTTCAATGTCTGTTCTTCATAGCCAGATAGATGTAAGACCCTCATGTAAGCAGACACGAAGTACAGTGTTCACACGTGTCATGAATACACAGTAGGGAGTAAGGAGTCCCAGGCCAAATGTTGTCCAATGCCAAACCTGAAAGGTTCAAACTGCTCCCAAGAACCTTTTCTGCGTTTTGCAACGCAGCTCAGAATTAAATATCATAACACAAAATATCCATTGGCAACAAAATTGAGTCCAAAATTTAACTAACAATGTCTGACATGCAATTAAGTGTGCTCAGTAATGCAAAGAAACAGGGAATGTGTGGAGGGATCTGGGCCAGAACCCATACAGACACCAAACACCACGCAATAGTGATTATGGTTTTGTTCATGTTAGGTCAGAAGAAAGATGAAAAATCTTAAGCAAACATGTGGAAGATGTTTTAAAAGATCATATTAGACCTTTTTTTAAAATCAGTATCTAAGGTCACAGTAATGAGATAAAAATTACGTTACCTTTGAGAAATAATGACTAGCCATTGCAGGAGCCACTGCTGAACTGGAGACCACCCAGGCTGGACTGTAAGAAAAAGAACAAAATATGTTTACATGAGCAGGGCATCTCTGAACTGGCAGGCAGTTTCTGATTGGCAAGTCTTGGGCCATTGTAAGAGGAATAGGGAAGGAGACAGCAAACATATTTAGCAAGGACCCTTGAGAGAATGATGTCTGAAGTACCTTCAGATATGAACGCTCCACAGCCACAGATCAGAAGACTGGAAGGAGAAAAGCCAGAGCTTATCACGGTCCCATTATTCCATGGGGAAATGTGTGATAGAGAGAAAATCACGGTCCCATTATTCCATGGGGAAATGTGTGATAGAGAGAAAATCACGGTCCCATTATTCCATGGGGAAATGCATGATAGAGAGAAATCTTCAACAGGGAAGGAAAAAAGAACAAAACTAAAGTGCTGGACTGCTCCTTGCTCTCTCTTCCCCTCTCTCCCCTCCTTTCTTTCCCTCCTCTCCCTTTCCCTCTTCCCCTCTTTTTTTCTCCCTCCCCCTTCTTCTCCCTCTCTCTTCCTCCACTTTTCTCATCTCTCAACTCCTTTCTCTCTCCTCTCTTCCTCTCTCTCTCCCCTCCTTTCTCTCCCTCCCCTCTCTTCCCCTCTCCCCCTCCTTTCTCTCCCTTCCCTCTCTTTTCCCTCTATCCCTTCCTTTCTCTTCCTCCCCTCTTCTCTCTTCCCTCCTTTCTCTCACTCCCCTTCTCTCCCTCTCTATCCCTTCCTTTCCCTCCCCATTCTTCCCCCTCTCTCCCCTCCTTTCTCTTTCCCCTTTCTTCTCCCTTTCTCTCCCCTCCTTTCCCTCCCTCCCCATTGTTCCCCTCTCTCCCTCTGGTCTCCTCTCCTCTCTCCCCTCATTGCCCTCCCTCCCCTCTCTTCTCCCACTCTCTGCCCCCCTTTCTCCCTTTATCTCTGAAGGTGCTTGCTGTGTGACGGAGGCTAGCCTCAAAATTGTGGTGTTGCCTCAGCCTCCCCAGGGCTGGGATTCTAAGTCAGGTTCTTAGTTGAAGCAATTGTGAGTGAAAGGATGTGGAATGGGTGGAGACCTCATCCCACAGCAAGAGCATCCTGGTGAAATGCTGTTTCCCCCAACCTCAGCAAGGCAGGGGTTTTGGTTCTCATCACCTCTGTTCAGTGTTACAGCAGAGCCACTGGCAGCATGGTCAGTCACAAAACTGCACAAAGCATCCAGTTTAAAAAGGAGTTGATGTTTTATTTACAGACAGCGTTATCTTCACTGTATAAATGTTATAGAAGCTTCAGGAAAGGCCATGAGAACAAGGCATGAGAATTAGGCAAGGTTTCAGGATACAAAATCTTTACACAAAATTGTTTCTTGTATAATGTGCAGTGTAGCTAAGTATTGAAATATTTGCCTAGAATTCTAGCAAGAGGCTCTGAGCTTGATCTTCATCATCAAATATAAAATTATTTATATATTAACAATGAAAAATCAAGTTGACACTTTAAAATAATATTTGGATGCTTAGGTATAAATCTGAAAATATATTAATATTCATAGAACACTAAAACTTTATTTTAGATTTGATACCAGAGAAGTACAATATATTTCTTAAAAGTTACATAATTGGGTTTTATCAAGTGAAAACTTTAAGAATAAATATTAAGAGAAGAAGACAGCCATGGCTGACTGGAGGGAAACATTAACCTGTCACATGAAAGACTGTTGATAGCAGCCAGAACTCTCAAGAATCCACAGCAAGAAACAAACAACCTGATTTGAAATGGAAAGTGTCTCACATCTGTCGCATAGATTCCCAACACTCATAAGGCAGAGAGGTAGAAGGATCTAGTGTTGAAAACTAGCCTGGGCTATAAAGCAGGACCCTGCTTCAAGAGTTAAATTTAGCATGGTGGTACACACCTTTAATCCCAGCCCTCAGGAGGCAGAGGCAGGCAGATCTCTGAGGTCGAGGCCAAGCTGGTCTACAGAGTGAGTTCCAGGAAGGTATCAGGTGCAGCTACAAGGATGCACAGTGTTGGCAGGAATATCAAGAACCAATAGGGAAACGTAAGATGATACAGATGTGTGAGAAAACAGTGTCAGTTTCTTAAAACCTTAAACTTATATGTGCCCTGTGATCCATCCTTCTTCTGAGGAAGAAGCTCAGGTACCTGTCCATAGGAAGTCTTAAGCACTGATATTCCCAGCAGTGTTAGTTATAGTAGTCCCAAACTGGAAACAGTCCAGTTATCCACCAGTAGCTATGGATGGCCAAAAACTTGTAAATGCAGCAAATACAATTCAGCAATAACACAACAAACTCTCCTATTTTACTAAATTTTAGTTGGCATACAAAGTAATGGATTTTGCCTGTGGTATTTACTTTCTATTATTTTTATTTTTAATCATTTCATACAGTGTATTTTTTTATCATACTCGTTCCCACTCTTTCCCCTAACTCCTCCCAGATCCATTTCTACCTCCCTACCTCCTAAACCATGTGCCCCCCTCTTCTCCCTCCCTCCCGTCCTTCCACCCATCAAATTCAGTTTGTGCTGCCCACTCACTCATGTACTCATGCTGTGTGGCCATCTACTGGAACTTCCATGGACTTACCAGAAACCACACACTTAAATAAAACTGGCTTTCCCTACCCAAGGAGTGATCAACTGCCCCAGCTCCTCATTTATGGGTGGAGGCTCATGAACCCTTTCTGTCTCTGTGCTTAATGTTGATTGGCTTGATCTTGTACAGATCTTGTACAGCCCCTGCCGCTGTCAGTCCATGAGTGTATCAGTCCTGCCAAGCCCTGCCGGAACACTTGTAGACAGAACTTTCTGTCCCTCCTGGTCCCACAGCCATTCAGTCCCAAATAAACACACAAAGGCTCATATTAATTATAAACTGTTTGACCTATCGTTCGAACTTGTTACTAACTACCTATTACAATTTAAATTAACCCATAATTCTTATTTATGTTTAGCCATGTGGCTTGGTACCTTTATCAGTAAGGCATTCTCATCTTGCTTCCTCTGCTTCTAGATGACAGTTGTGTCTCTGCCTTTCCTCTTCCCAGAATTCTCCTAGTCTGGTTGTCCCACCTATACTTCCTGCCTGGCTACTGGCCAATCAACATTTTATTAAACTGCATGACAAGTCTTTACAGTGTACAAGAGCATTATCCCACAGCATTTCCCCCTTTTTTCTTTTCAAAACTAGACCCTGAATCTAATCTCCTTTGTTTAGCTTTTTTCCTCACCATTATCCATAACAACTTGTAACCAACACACTAAACATCCAACATTGTTTTGCTCTGATTATCCCCAACTTCTGTCTCTTAGAATCTTTCTGTCCCTCTTCCACCATCAACCCTAAACCTTTCAGAGAACTTTAACACAGTGGTCTCCTTTGTTCTGAGCGTTCCATGACTTTTATTCTCTGTACTTTAACCAGCCGTAAGTTTCTGTATTTAGCTACAATTCACTGCACAGAGAAACTTCTCTGATGAGGTTTGAAAGCTGCACTAATCTATGTGTAGAGATAAGAATCTAGAGGGCAGTCCATTTTGCAGGGTGATAGTAGCAGATTCCCCTCTGGGGCCTAGGCATTCCCTAACTATAGGTTCTTGGCCAGATTTACAGTACCAGGCATTTGTTTTCTCCTGAACAAAAAGCCTTAAATTCCATCACAAAGTGATTGATCACCCTATAATATTTGTGCCACTATTGCACCCATGGGAGTATCTTGCCATGCCAGTTAATATTGTAATTCGCAGGGTTCACAGGCTGTTGATGACACTTTCTCCCAGCAGCCTACGTAGCACCTCCAGGACCATAAGTGCTAACAGCTGAGAGAAAACTTCCTGCTCAGTACTAACTTGATTTTGTCATGTCCTATGACAAAGGTGTATGGTATCTTCAATGTAAGGTTTTGGTGAACAGGCAAGACCAATAGCAAAATCCTATACTGTTTTAGGAGTTTCTGGCACCTCTAGTAAGCATATAAACATGTTTAACTCGAGGTATCCCACACCTGGTAATGGGGTTATTTGGCATCTTATGGCTTCTGGGAGGAGTATAGTCTCCTGTGTGAGATACCTCGAGTTAAACATGTTTATATGTTTAGGAAGCTTAAAAAAACAGCAGATTTCCATATGGCCTTTTCTAAAATGTTTAGTGTTACTGATCCCTGCCTCCTCCGCCCCACCCTCCCATCTCTCTCCTCTCTAACGTGATATTTTCATAGACAGATATCATACACTTTGCTAATTTTTCATCCCACTACCCTCACCTGTTCCTCTGTCCTCCACCACCGCTTGCCTGGTGTATGTGTGTGCATGAGTGTGTATTTAATTCTAGATTCTGCATATGAAAGAAAATGAGTTATTTTATCTTCCCCTATTATTTTCTCTTGTTCTCTTTTAATATAGACTCCTTCTAATTTCATGTTTAGATCGAGATTTTGCACATAACACGCGCAACATTTGTCTTTCCAATTGTACCTAATTTCACGTTCCAGTTCCACACATTTTCCTGCTAATAATGACTCAGGTCTTCTTTAAAACTGAATGAAACTCTGTTGTGCATGTGCACGGCATTTTCTGGATTCATTAGTCTGTATATTGGCATCTAGGCTATTTCTTTCCATTTCCTGGCTATTTCGACTGTGCTGCAATAAATACAGATGTGCAGGTATCTCTGTAGTCAGCTTAAACTCATGTAGGTGTATGCCTTAGAGTTGCATGCCTGTATCATATGAGTAGCCTACCTTCAGCTCTCCGACACACCTCCACGCTGGTTTCTATAGTGACTGCACTAGTTTACATTCTTACCAACATAATGGAAGGAGGAACAAACCTTTGCTATATCCAGCAGCATGAGTAGATGACAAAATAATTGTTCTGAGTAAGATAATTCAGACAGAGTAGCACATTATTCCGTTTAAACAAAGCTCTAGAAGAGGCCAGCAGACGTCAGAAAGCTGAGCAGTGGGTGCAGGGCCCCTGACAGGTGTAAGGGCTACCGCGGACTTTGGGTGCTGATGGTATGTTCATCTTGATCGCATTGACGGCTTCCCAGTTGCATACACATGTCAGATGGCAATTGCATACTCCAAATATTTAAGCATAATATACTAAAGCTGTTTTCAAAAGCAAAATTAAAGACAGGGGAAAGAAGGACTTGCTACTGGGGTTTATGCTGGTAGTAGGCCTTCCTGAAAACCCAACCTTTGATTTAGTTGTGAACAGTGCATTTTAAAATTACTCCCAGGCTACTTTTTAAAGCAAAGGGGGTCTTTGTAAATCTTATTCCGAATGTATCTTTTCTCATGGTTCCTATTGCAATGTTGTTTCCTTAAAGATGTGCATTAGGTCCTCTGAGACAGTGAAAGCATTATTACATATCTGAGACAGGAATGGCTGCCATGGTGTATTGCTCACCCTCTCCTGTGAAGGGTAAAGGGTGGATGGAATAGCAGACTACATCTACACGTTAATGCATCCATTGACTCATAGCTCATGATGTAATATGTAGTCTACTTAGCATCTTTGCCAAATTTCGACTTAGGAAGTTGCATGTATTTCACCAAAACAGCATCTCAAAGACTTCAGAATGGTTTGTTCCCTTTTAACACAAATCTCAATTAGTAGTTAGACTATACACACAAATTCCATTTTAGCCTCCTAATGAAATCAAAACTACCCAGTGTCAAGGTGTTCCATTAAAAGATGCAGGGTAAAGAAATGTAGTTGAATGGAGAGAAGCAATAGATTGCAGCCTTCCGGGTGTATCTGACTTTGTTATGCCAACCCAGAATGGCTGTGCTGCTCAGCAGCCCTTTCCCCTCTTCCTGGCTCCTGACTGGGGGGCCTAGGAGCCATGACGGTCCTCCTTACCTTCTCTGTCACTTATGGGACACTGACCCAGCCTTTCTCTCTTCCAGGGTTTGAACGGCATGTCTGTGGATGAGAAGCCTGACTCCCCCATGTATGTGTATGAGTCCACAGTCCACTGTGCCAACATCCTCCTCGGCCTCAATGACCAACGGAAAAAGGACATCCTCTGTGATGTGACTCTGATCGTGGAGAGGAAGGAGTTCCGAGCCCACCGGGCCGTGCTGGCCGCGTGCAGCGAATACTTCTGGCAAGCCCTGGTCGGACAGACAAAAGATGACCTGGTGGTCAGCTTGCCTGAAGAGGTACGGCTACTTGATGTGTTTTGTGTGGTTGTTACAGGAGGTTTGTTGACTTATTTTAAAAAAAAAAAAAAAACTGGCAAAGGAGGCGGTAGAGGTTACATGCGCACGATGCCACGTTGGTGTCCACGTCACCCCCATGCTGTCTTGTAGGATAGTCAGTTTCTGTGTGATGCACCTGTGCCCTCAGAAGCACGAATGCAAAGTGAGCGTGCTGCTTTAAGGGAAAAGAGCCTCACCTGGGGCCCAGGCCCTCACAGTTTCTACTTCACTTAAATTTTGGGGTTCAAACGGTTGAGCCTCAGTCTGATGCAGTCCTCTGTGTAGGATTTGAATCACAGCTATATCTTCTCTCTTTCAAATGGATCATTAGATTTCCCCTGAGAATAAAACAGCGAAAGAATTCACAGGACCTTCCTTGCTTAAGAATTAAAAAAAAAAAAAAAGCCACCAGCAGTTCTCACCATTAATGCAGTGAGATTCTAAGAAGTGTCAATTTGCTTTTCTCATCAGTATTGAAAATATCCCCTACTCAGGTTTCTTAACTGCTTTGGTAAAGACAGTCATTTTGGTACTTTGGGGACATGAATAGTCTGGCTTACTGTGTGTAAAGATGACAGTGGTTGAGAGGCAAGGGACCCAGAAGATGGGCTTCACAATGGCAGACCATTAAATTGATCACTCTTCAAATTGTTTATGACTCCTCGATCGTTCTGAGTCCCCACATTTTTAGAAGACTGGGGAGAATGCTGTGCACCCTTGAACTTTGCATGTGGGACAGAGTATTCTCTGTGTACCACCAGCACGGTGTACAACTCAGAGTCATGAGCAGCCATTGGCAGCTGGGTATTGCATGGCCCACAGAGACACAGTTCACGTCCTCGCCCTCATGAACGAGGTCCAGGGTCACCTCCTCCGCTTCCCAGCAGTCTCACGAGATGTCCAAGACCTAAATCAGGAGTTAACAATGAGAACTACCACTCAGTTCCAGGCTCTCAAGCCTAGATGCCTTCAGAAACACAGAACAATGTTAGTGAGTCGATGGTTACATGTTAAACAGTAGGGAGTGGTGGTGTGACCACGTGTACCACCAGGTCTCCTCCGAATCAAACAGGGAAGAAACAGGCAGAAAGGGGTAGAGGTGCAGCTCAGTGGTGGAGCACTTGCCTAGCACGTTCAGTCTACAGCACGAGAAACAAGACGTGTGGAATGGAAGGCACACAAGAGTCCAGTCCCTTGCCAGACAGCACTTGTGACTGCCTGCACAGAGCAGAATGACCAGCCAGTGGACCCCCTAAGTTTGAAATACCTTCACAAAGGCCATCCTTTCAGAGTCACCATCGGTTGCTCCATTCACATTTCTTGTACAAGAATAAACCATTCAAAGATGGAGTAACTAGGGTCAAGTCAGGGAGCAAACCCTTAGGCAGCAAGTAGCAAGAGAAGACAGAGCAATGGCAGCTGTGGAATGGTCCTGAGCAGGGTGGACATTTCCCAGTTGAACCGAATGGAGGCATAGCAACCAGTGAGTTGCCACCAGGATTAGCCGAGATCATAAATGCCAAAGCCTTAAATCCAGCCCATCCTGTAGCAGGCCATTTGTCAGATGTAAGTCTTTCTTTCTTCTCCATGTAGGAGTAAGAACACCTTCTCTCCTTACTCCAACTCTAGAATTCTCTGGAACTGTTGACAGAACTTCCAGTAATTCAGAGTAGTCTCAGGAAGTGATGCTCGGTGTGTATTTATTAGTGTTCTCTGTTTGAGAGCCAGTTTGTGTGTGCATTACTCATTTCCAAACAGTAGGGATTAAAATGTACACACAAATGAAAATCCTGTACACACAAATGAAAATCCTACTTTATGTCATGAGTCTTTCCTCAGTGATATGTTAGCCCCGCCTCATGCTTCCTAGAATACCCTAAGTCCCAGCCTGTTTCCAATCATAACTTAAATCCTGGTCTGCTTAATCTTTCTGAGCCAGGTTCTTACTTTTAAGAACCTCTTAACATTCTGAAGCCCTTAAATTATTTATCAAAATATAATGCATATCCAGTAAAATGTAAAGGAAGTCAAGCTATAAATAAATGTTCTGAAACCGGAAGTTTCTCCTCCAATCAAACCCTTGATACAAATGCTTCTTTCTAGGGCATTGCTCAATCTGTTCACAGTAAGAGGACGCTGACTGCCGCCACATGGACATCCAGTGAAAGTCTACTTGACTTTCTGATTGTGTTAGTAAAGAGCGTCTTGGCTATGTATTGGTCTTGTTGCTTCTGGCCCCGTAAAGTGACGTTTGTTTCTCTAGTCCCAGTATCGTCTACATTCGTGAGTTTCTCAGCTCTCTGTCACTGGAAAAAAAGAAAAAACCTAAGAAGAGCAGCTTAAAGACAGAAGAATTCTTTTGGTTCACTGCATCAACCCATAATCACCTAGTTATGTAGTTTCTGGGCCGAGGTGACATAGAGCACCATGGCAGAAGGACACCAGAGAGCAGAGTTGTTCGCCTGATAATGACCATGGAGCAGAGAGAGTAGATAAAGAACCGAGCAATATACATCCTTCCTCCAACGCGGTCCTGCCTTCTGTAGTTCCCACCCCTCACAGTGGTCCTTCAGAGGAGTATCCATTCATCATGGGTTCATTCATTGATGAGCTTAGGATCCCTCCATGATCCAATTACCTCCAAACATTGCTGCATTGGAAACCACAACTTCAACTGTGCCTTGGGGGACATCTTAGACTTAAACTACTAAAACCTTCTCCTTGTTTGTGTTCCTGGAATCTTCAGTTATAAGTAGATACAGCGGTTTCCCTTGGTTAACATGAGTTTATAGTAATAGTAACATAGCTCTTCAGCATCTCTCTAGTGTGTCTTAGTCACTGTTCTATTGCTGTGAAGAGGCGCCATGACCAAGGCAGCTCTTAATGAAGGAAACCATTTATTTGGGGGCTTGCTTCAAGTTTCAGAAGTTTAGTCCATTACCATCATGGCAGGGAGCGTGCCAGCATGCGTGCATGGCAGGGAGCATGCCAGCATGCGTGCAGACAAGCACTGCAGCAGTCGCTGAGAGCTGTATCATGATCCATGGGCAGAGAGAGAGAGAGAGAGGGGGAGAGGGAGAGGGAGAGGGAGACAGACTCTGGGCCTGGCATGAGTTTCTGAAACCTCAAAGCCCACCCCAGTAACACACTTCTAACAAGGTCACACCCCCTAATCCTTCTAATCTTCTCAAATCGTGTCTCTCACTGGTGACTAAGCATTCATATACATGAGCCTATGGAGACCCTTCTCGTTCAGACTACCACACAGTGGGACCTGTAAGGGAGCCCCAGTGGCATTTTCCTTTGCAGATCCACGAGTGTCCCAAAGCCTGCCGTGGAGAGCCTTTCCTCTATATTCAGAACATGTGTCCGTGGCCCAATGCACGAGACCATAGCTTCTTGCTGCACGCCGTGTGCACACTGAAGAGTCCTTGTAGGCTCACACTTAGCTCAGTGGATGACATCGTAGAATCCGAATGAAGTGGCACATAGGTAAGCACCACACTAAAAAAGTAACCGCTAAGAATGAACGCTAAGAATGTATTCGGGTTTTCTAAGAAAAAGCATTAGATTTGCTCCCTAGAAACCTTTAACTTCATATAGTCCCATCATTAAATTTGGATAAGCTTCTATCCTGCCCTCACTTTTGCTCACACTTGACACACCTCCACGTAGCAGACTGGATGTCTCCGTCTGAGAGTTCCTCTTTGAACTAGGAAAGTTCCAAAAGCAAACTGCAACCCTGTCCCTCCCTCCTCTCTCAGTTGAGGCCCAGCTCAGCTTTTCTCTTCAGCTGCCGTCCAGCCCTACCTACACCGCCCTGACTCACGATTGCCTGCGATTAATAGCCCTTCAGGACAGTCTCTAAATTGAACACCCATCCTGAGCACAGAGCCAACCCCTCCACCTCCCGAAGTCACCAGCCCCAGCCTGGGAAACTGTAAAGGCAAATTTTTCAGGCAGAGGAGCCATTGGTTGAACCTCTGAACCTCTGTGCCCTCTTGTGGGAAGGCTCAAACAATCGGCATCCTTGGACCATTTCCTTGTATGTTTATCCATTCATTAAACAAACAGATGTCCAAGTCCTACTGTGCACACAGAAGGACCATTCCAGATGCTGGGTGAACCTCACTTAGATTCTAAAAGGAAGAAAATTGGTAGATATCAAATGTGCTTTGTTAGATGCCATTGAGGAAAACAAAACAGAAGAGGGGGGTATGGAATGTCACATCACAGATATTGAGGTCATAAACAGGAAAGTCAAGGAAGACTTGTTTGCAAGGGTAGCTTCTGAGGACAGAGAGGTGGGAGATGAAGGGCCAGCCATGTTGACAGCTGGAGAGTGAGTAGGTGAGTTAGTGAGGCAGAAGAGTAACAAGGAAAAGCCTAGTGACTGAAGCCGTCCCAGATGCCTGACACAGTATCAGAATGAGGAAGGGTGCCACATTCTATGTCAGAGAGGAGATGAGGCCAGACTGTGACCTCGCTAGACACTTGACCTTTGCACAGAATAAACAGAAAAGCCACTGAAGGGTTTCACAAGCGATTGTTTTGATGACTGTGTACACGGACATAGATCGAAAGAGGCCAAGGGGAGAACCAGAGCAGAAGTAGACACTGGCGTAGCTAAGACACAATATGAGGACCCCAGTGATGACAGGGGGGGATGCTCGTGCCAGATTCTGGGGCTGTTCTGAAGACAGAGCTCAAGGGGTCTTCTTACAAGCTGGGTATAAGAGCGGAGAGAAGGAAAGGAGGAGCAGTTAACTCCAAAGATGGTAACTCACGTTACCATCAGCTGAGCCAGTCGAGACTGGAGAGTTGTGGGTGCAAGAGGGCCGAGCAGGACTGGGAGTCCTGTGTGTAGGGGTGAAGTCTGCGATGCCTGTCAACATTCAGGTAGAAGTGTTTAATGCCCAGTTTTATATATGCATATATATATATACTTTATATATTTTTCATAGGCCAAGTCTAGCCTGGAGTTAGGAATTTGAAAATCCGAGTATTAAAGGCCACTCAGCAATGGGGAATGCTGCTTGTGATTTCATTGAGCAGTTGGCAGGCAGATGCAGAAGTAGAAAACCAACCCACCTGTGTTCCACAGAAAAGAGGCCTCATTTCAGCCGACTGTGAGGCTGCTCAGAGAGCTGGGCCAGTGGCTGAAGGGAAATGGCTCTTCTGTTAAGAAGGAAAAGACTGCAGCACGCTTGCACACCACACACACAGTAGTAATGTCCACCACTAGTACCCACTTTTCCTTCCCTTCCTGGACACACAAAGAAAGGCTACCCTGGTAATCAACTAGGTCACGCCACTCAGTGTAGCCAATGGCGTGAAGATGGACTATCTTGTCGCTTCTGGCCTGAGACTGTTAAAAGTAGGCCTGAGTCCTTCTTGACTTTTCTCTTCAATTTAGCTGGTGTCCAAGAACCTAGTGAAGCTGAAACCCAAATCCCCGAGTCAGTGTTGAAGGACAGCTATCTGGCTCACATCCCTTTGGTTTTTACTGATTCTTATGTGTATACAATGTGTTCTGACTGCATTCACCCCCCCATTACCTTCTGCCATCCATCTTCCTTTCCCTCGGAACATAACAGATCCCCCAATGGGAGGCCTGTGAGAAATTGATACTCTCCACTCTACCCCAGCAACAACCATGAACAGTCATTATGTTCTCAGGGTGGAGTGGGGCCCATAAAACCTCCTCTAGTCTTGGTGAAATGTTGGAGGGCCCAATCTTGTTTGTCATGTCGTATCGAGATGGCAACACTCTCTGGCGTGTGTCCTCATCCTCTGACACTTCGGTTCTTTCTGCTCCCTCTTGTGTCCCTTGAGCCTTCAGGGGTTGGTCTGGTGTCCCATTCAGAGCTATGCATTCTTTTGTCCCTTATCCATAGCACTAGGACCAGGTGTGAGAACTGCGTTAACAGTTGCCCTCTTCAGTAGGGAGCCTCTCTGTTTCACCAGATCACATTGTGCCATGAGTAAGAAACAGACTTACATGTGAAGCCATTAAAATCTAGTGTTTGAAGCCAGGTAGGTGGTGGTGGAACACAACGTCAATCCCAGCAGTCGGATCTCAAGGCCAGCCTGGTCTACAGAGTGAGATCCAGGACAGACAGCCAGTGCTACACAGAGAAACCCTGTCTTAAAAAAATAAAATAAAGTAAAGATCCCCCCCCAAAAAAAAAAAAATCTAGTTAGGCACAGTGAAGCAGACTTATAGCCACTTGTAAAACTGAAACAGTAGGATTATTTGAACCCAGCCTTGGCAATAGTGAGATCCCCATCTCAGAAGAGAGAGGGAAGGAGAGAGGGAGTGAGGGGAAGTAAAAAAGAAAGGAAGAAAGAACTTGATGTTTGATCTGTTACCACAGTAGAGCTAACCGATTCCATGACTTAAGCTAATAGAAAATTTCCAGAAGGAAAAGAAAACTGCATTGATTCTCTAGGAAACAGAAGAAACGCCCATGAGTGCACAAGAGAAGTCAGGGTCTCCTGACCAAGGAACTGACTCAACTTTGCAAATGTATACCCTTCCTCGGAGTGGTGGGGTGGACCCAGGTGATCCCTGAGGTGTGACCCTACCTTCCAGGTCTCGGATCTCTGAAATGTTCTAGGTTGATGCTAGAGGGAGCGAGAAGTAGTGTTGCTGGCCAAGAATTAAGGAGGTGCTTGGATTGGGAAGCAGGAAAACACCTTGGAAATGGGAAGCAGGCGGTTCAGGAAGGGAAAGATCCCTAAGACTCCGGAAAGGACTCCTGTGCAGGTCTGCGGCTCCTTCCCATCAGCACCCCTAGTTCTAAGGTGATGTCTCACACGTTCACAGGAGGCAGTAGCAAAAGAACGCAGAGGGCAGTGGATGCCTGCACCACAACCTAGAAGAGAGGCAGAGTATGCGAGATGCAGGCAGAGCGTGAGTCCTTAACCATCTCAGGGTTTATAGTCCTGAGAAAATAATTTCATTTAATGACCTCCATTTCAATATGTGTATGCAGAGAGTAGCAATGCTGGGTCCCAGCTTGACAGGCAGGTTGCCATTCAGATTAATGAAACGTGATATGCTCAACTTCTTGGAAGGCTGGCGCTATAGAAACAGTAGGTGTTATTATTCCCATAAAAGGAGAGAACAGTCTTTGCTGGTGAAATGGCTCTTAGCTCAGAATCCTCATTAAAAGCTGTGTTGCAATTTTCCAAGTTGCATTAGTGAGACTTGGCAGGAGATGAAAAAAAAGGCAAATAAATAAGAAGTCAAAATATTCTGAGCAACTACTTACAGGCAAGTAGGAAGTTTTCAAGTGTTAGCATTGAGGGCTAGTAATTCTGAAATGCCTGAAGGCAGAATGTATTTATAGTAAGGCAAAGGTGACTTCCAGCCCTGTAACTGGGACCTTGGTCTCAGTGCGGGTGAATGAAAGCCCAGCCATGGGCAGGGAGCGCGGGCTGTAATGATTGTCTCTTTGGAGGCTATAGGATGCTGCTGACAGCAGGGAGGGGAGCCAGTGTGGACAGCCACAGGAACAGCTAATTTTAAATGAGACACACATAAGCTGTTTTCAAACCTGTTGCCTTTTTTTTTAATCCTGAGGCCAGTGAATCCTATTTAAAGAAACATTCAGAAACATGTTCCTCTTTTGGCGTAGTAGCAGGACTTGAATATACGAAAAACCAGACCCATATAAAAAGTATTTTTAAGTGGCCTGATTTCAAAGGCATTTTAAGTGACTCTTCCCATTATGCCTGCTTATCCTTGATATAAAGTGACCACAGTGATCAGCATTTGATAGGAATCTGTAACACGTCCTTCAGCCACAGTGTCATTCAAATTAAATTATATGAGGTAATTTGTGTATTCATTCATTTTTGAGCTTTTTTTTAAATATATGTTCAAAATATCCCTTACATTTCTTTCTTTCTCCTATAATGGAGACTCTTAGCTGTCTCAATTAAAGTTAATAATAGCTTTTAAGACAAAGTTCAGAGCTATAAAGTTCCTCACTTGATCAGTAATCATAACTATTACTTTGTCATATTTAATCATAGGACCCAGGCCTCTAACAGGGTATTTAATTAAACTTTTAATTCATGATAAGAAGTTAAATAGCACTTGAGAGAGGTTTTAGAAATTATTTCACTTCCCAACCAGATTACCAAAAAAAAAAAAAAAAAAAGAAAGAAAAGAAAAGAAGAAGAAGAAGAAGGTGTGATAAAGAGACAGAATGGCTGGAAGCCAGGGAACTGTGGGTCATGTCAACACTAGCTGGCAGCAAGCCACTGTCCAATTAGCCTGGCTTCGTGGCTGCCGAGTAATGAGTGCTGAGTGGATGTGTGAGTCAGCCGTGATGTAGTGGCCTGTGTTTGATCCAGCGCTTCTCAGAACAGCTTTCTTATTCTCTGTCATTGCCTGGCCTACCTTGCCAGAGGCAATGCAGGGCTGTTGAGGCTAAAAGCTGAATGGGAGAGAATCTTATACTGTGTCTCTTCTTTCTCATTGCTTCCTGAAAACTGAGTGCAATGAAACGGGGAGAGCAGGGTGTGATTTCAAAATGAGTCATAAGAAAACACAATTTCCATACAAAAATACCCGAAGTTGGAGTCCTGGAGTGGTTTTTTATTGTTGTTGTTCTGTCTTTTCTTTGGTGGTTTTAACATCTGGCACTAGTTCGAGGATATCAGTAAAGTTACCTAGTAATCTTAATAGGTTCACATTCCATTCAGAACTGGAATGTCACCAAACTGCTTCAGGTTTCGACTCTATTGTCGGGATGTCCGTAGCATTTCCAGGAGGTGTACAGTCATAAACACAGAAAGCCTTTGAAAGACATTCTTACGTATAAACACCTGGCATCTTGATCAGACAAACATGAAGTGAGCCAGGAAAGTAACCCGGGAATTGTTAAATGTATTGTATACAGACATGGAGAGATATGTGGTTGTCAGTTTAAAAGAAAGTGATTTCAGTTCTTAGGAGCACTTATGTGCACTGCTTGGTTAATGCCAAGCATTGTTTGTTTTAGTTCTTAACCAAATCCCCAGGCCGTATAAAGGATCGGTTTGTTTTGCTTTGAGAATTGGAGCAATTATGTACTGGCACTTTCGGTTTCCTGTTACTGCAGACATGTCCCTTTTGTCCGCATTAACTTGGTGCCCATAATAAAATTTGTCACTTCATCATAGACATCTGAAATATGTAGAAAGTCTCTCTGACGTTGGGCCACTTTCAGACTAGCTAGTGACAGTGCACTCTACTGACTGAGACGGACTTCCGTACACAGCCTGGGGAAGACTGGGTGTGAAGAAGTTAATGCTTTCGACACCCTAGGTGGGTTGAAGCCAAGCCTCCAACATGAGCACAGTTTTTGACTGATGAGCAGCAAAGAGAAATACTGACAGCTGTCCCCAACCAAGCCAAAACGTTGGCCTGAGGGTGAAGAGAAATGTTGGACTGTAGCCAATAAAAGATTCCCGAGTTCAGAGGAAATCTACAAAAGATGGAAGCCACATTTGCACGCTTCCGCCTTGTGAAAGCAGTCACTCTTTAATTTTACTTTTCTCTATAAAAGATGGTAATAAAGTATCACCACCACCCATGTTTGCTTTCTGTTCCACTGATTTTTTTTCTTATTATTCTTTGTGCTCAAAACCAAATGATAGATTATTCTTCCTCAAGGTGACAGTGATACCATCATTCCTGAAAGCAGCCTCAGCAGCCAGAGCCAAGGGGAACAGAGCAGAGTCGGGCACACACTGGCGACATTTGTGTGTCAGGCCGTGCTGAGTGGCACACATCAGAACGGAATGTATATGGGTCACTTGAGAGATCTGAAGTAGAGCATGTTGCCCAGCAGATACAAGGGCTGGTTCAGTCCTCGGCAGCATTGGAGTGGGAAAGAGAAGGATGAGTCTAAAGAGCGCCTCCTGATGTCATAAATTCTCTACTAGAGTTGTTTTGCTCATTTCTGAAGGAGAAGGGGGCAACATTGCTGAAAGCCAAGGCAAGGAGCTGCTAGCTAGCCCCAAGGGCCTCACTCTGTGCTGTCTTTCTTACTGAGTTCTTTGGACTATGTGGGGTGCTCTTTGTGTCTCTTACATCTGCAAGGAGATCTGCAAACCGAACTGGGCCTTGCAAGTAAGATGGCAATGTTCCGCCAATACAGATACCTCGACTCCTTTCTTCTTTCCCCCATTATCTCTTTCATTTGTCTTATTGCTCTAAGACTAAGTAGACCAAACATTAGGACACAGGGTAAGCAGGAGAGAGACAGTATATAACATGAAGGCTGGCTTGTTTGTTGAAGGTTTCTATCCCACCCCATACTCCACAGCCGGCAAGCCCCAAAGAAAATCACACAGAGATCTCTATAAGTTGTAAAACTGATTGGCCCTTTGGTCAGGCTTCTTGTTAGCTCTTCTGACTTATATTAACCCATTATTCTGATCTATTTTAGCCATATGGCTAGGAACCTTTTTCAGTGGGGCAGATCACATCCTGCTGCTCCGGTGATCTGGGCAGGAGTCGGAGAATCAACTTCCTCCTTCCCAGAATTCTCCTGTTCTCATTGCATCATTTCTACTTCCTGTCTGGTTTTCCCACCTATACTTCCTGCCTGGCCAATCAGCGTTTATTTAAAACATGATTGACAGAACAGAGACAGTTTTCCTGCACCAACAGTGGACATCCTTGTTTTATTCCGGATGTTACTGTAAATGCTTTGGCTTTTTCTGTTAGGGTGATGCTGGTTGTGACCTCCCTGCATATTGATTGCCTTTTCTGTGCCGAGACATGTTCCCGCTACCCATCCTCTCTCAAGACTTTTACCATGAAGGTGTGTTGCTGGATTTTGTCAAAGGCCTTTTCTGAATCTAATGAGATGATCATGTGATTTGTGTCCTTTAGTCTATTGAAGTGTTGGGTTGTGCTGAATGATTCACACATGTTGACCATCTCTGAATCTCTGGGATGGATACTGCCTGATCTCATGGTTGGTAATCTTTTTGTTATGGTCTTCAATTTAATTTGCAACTATTTTTGAGAGTTTTGTATCGATGTTCATCGGAGATATTGGCCTAGAATTTTTTTTTTTTTTTGGTTGTGTCTTGTCCAACTTTGTTGTCAGGGCAGTGATGGCCTCGTGCTCTGGAATAGTTTGAGGAGTATTAGTTCAAGGTCTGGTAGAATTGTGCACTAAACCAAGGACCGGTTTACTTGGGAGATCCTTAATTACTGCTTCAACCTCACAGAGCTTTAAAGGTCTGTTTAGAGTATTTATTTGATCTTAGTTCAACATTTGGTAGGCTGTATATAGGTAGAGATTCATCCATTTCTTTTATTTTTCAGCTTGATACAAGGTTGATCTTTAAAGTATGTTTTTATGATTCTCTGAAAGTGTTTTTATGATTCTACTTTGGAGAAAGTTCCATGGGCTACTGAGCAAAATCTATATTCCTTATTGTTGGTGTGGGATGTCCTGTGGGTATCTGTTAGGCCCATTCATTGTGATGTCATTTGACTCTTACAGTCTCTCTAACTTTTTCCAAGCGGCATGTCCGTTGATGAGAGCGGCCTATTGAGATCCCCCTCTATCACTGTGTTTATGTTAAACTGCAACTTTAAGTCTTACAGTGTGTCTTTTATAGAATTATATATGTTTGGTCCACATATGCTTAGAATTGTAATTTCCTGTTGTTGGAGTTTTACTTTAATGAATGTTAAGTGTAATGGATTTGCTGCGGGTTCCCGGCAGCTTGCTGCAGGGTCGAGACCACACGGCAGGTCCACAAACCAAGGTGGCTGGCTGGTCCCCGGCGAGTGGTGAGGGCAAGGGCCGGGTGGGAGGCACAGATGCTGCGAGTCTCTGAGACTCCTGGGGACTCTAAAGCAGCCAGTCCCAGAGACCACAGCAGGGAAGGTGGCTGGTCCCTGGCAGCGACAAACAGACGATGGTGGGAGGTACAGAGATAGACACACCATATAGAATAAATTGGACATTTATTTGGTGTTATGGAGGGGAAGGAAAAAGAAAAGAGAGAGAGAGAGAGAGAGAGAGAGAGAGAGAGAGAGAGAGAGAAGATGGGAGTGGAGGGGAGGGGAGGGGAGAGGAGAGGAAAGGAGAAGAGAAAGAGGAAAGGGGAGAAGTGGGGAGAGAGGCAGAAGCTACCTCTTCGAGAGGGGACAGGAAGGGAAGGGGCGGGGGGGGGGGGCTGAGACTGCAAGCAGGAAGGGAGTGGGTGTGGCTTGTCTCTTAAAGAGACAGAGCATTACATTAAGTGTCCCTCCTTCTCTCTTCTGGCTAGTTTTGGTTTGAATTCAGTCTTGTCGGATATTAGAATGGCTATACCTGCTTGTCTCTTGGTCCAGTTTTCTTAGAACACCCTTTTCCATCTTTACCAGCTAAGGTAGTTTTTGGGAATCTCCAGCTTGGGCCCCATTGCAAACCCCTCCCAGATGTTTGACTGGGAACTCGGTCCCACTCCTCCATTCCAAACTCTGCCCTCTCAGAAGGCCCTCCAAGGGTCAGCTCTGCCCCTTCCCCCCAGCTATTCAAGACTACACCCACATTCACAGGGTATTTAAAACTGGGCCCCCACAGCATGATTTCTCTCCTGCTTCCTTTCCCTAAGAGTCACAGGGAGTTGGTTCGCTAGAACTAAACCTGGACTTCTAATTGGGCCTGATCTGACTTACTGCATCTGCAGAGAAACCCAATTACCAAGAATTTTGAAATACTTATCAGTAGTGTATATTGTTGCTCGTGGGGTGTGTTTCTTAGAGACAACAAGAAGAGGGAGATCCTGTTTTCTGATCCAGTATGTTAGTTTGTGTCTCTTTATTGGGTGGTTGAGACCATCAATATTAAGAGTTATTACTAAACAATGTTAATTTGTTTCCAATACAAACATGAGAAACATATACATGCAAAAATAATAAATAAATGAAATTTTTAAATTCAAAACCATTATGGTGAATGATTAATGAACACTAGTGTACAACCCAGACAGCCAACCACACACATCCTCCCTCCCTCTCTACTTCCTCTCCTTCCTTGGCCCCCTCAGCCACAAGTTGAAAGTCACATCTGTACGCTAAAGCAGAGTCTGACGTGAGGGTGGTCTGGCTTCTGCTCTGTCCCTTACTGTCCATCAGGGTTGAATACCCTGCTCTGGCTGACAACTAGGCAGTTGTCCCCTTCCTCCCTCACTGGTCCACATGTATCCCTTCCAGAGCTACACACTCATTCTGTGAAGACTCCCATCCCTGATAGAGGACCATTCTTTGCTCAAGGGTGTACGCATACCTGTTCTCCCCTGCTAGAACCTTCAGAGAAGCTCAGAAGATCCGACTGTCTTCACGCTACCCCAGGCATTGATTGATGTGTGCTTTACTCCTAGTGGATTAAGTGGCGTTAAATGTCTTCTGGTGTAAATGTTCATGAAATACACATCACCTTTGGTATATAATTTGATCTCTTTAATGCTTTTAGATGTAATTTCTAATTGAAAAAAATACTGAGAATTAGAAGGAAAAAAAACACCATGAAAAAGCAATAGGACGAATCTAGTGACATTCTGCAAAATAAACAGCCTGATAGCCTCCGTAACTCAGTGATGACGTGGAAATGGAACTGACCAGATTAAACAGGATATAAGGACCTTAGACACTGGAAGCAGTAACTACGGCTGTGGCAATGACTTGGTTGGATGGAGCAGTCATAGAGGACATTATGGGAGAATTGAAAAACTCAAATAGGATCTGCATGTTAGATGAGAGGTGTTGATGGAACAGAGAACAAGTAAGGAGGAACAGTAGCATGTTCAGTATGAGCTCAGTTTGATTAGGGACTACGGATATGAGTGTGTGAACGTGTGCACAAGGGAGGACCCGGAAGGACGTGCTAAAGTGTCAGCAGTGGTAAGATGCCGAAGAGCTGGAAAACAATGGATGTTTTTTGTTTATTTGCATTTTTAAAATTTTTTATTTGTTTGTTTGACGTTTTGGTTTTTCGTGGAGGGTTTCTCTGTGTGTAGCCCTGACTGTCCAGGAACTCTCTCTGTAGACCAGGATGGCCTCGAACACACAGAGATCTGCCTGCTTCTGCCTCCCGAGCGCTGGGATTAAAGGTGTGCATCACTACCGACAGATGTATTTTCTAACGCTCCACTGTGCCCATTGTTTTATTTGTTAATAATCCCATCCATAGCATAGCATGATTAGAAGAAACTGAAGATCAGATGAAGTATGAGGCATGTCACTGGGAGAGTAAAAATACAGTATGGCTTCCTGTCTGTTTTCAAAGGTTCTGCCACCTGTGGGTTTTGTTCCAAGTGCACCAGTGTGCTGTCATCTTTCCTGGATCCTTCTTGCTATTTTTGGGCTCTCTTAAGCTTTGGAGCTCAGCTGAATATGCTGGGTCTCAGAAGTTAAATGAAAATTGTCCCAAGAGGCAAGCCTGGGTTTCTTCTAGTTCCTTCTAACATAAAAATGTAAGAGGTACCGTAGGCTCAGCA
The DNA here is from genome assembly GCF_982192425.1 of Myodes glareolus. NCBI lineage: Eukaryota > Metazoa > Chordata > Mammalia > Rodentia > Cricetidae > Myodes > Myodes glareolus. Next base: position 41,223,383 of record NC_142041.1, on the reverse strand, counting down.
GGAAGAGCACCATCTAGCACCCAAAAGGCCTTGTATCTAACCCCTGATCACCTTCTACACCTAAGGTGATGGCACACACGCTGGCCACCCCAGCCTCTCCAGTGGTAGGGCAGGAACATCACGAGTTCAAGGTCATCGTGGACTTTAGCTAGCTCCCGTCCTACCTGTGCTACATGAGACCCTATCCCACAACCGCTTCCACAGCAGAAAAGGCTAACTCAGTGGTTCTCAACCTTCCCAGTGCTGCAACCCTTTAACACAGTTCCACATGTTGTGGCAACCCCCAACCATAAAATTCTTTTCGTTGATACTTCATAACTGTAATTTTGCTATTGTTATGAATCGTAATGTAAATATCTGGATATAATGTAAATATGCAGAATATCTGTATGTAACCCCTATGAAAAAGGGTCGTTCGATCCCACCAGGGGGTCATGACCCAAAGGTTGAGACGCACTGAGCTAGATCATTGTTCTCTCGGTCTACAAGAGGGCTCAGCATCTGTAGGATTTCTTGTGAGTAGATGCGCTTGCTGCCACGTCCGAGGACCTGAGCTCAATCCCTGAGACCTGAGACCCGCATGGCTACCAGCGCCTGCAAATCGTCTTCTGGTGTACATGCATGGACAGAAATAAATAAATGTGAGAGATAACTTTTAAATGTAAACCTTGGATTGCGTTTAACTTTACCTGTAGCCTCCTTGTATGTCTTTTGAGTGTTCTCTCCCTCCCTCCCTCCTCCCTCCCTCCCCCCCTCCCCCCTCTTTCTCTGACTCTGGCAATAGTGGGTGTTATTTTCAGGGAATTTAGTTCAGGCTCTGACCCTGAACATCCCCAGAGAAGGAAACTGTGGCCCCAGTGAAATGCCGAGGGACTGTGAAGAAGGGTGGGGGTGTGAAGAGCACCCCACATGCCTCCTCCCTGAGGTAACTGTCCTGAGATTAGATTAGCTGCCACCAGGTCCTGGCACCCTGGACCACTAGAGTCCTTGATGACCACACTGCCTTCTTCCCTCTCTACGTGGTGCCTGAATCCAAGTCAGGGAACCATTCGCTGTAGGTCCTAGAATAACAAAGGGGATTTTCCACCATGTCTCCTGTACAGTATGCTTACCCTTGCAAGAACCAAGGGGCACTAATGCACATTTCCAGTATAAAAATACATTCACAAATATACATGTATATGTGGGTTACAAATAGATATTTGTATGTGACAAGCACCTTTTATTAAAAAAAGAAAGAAAGAAAGAAAAGAAAAGAAGCAGAAAGGATATCTCAAAATTAATGGGAAAGGCACTGCAGAAACTGTGTAGACACAGTGAGTGTTCTGGCATTGAGATGAAACTGAATACACCTTTGAATTTGGTGTTGACCTTGGAACCATTTAAAAATATTTTACAAAGTACCACTGAAATATATTTTAACAGTTGATAACCAACAAACCTGAAATTTTAAAGCAAATAGAAACTTTTTATTTTTTATTAATTAACAACAGAGAAAGACAAGTCAATTAACTTTTAACACAGTGCTGTTAGCATATATCACCTGTGGAATATTCTTTTAAGATAACTAGAATGAAGTTTTGATAATTATCATTATTATAAAGACAAAATGATGTGGAGGATTGTCCTAGATTAGAGGGGACTAGCAAAACCAAAAGCTGGTGTCATGTGACCTACGCTGAGCTAAGGATCAGAAGGGTGTCCCTAGAGCTCTAGGAACTGTTTATAGGCCGTGCGTCTGGTGGGGTCTGCTGTGACATCAGCACAGCCTTTCTTTGGGTAATGCCAAAGTTCCTTTTCTCTGGAGATGTACAGTAAAGTACTCAGGTAAAATCGTACTGTCAGAATTCTGCTCTTAGATGGTTGGGGAGGAAGGGGGCAAGATTTCTGTGTGATCTGACATGTATAGAGAGATATTTATAAAGAAGGGAGACCATAAAATTTGGCAAAATTCAGTAATTTAGCATAAGTCCACCTTTTTGCAGAATCCCAGATTCACCCCAGATAAACATAGATGGATATACATCTCTTTCATCTTTTCTATGAATTAAAATTTTCTAGTTTAACAAAAAAAAAGTTGGGAAAAACATGCCAGGCGATGGTGGCGCACACTTTTAATTCCAGCACTCAGGAGGCAGAGGCAGAAGGGTCTCTATGAGTTCGAGGCCAGCCTTGTCTACAGAGTGAGTTCCAGGACAGCCAGAGAAGTCAGTAGCACATGCCTGATGCCTCAGCTACATGAGAGGTTCAGACACATAGACCTTCTGAGCCTAGGGATTGGAGGTTAGCCTAGGCAATAAAGTGGAGTTCTCATCATGAAGGAGAGGAGAGGAAAGGGGGAAGGAGGCAGGAAGGGGACGAGAAGAAAGGCATGGAGGGAAGGAAGGAAAGAGAAAGAAGGAAGGTTAAGGAAAGAGAGAAGGAGAGAATAGGACTTTGTACTGATCACCTGTCCAGTTCTCAGTTGTGATTCTAAACCAAGTAGTTAGCCCTGAGGGACCGTGGTAAACTGGCAGTCTCGTGAGCCTATATTTAGCGTGTAAGACAAATAAGAAAATGTGATCGCTTAAATTGCGATAATGGTAAAAGCAAAATAAAACAGAATAACATTCCAGTCAGTAATTGAGAGAGAGGTGGCGTCAGCACTGCCAAGGAAGGCAGGCAGCCTCTTCAGCGCGGTGCTGGGGGAACTGGCTAGCCATGTATATATGAGAATGAAACTAGATCCCTACCATCAGTCTGTACAAAAAAAAATCATCTGCAAATGGGTCAAAGATCTTAATATAGCACCTGAAACTCTGAGGGAAAGAAGTAGGGAAACCATTTCAAGATACAAGCATAGGCAAGGCTTTCCAGCAAGGATTCCAGTTGCTGAGGGAGCAAAGCCAACAATGCGACCTCATGAAGCTAAACAGGCCTTTGTGAAGCAGCAGAACCAGTTAACTGAGAAACTCTTGGCCGGCTACAGATGACAGGCAGTAAATGCCTTGAACAGTAAAGAACTCAGAAAACAAGAAATCAAACGGCACCGACAGTAAATGAGCCAGAGAAATGGTTCTCAAAAGGTGAAACACAAATGGTCAGTAAACATGGGGGGACCATGGTGAAGCGCAAGTGCGTTAGAGCAAAGCTAAACTACGTTGGGATTCCATGTCACCTACTCAGAATGACAGTCCTTAAGCAAACAAATGTCAGGAACAAAGCTCTGGCCGTGCTCTTACTGTTCTGTGGCTGTGAAGAGCCACGGTGACCAAGGCAGCTTGTAAAGGGAAAGCTGCCATCTGCTTACAGTTTCAGAGGGCTAGCCCATGACTGACATGGAGGGAAGGTTGATTTTAGGCAGACAGGCAGAGAGAGAACTCGAGACTGGACCTAGCTTGAGCTTTTGAAACCTCAGATCCCACCCCTAGTGACACACCTTCTCCAACAAAGCCACACCTCTTAATTCTTTAACTAGGGACAAAACATTCGAATGCATGAGCCTAAGGCAGGGGCTGGGGCATTTCCATTCAAACCACCACACCATGCAAGCATGAGGTCCTAAGTTTGAATCCCCAGAATGTACCAAAAGCTGTGAACTTGGGCGTGCAATTCTAGTGTTCCTACAGTAAGACGGGAGGCAGAGATAAGAGAATTCCCAGAGTCTGGCAGTGATGGTGGTGCGTGCCTTTAATCCCAGGCAGGTGGATCTCTGTGAATTTGAAGCCACTCTGGCTACAGAGGGAGTTCCAGGACTCTGTTACACAGAGAAACCCTGAATTCCAAGAATCTCACAAGCCAGCTAGCGGGGGGGGGGGGGGGGGAGACTACCTCAAACAAAACAAAAAACAAGGACTGCCACCCAAGGTACTCCTCTGACCTCAATATGTGCAGAATGGGACACACATGCGCTCTCTCGCTCTCTCTCTCTCTCTCTCTCTCTCTCTCTCTCATACACACACACACACACACACACACACACACACACACACATGAAAAGAAAGAAAAATGGTCAGGACAGAAGAGGGTACAAGTAGTGTCGCCGCAACAGTCCAGGAGAAAGGTGGTTTGAACAAGAGCAAGGGCCGGGGGCATGCAAAGAAAGATAAAAATCCAGGATAACTTGTCGATTAGGGGATGGAAGACAGAAAGATGGGACTTGCCATTAACTGAGATGGGAAAACCTATCCAAGAAGCCAAGTGGGAGAGGAGGCAGATAGCTGGGCAAACTTTCTGATTAGGGCTCCAGTTGCTTATGAACTAAAGCCAACAAATGATAGGCTGGTGGCCACGTAAGTGGGCAAACAGTGGTGAAAGCCTAAGCCATCCAATGGAGGGACAAGGCAGCTTGCAGGTTCTAGTAGATAGCTCACAATATGGTAATTAAGAGCGCCTTGTAAAATCTTGTGATGGAATTTTTCAGTTTACAAATAACTTATTTCAAGTTGGTATCGGCCAGCTCAGATGAAAACATTACCTTCCAAGTTGCATGGGCTTTTGCCTCAGGCTCCTACTCCCCTCATAGAGCTTGCGGAGGGGGCTTTCCTTGGTCTTGATTCTGTCTGGGTTTCCAGTCGGAGAAGAGAAGTGAGGCTGAGGATGTGGCCCTGTTCACTGTGACATGTGACATGGAGTTCGTGGGTGCAGCCCTGCAAAGGTCAGCCAGAGTGTAACAGTGGTTCCCAGACATTTTTTGCCAGTGACCTCTGGCGTGTCACTAAATTTCACAGACTGCCTTTCATTTTTTAAGCCAATTCTCCCTCCTTTCTTTGCCCCGCAAATGGCTCCGTGAGAGACACACATTCTAAGCATATTTTGTTCCTCGAGAGCAGGCCCTGGCAGCTTTGACACGATTCATTAGCATTCCTTCGCTTCTTCTGCTCACCCCCCCCCAAGATTCCTGCTCTTAAAATAATGCCGACTTATTTATTCAGATCTTTGCCTCCCCCAAAAAAAGAAATGCTGAAGGCTTTTCGTGAGAATTCTTCAGGAATAGCTGAAGTCTGATGGACTTTGGAATGGTGCTTAGAATAGAGACTTGACAACAAGGGCCCTTGGGGGATGACAGGCTTTGAACCCTCTCTACCAGGAGGACCTTAGTTTGGCTGCTGTTTTTTAATTAGGTATAGTGCCAGGCTGCCACAGTGAAAAGGTTCTAGAAATCTGAACTGTACACATCTTGAAGTCAAATTAAAAACTTAGAAATCCAGGCATGGTAGTAAGCGCATGTAATACCAACACTTAAAGACTGAGGTAAGTTCTGGGCCAGCTAAAAAGAAAAACCTTTTAGTTTTTATTTTTTTAATTTATTATTTTATTTGTTTGTCTGTTTATTTATTTTTTAGGAAATCTTGATTGCCTAGCCATCCAAGTCTTTTTCCTTGCTCCATCTTAGAGAATTTATGGGCCAACCTTGTCACTCCTAATGTGGTCATTTTTCTCCGGTCAAAGGCCAATGTCAAAATAAGATTCTTCCTCTACCAACCATTATACGAGGCCTTGGTTGAGTTTATGGTCAATTTTAAGTCTAGAGTTTGCATTCAAATCCATAACTTAGACTTGGAAGAATTACCTAGAAATTCCAACTCAGGTCAAGTGCTAGCTGTTGACCCAGAATAGATCACTAAATAGGAGCCAGAATAGAAGACTTCCTGAAAAGAGATTTTAGGATTTCAAAAAAGAAAACCCTGTAAACCTTACCTCATACAGAGCTGTGTTCTCTGAGTTCTGCCCTTTCTTCGTTAGGATTTATTGGAGATCAACACTTGTTTTAGACTGTATTCTTCACCCCACCCCACCCCACCCCCCCACACACACACATACACACTCACTTCACTGCCTTCCCTCTGTTCTTTCTACTTATAATTAGACCTGGTTTCTTTTCCTGTGGCTACCAAAGATTTCAGTCCTTCCTGGCTCCATCCTAAAGTGTGTCCGAGAGAGTATTAACATGGATGAGGTGACCAAGTGATTAAGGCAATGAACTGCTAGGAGATACTTTTTTTAATTTCATTTCACGTTCCAAACACAGTTTCCCTCCCTCTCCTCCCTCCCCCAGCGCACCCCCCCTCCTACTTCTCTCAGCTGCTAAGGGCTCCCATGGGGAGTCAACAAAGTCTGACACATTTAGTTGAGGCAGGACCAAGCCCCTCCCCCTGCATTAAGGCTGAGCATGGCATCCCACCATAGGGAATGGACTCCAGCAAGCTAGCTCATGCACCAGGGATAGATCCTGGTCCTACTGCCAGGGGCCCCTCAGATAGTCCAAGCTTCACCACTGTCTCCCACATATGGAGGACCTAGTTCGGTCCCATGGAGGCTCCACAGCTGTCGGTCTAGAGTTCGTGAGTTTCCATGAGCTTAGGCTGACAACCAGAAATATAAACTAGGAGATATTTAAGGAGGAAAAGCTTAAGGCTTTTTTTTTTTCTCCTGCCACTTCAAGGTGTATAGAATCACAGGGCGGGTATAGCATTTATGATATTTTTAAATGGCTCAGTCATTATGTCGAGCCCAGAAAAATACAAGATAGGGCCTGCTGCTAACTCTGACTGTGTGACTAACAGGCCTGTGTGACTGGCTGACGACGCTGGCTCACCCAGCAGGTCTAAATGGAAGGTTTGTTCGGGGAGGGAAGCTAATGTCTGAAAATAATGCCTTACAAATGTCTTGAAACTGAGACAACTCAGTCTGCATTATTTGATTTTAAGGTTCTGCATTCATACAATTGGATTTCTATTGACTGGAATGGTGGCCTTTGAAGATGTAGAAAAGCCACTGACACCTTTTGTTTCTTCATACCTCCTGGCACGGTATCCCGGCGAGGCTCCCTATGTTCTCTGCATAGTGTCTGTGGTCTTAGCCAACTGGTTGGTCCGGGACAGCCTTCCAGTCTAAGGTAGCTTGCTGAAGGTGTCTTCAATATGCTTACTGGAGAGCTGGGGAAGTCTATTTTGTCGCCTCACTAGCCAGTATATTCACCCAGTGGTACCCAGAGTAAATGTAAATGCTATCAAGTATTTCTTCCTCCTGTTCCTTTGTGTGTAGACTTCTTAAGGAGTATTAGGACTATATCCCTGCTCTGATTCCTGAGTCAGAAGCTAAGGAACGTCAAAGATTAGAGGTTAGCAAGGCAGGTCAACAACATGAAATTAGCTCCGTAGTTTTTGTGTGTATGGTTTTTCTTGTTTCTTTTGTACATTTTTGCCTTACTGGTTTTTTGGTTTTTTTTTTTTTTTTTTTAGTTTGGTTCGCTGAGTTTTCCTTTTGTAGTTTTGCTGTTGTTGTTTGAATGAGAGACAAAAAGAACATAAAGTTGCGTGGTCAGGGAGGAGGTGGGATTTGGGAGGAGTTGAGGGGAGACGAAAACATGATATTTGTATAAACATTGTATAAAATTTTTAATTAGAAAAAGGGGATGGAATCCTTTGTAAATTTAAATACACTAAGGCATGTCAGGAACTGTAGCTCAGTAGTAGAGAGCCTGTCTAACATGCACAAGGTTTACTCCCCTGTGCTGCAGCTGAGAACACAAGAACCGCAACAATAACAACAACAATAATAATAATGAGGCATATTAGAGTGTGATCTCCCAGCCAGTTTGCAATTGTAATAAGAGCGTAGGTTGCCCTCCAGACTCTGCATCAACTCTGACAGCAATGAGTGCTCACCAGCTTTCAAGATAGCACATTCCAATTTCCCTAACTATCCTTACTAAAATTGTCTTTCTTTCTCTGTAGCAGAGATTTTCCTCTATGTCTTCAGATGCTATTCTGTTTATGATTTGTGGAGAACAAATCAAATCTTGACTTTGCATGATAGATAATCCATTACTTCTCACATGGGACTCCATAAACACCCCCCCCCCCTTGGGATATAGCATCCCTGCTCCAAGGACCACCTGGGGTTTAGTGATGGCCGTGATTCTCGTGAGTCGGGACCAAACACAAGAGTGTTGATGGGCTCTGAGCAGTGACACTTTCCCTCCCTGCCTCAAGTTGTACCCCCCCACACACCCTCTCTCATTCTTTTTTCAAGACAGAGTTTCTCTGTGTAGCCCTGACTGTCCTAGAACTAGCTCTGTACACTTGGCTGACCTCAAACTCAGAGTTTCTCTTAATGTAGCCTAGGACTGTATTGGGTTTCCCAGAAACTGTGAGAGCTAGGATTCTCCTGTCCTGCCCTTATGCGTTGAATTTTCTTATCACACAACAGGATTTTACATCAGTTTTTCTTAAATTGAGTCGATACATTTGCCTAATAACATCAGCCTGTGGTCCTCATTGAGAGATCTCAACTCTGCCTGCCTGAGTAGCTGATCAGTTGCTAATCAGTTTCTGTGTCCAAGACAGAAGTTAAACAAAATGAAGTAGGCGGGAAAGCTGGGTCACATTGACGACATTTCTCCCAAGTTAAAGTTGACCTCAGTCCACCAACCAGTTGCTGATGGCTTGATTTGATTGTCCTCCAGGCCTTGTTTTTCATACTCTATGACCCAGGAGGTGATGGTTGTCAGGCCAGATTCCCAGGATGCTGTTTCTGCTGCTTTCTCTGAGCAGCACTGCCATGAAATCTAAAAATGCAGTTCTCTTGGCATGAATTGTTCCCAGTCAAGCTTGAGTCATCTGCCACCTTCCTGTCTGAGCTCTGGGTGGTTGATGCCAAGCCCAGAAAGGTCAAGCCCAGTTCAGCTGGACACGTTGTTGAAGACCCAGGTTCTACTCATTGAGAGCATCGCCGAATCATCTGCAGTGTTATGTGTGTGCCCCGGGGGAGTGATACCCAAGAAAGGCTTCTTCTGTTGTGTAGATCATAGAAATTTAAAGAAAGTGAAAAGGGCTGGGCAGTGGTGGCGCACACCTTTAATCCCAGCACTCAGGAGGCAGAGGCAGGTGGATCTCTGTGAGTTCGAGACCAGCCTGGTCTTACATGAGCTAGTTCCAGGACAGGCTCCAAAGCTACAGAGAAACCCTGTCTCAAAAACCCAAAAAAATATATATAATTACAATGCAGAAATGGAAACTGGATGTTAGGGAACAGTATTAAAAACGGAATTTTCAAATCCCATCCAAAGCAAGTTGATCAAAAACTCCTCAGGAGGCAGTCCTCTTCAGGCAAGACGGTGGTTGCCTAGGAGAGACAGCCCTACCCTGGCTCCTTGGAAAATGAGCTCACAATTCCACAGAAGGAAAGCAGATTGAAAACACACAAGAAAGAACCATTCTTCCAACACTCCCCAGTGCACACTCTAGCCCCCCCCCCCCAGAACTAGGGTCTTCTCACGTCCAACATCAGTCTCCCCAACTTGGGCCCATGTTCTCATTTCTTTCTCGGGCAGTGTTTTCTGAGAATCACCAGCGTCCCTCCTCAGCCTCCTTACTCGTTTCAGATCCTTGTACTTTGCTGCCTCATGCTCCTCCCTCCAGCATCACAAATGACTGGCTCCTGGAAGATACTGCTGTGCATTCTTTTTGGCTCCCTTCCTGCCCGCCCCACTGTCTGCCTGCACATGACAACCATTAACAGCTGTCGGGAGGGCTTTCAACTGCCTGGCTTCTTACTTCAGTGTTTCAACGCCAGTGTTCTAGGGCTTAGCTGTACAGGAGAAGGAAGAGAGAAATGGCAAAAGAGTTAACCTAAAATCCCCATTATCTCGGTACTCAGACTTTCCTCCCTTTTTTCAGGAAAACAAAGACTTTGACAAAGGCTGCAGAGATATTGGCAGCTCATCCCTCTGGATCACCACTGAGATGATCTCATGTGTTGGCCCCAGAGGCAGCCTTGTGTTGCTCCCGGGGACTCTGTGGGTACTGCTGAATGTTGGATGTCTGTTTGTTGTTGACGTAAGAATCTTAGCATCCTGTCCTTACCTGACCACCTCCTCACAACCTCTAAAATTCTGAACTAAACAGAGTAGAGGTAGGCTGTCACCACAGAGCCTGGAGCTGTAGCCAGGGCCCCCTGATGCCCATCAACCGCTTCAGAGAAGAGAGCCCCTGGGAGGCAGGGGCTTCACAGTTACACACTTTCTTCCAAAGATACAGGACACACAGTAGACACTTGGGAATGTTGCTTCTCCCACTGTCGCTGCCCCCAGGAACACTGCAGCTACTGTAAATAAGGGATCAGCACCTCATGCCCACCAACCCTGCTGCCTTTTACCTCTTCTCCCTCCCCAATGCCCATTCCCTACTGCAGGGAGTCATACACAGTCCTCTCTCATGCTTCACACGGGAAGATAGGAGCAGCCATGGCCAAAGACCTTCATCCTCAGCGCTCAGCAAGAGTACTTGTCCAGGCTCCTAATCCAAGCATTTCCAAAACTATGAACATGTATAGCAGCACAGCATAGAGGTGATATGATTTCAGCTTGTCTGTAAGAACTTCTTTTAAATCCTTGTGTTTATTTACATGCATATTTGAAAAGTATAACTCCTTGCTAAGTGCGGTAGTGCACACCTAAGTCCCAGCACATGGGAGACCAAGGCAGGAGGATTGCTGTGAGTTCAAGATGACCCGGGGCCACATAATGAGCTCCAGTCTGAGCCATTGAGTAAAGAACCCTTTTTCAGAAAGCAAATACAAGCAAGTATAATTCGTATGTTAAGCCTGAGTTGGTAGCTATTTTTTCCTTGTAAGCTAGGTGTCCTTCCACAGAAGGAACAGGGAAGGCAGGGGATATTTGCAGCCTCTTTTCTGCCACTCAGGTATAGCATAGGGAAGGGAAGGGAGGAAGCTGGCAGACCAGGTCAATAGAGCCTGATCAGAAGGAGCCTTTCATGCCAGGCTGAGAGAGATGGGCAGTGTTGTGCAGAAACCTGGAGTTTCTTTAGGCACCAATTGGGCAGAATGCATAGAAAGTACCGGAGAAAAACAAGATGATAGCAGGGTTGTCGCAGGCCACAAGTAAGTCACGAGGCCCTGAAATAACATGCTGGAGAAGAGAGAAGCAGAGTTGGCTTTTTAAAGATGGGAGGAGGAAAATAGAAAAGATCTAAAATTGTTCATGTGTCTTCAGCCGGCCATCCTGGCTGTGCTCATTGGCCTCCCTGCGCTCTAGCCCGGCTTGCCGCAGGAACCAGCTCTCTAAAGATGGGGACGCACACTTCAGGACGGTAGCCATCCGCCCGTCACTCGAAATGCAGCTGGTATGACTGAGAAAGCGCATTTTAGTTTTCCCTTTGCTCAGTTTTAGTTAGATGCCGCCCATCACTCATGACTACCGTACTGACGAGAGCGTGAGCTCAAACGCTGTCCCTCATGTGCTGGTCCTTGTGCCCTAGAGTCTAGCACAAAGCCTAGCACGTCGTAGGGACTCAGTAGAGATTGGTTGAATGGGTAAATTTTAAGAACGCCACGAGGTCTAGGCAGGGTTTGCGCCCCGTTCAGATCAGTTTATGGCTTTTGTGGAGATGTCTGAAGGGATGAGGAGAAGGGGTTTTCCCAGACATATTCGGGATGTTCCCCCAAATGTTCAAACTGGAGCTCTCCGAAACCTCAGGCAAGGCAAAATGGAGCCAGAGGATAGATGAGACGTGGCTGTGCGGAGTCTGCTTTGCAATCCCTGCTGGCGTGCTCTTCCTCTTGGCTCTTAAATGCCCGGCCCCCAACACCGCAAGAGGAGTGACCAAAATAGGAACGCACACTGAGAAGGAACTGGGAGAAGAGAACGTGTCAGGACCACTTTGTTAAGCTGGACAGTGCAAAATTAAAGTGTAATTTCAAGTAGAGAGGCGCCGCGCTTGCCCAGAAGGACTGCCTCCAGCATGAGACTGAGAACGTTCACGTCAGTCACCAGGCTGCCGAGAGGAGCAGATGCCACAGGAATGGCAGTCAGACCATAGCTCTGTGATCTACAGAACGGTCACCACATGTGTGTTATAATTTGTACATGCTGGACTTTTATCTAAAAATACACCTGAAAAGCCTGGCTGTTGTCATATAATTCTGATATCTGTCTGGGGCTGGGGCCAGAAAATGTTGCTAGATTCTATCTGCGTCCAGACACAGAACCGAAAAACTTCTGTCTCTTAAAAAAAAAAAGGAAAAGACTCTTGAGAAGCTGATTCTCCCCCTCGCTGGTCACTTAACTGGGGGCTCTGTGCTTGCCCCCATGAGATTCTCTGCGCCTTCCCAGCCTATTGCTCAGCTGAGAGTCATGGACTCCCTCCTCCTGCCTCTGGTTGGCAAATACCACCTCCCCGATGCCCTGCAGGCCACCACTGAACTTCTTGCCTTCCCTTCCTCTGGCCACCATTGTAGCAGTTCACTGAGCCTCTCCCCTATGAGCTGACTTCCTTAAGACTCCTATTTCCCCTGCGTCACCCATCACCCTCCACTGTGAAACCCTCCCCCATGAGCCTTCACTTCCCTTCCTGCATCCTGCTTGCTAGCGGCCATATGCAGAGTTCTGCCCCACCTGGACAGGTCAGAGCAGAGTAGTCCTTTTGTGATACCTGGAGCAGGGGACAGGGACTTCAGGAAGGGCAGTGTCTCAGACTCACGCTGCTCCCCCAACCTATTAATTATCACTTATTTATTTAGATACAAGATCCCCTTTTTTTCTGTTTTCACTCTTTTATTTAGGCTTTACGTTTTAATCGCGTATATTGATTAATTATATCTTCCACCTCACCCCCACTCTCTAACTCCCCACCAACGCGTTGCCCTCCAAACTTCATACCCCTTTTGTGTTTTTAATGCATTAATTCCAGATGGTGCTGCCCATAGCACATGGATGTAGAGTCATGCGCTTGGCCTTGGAAAAGCACCCTCCCCACCCCCAGAAAAGTGACTCTCCCTTCCCTAACAGCTGTCAATTGCCAATGACTGCTTAGCTAAGGCTGGGGCCTCGGGAGCCCCTCCTCCTCCTGTGTTGGAATTTTTAACTGGCTAGGTCTTGTACTAGTCTTAGCCGGAGACTGTAGTGACTGTAAGTTCCTGGCATTTCACATTTTCCTCCTTGGCCCCCAGTTCTTAGAGTTTTTGCACCTTCTCTTCCAATGTCGCCCAGGGGCTCAGGGAGAGGAGAGTTGATCATATACACCTCTCTAGAGCTGAGCACTTGGAATACTCATTCGCTTCTGTCTTAGCCACCATTCACTTAGGTGCAGGATGTCCTTACGTAACCGGGTCTGGCCTCAAGCTCACAATCCTGCCTCAGCTTCCTCAGTGCTGACATTACCGGTGTGAGCCACCACACCCAGCCCAACCCAGCAGTTTTTAAAGGGGGTTGGAGGAAAATAGCAAATTGCCACCAAAATTGTTTCCTCACAGATAACCACATTTCTTCAACTTTTTCTGCTGCTTTTGTAGTTTAATGTCTTCGACTTTACCGTGGCTGTTAAGGTAAGGAATCTGTCAGTGGTTTGCATGAGCGCTCATGAGTTTAGGGATCTCTCAGCATTCACGCCATCATTCCGCCTTCCCCCTCAGCAAGAGTGCGTTCGCTCTCGTATGTAAGATGGAAATCGCTGCGGATTGGGTTGATTATGATTCTATTTACTCTCGAGTGACTGTCTTCCAGCTTGCATTTTGTTACATCCTTTCCAAACATTAATAACTACGCCTAACTGCCAGTGAGACCATTTTCATCTTCAAATTTTATTCAAATTCTAATACCTCTTTGCAGTCAACGTATAAGAAATAGGGCCACTCTGACTTCACTCCTTGGTTTAAAAAAAAAAATGCTGAAAGTTGAGGAATGTCTGCCCTGTGTGACACCGTACAGCAATGATAACAATGGGTGAAATACTACATACAGTGAAACTGCCCAAAAGATAAAGAATATGAGAATAATATGCTGTAAAATCTTCCGATATTGAGAAGTTAAAGTTATGTGGACTGGAAAGGAAAGAAAGGGAGAGAGGGAGGGAGGGAGAGAGGGAGGGAGGGAGGGAAGGAGGGAGGGAGGGGAAGGGGAGAAGAGGGAAGGGGAGAAAGAAAGAAAGAAAGAAGGAAGGAAGGAAGGAAGGAAAGAAAGAAAGAAAGAAAGAGCAAGCAGTAGAATCCCAAGACTCCTTGCCTTCCAATAACGGTCTACCAGGTTCTACACCTACGCTGATAAAATATTAATATGCGCAAGACCTGGTTCTCCGGCAGGGTCTCAATCTGACAAAGCAGTAACGGGAAGCGCCTGTGGCCCCTCTTTTCTGTCCAAAGGGTCAACCTGGAAAGAAGCCTTAGTTAGTCTGTGGCATCCAGCAGCGTCCGGCCTGCTCCTGTGAGCAGCCTGTGCCACTAATTAGAGCCTCTGTGGCCCTGGTCATAGGAGTACTCATAAGGGGACACAGCCTGTGTTCATCTGTACATCCGGGTGTGCTTTTCCGCTTTCATTTTACCCAGGCTGTGGGGAGGGTGGGAAGCCTACTCGAACATAGTCAGATGGAAAGAATATTTGTGTTGTGACCGTAGGAAGCATCTTCACTGCCCGAGACTTTCCAGTTATCTCTTGCCTTTGGTTTATGCAAATGCAAGCTATATTTTTGATGACTTGGTATCTACAGAATGAAGGACAGAACCAACAGTTTGGATAAATTTCATCCCAGAAGTTTCAAGTTGGCTGTCGGAAACACACACTGTGCTTTTTATTTCTTGGAGACAGGTGATGAATAATACTTGCTTTTCAAAATAAGCTCCCGGATCTTGGCACCAGCATAATTTTCTTTTGTATTTTGTTTTGTCTTCTATTTGGCAGTGAACAGGTACTTATCACCGTGTAAACGGGGGGGTGGGGGGGTTGAACTCCACAGTGTGTGTAAAGTGAAAGGCCACAGAAGTACAAAGAAGTAGATCCTGCTAGTGACAGAATGAGGAATGCATAGGCACAATTTCAACAAGTCGGAAGAGGCCGTTTTGGGGTTAAGTGCCCCTCCACTACACCCTAGGGTGCCTTCCTGGCGTTCTGTCCTTCACAGCAGCTAAGTATTGGCCTGTAATTGAACTTCCTATCTGCCCTGTTTCCCCATCGGGACTGCTCAATCATGGCGCATGATCTCTCCGTGGTGTCTGTCGTGGTTTTTAGTCAGCAAATCTCCTGCTTGAAATAAGGAGTGTGATAGCTGTTCGGTTAATGACAAGTCCATGGACGTTTTAGCATCGTTGTAGAAAATGGAACGTGTATGGTGTATCGAAAACGAGAATGGGAGAAGAAAACGAGAATGGGAGAAGAAAACAACCGGATTGCCAAGGCTAGAGAGCTGGAATGCCAGCAAACACGGTGGCATTGGTGCCTTTCCAGCCACACCTGGTCTCTGTTGACATAGTTACTTTGAATGGGGAAATATCTTTGGCATTCCAGCTGAAGCGCCTGTCTTCTTTGCGTATTGGGGACACACAGGCTTCCCCTGGGGAGAGAGGGTATCCAGGCAGCAGTGATTTATCTCTGTGGACTGGTGTAGATGAACTAGCAGAACCCCCCACCAACTGCCTAGGAGTTCACAACCAGAGAACAAAGGGCAGACACTCCCTGGAGCTTTCCTGGGCACTCGCCTGCCATTCATTTTCCAGTGAGCTTATTCACATACGGGGAGCTGTTTCTGAGTCAGGAATAGCATGTATTTTATAAAGATGCATTCAGTCTCTGTTTCTTTTTCCCTGTGCCACCCACACAAGCATACAGAGAAACGTCTGCTCACCTTTCTATTTGAACTACCTATTTATTTCCTTCCCTCATCCCTTTCAAGTCTTATGTTAAGACTTTTGTATTTACCACCTTGTGTTTTTAAAGCCACTGCAACCCAGCCAGTTAATGTAGGTCATAGGAGATGGCTCCGGCGGATGGCAGACAGCCTTGAACAGAGCCTGGTCAGCCTTCACGGGTGCACTGCAGACTTCACACTCCGGGCTCCAGTTTCCCCCGCTATAATTACGAGCAAGAAGCCTGTGGTTAATTGCAAAGCGTGAATGGGAGGCATTCTTGACTTATCTGCATTCATTGCTTGTTCGTAGTTTCTCTGTTGAGGTCTCCATCCATGTTGCTACAGAGCGTTTGGCAGTGCTTCCGCGGTTGCTTGTGAATTTTTATGATCTGTTGCATGTTACTCACGCAGTTTCCTGCCCTGTAATGGTATCAGTTTTCCAGACACAGAGGACTCCAGGCTGAAACCCAGGAGCTTGCATTAGCATAAAATGTCCCAGTTCTGTCAGTTTGATTAATTTGTCTCTTTGTCTCCACTCTATATGATAAGTGCTATTAATGGTTGCAGCACTTCATATGTCAAAGTCTTTCTTCCTAATGACTTGAAAATGTGGTTTATTTCCCCCCTTTCTGTACTATTTTTCTCATTTAGCATTCCACTCAGTATAGATTTATGCCATGCTCTTTCATTGTCTTACTGGTTGCCGCACTGGAGTGATTGCATATGGTGTAGGGTGTGCAAAGATGTGATCCCAGGGGCGGCAGCTGCTGATGCAAGCTGAAATAGAGCCAGCGTATGCTCAGCACTTTTCCCAGAGGCCTTTTATTTATTAGGAACAGCCTTGGTGCAGGACAGCTCGGATCCTCATTTAGTGAGATGACTTTTTTGCCTCTCCAAATGCTACAGTGACTTTGCTCTATTCACTGGCACTGCTGTGTAATATTTTTAACCACCTTGTATCTCACCAGTGACTTCGCCTAACATAAATTGTAATATAATCTCAATATATAATGAACTCTAGGAAAGACAGGCTCCATTTGAAGTAATAAGAGCTTGACAGCTCTGTGGTTTAAATTAAAGAACCCTATTTGGAAGGTAGCATTCATGCACGCTACACTGCTTTAAAAATGAGTCTTTTACTCTGATTTTCACACCATCTTTAGAGGTTGTTTGATGAGGAAAGGGCAAGGGGATTGTGTGGCAAAGCTGCAGCTCTTCCGTAAGAAAAGAATATGAAGAAATGGCTTGGTTGGTTTGTTTGTTGTTTTGTGTTTTCTTTTTGCCGAGGTCAGTCACTGGCCTGGAACCAGCATCACTAGTGACTGAAATGGGTACTAATCAATCCAGGCCAGCCACTCTGAGTAGCTGGGACGTTGCTATGAGTGCAGTACATCTGTGATACAAATGTAACAGCAGAGTTGAGAGTCAGAGTAACAGCCGATCTTCTGCAGTGTTTGTAAATTCACAGCCTTGAAACATCCCAGTACAATGTCCATTTTCCCCCAAGAACTCCTCCTTTGCAGTGTCTTTCTCTTCCGTGAGAAGCAGTCTACACCAAGGGCTCGCTCGTTTCCTGTGGTATCCGAAGGTATGAGTAAGTCCTTTGTGCATGGCAATTTTTCTAAGTTGCAAAAGTGAAAAGATAATAACATTCAGGTTTACAGACAAATAGCAAACCGAGTGTGTTACCTCTGGGCAGGACCTGTAATCCTGTGAGAAAGCCTGGAAGGAAAGCAGGCTTGTAAATAGAGAGCAGACCTCTTTGTGATGAAGAAGTGGGAAATGGAGACCGCAATCCCAAGCAAGCAAGCTCACAATTGCCTTTTTCTATTTTGTATGGTCTTTACCTATTCTCGAGCTAGCCAGCCAGCAATCAGGATGACTCTCCTCCTAAATCGGTTTCTACCTGAGGTGGCACCATGAATTTATTTCTTTAGTAACAGACTTTCTAAATGCCGTGATCAAACAGAGCTAAACACATGAATTCCTGCTGGGTTGGCATAAAAAAATTAAAATAGTGATTCGGGATAAAGAAGTAGAGTGTGACCATTCCATTTGAGCACCTTTGGAGTTTATGATGTTGAAAAGGCTTCATTCGAGCCATTCATACAATGAGCAAACCAGAGGATGCTTGGGGAGAAGAGAAGGCGCCTTTTGCTACCCACATGCACAGTTGCGCAGGGAAATACAAGACTGCAGCGTTTCATCTGTTGTATCATTGTTATTTCTAGGTTCTTTCTGGTTTATTTGGGGGTTTCCACTGGCAATAGCACCCTGTTGTGAAGATGCTCTCCAAGAAGAAAGTGAGGTCAGGAAGAGGACAGGGGTTGAGGACCTGGCCTGGGTCTGCTGGGCCATCTCTCTTACTCTTTATTTTTTCTTTCTTTCTTCTCTCCAGCCCTGCTTCACAAAGACCACGCAAACCTGTTCTCTTAGCTCCTCCCTATCTGTGACATAGTGACACTGTAGCAGATTTCACTGTCTGTCTCGTGGCCTCAGAGCAGTGGGGGATCTTGCTTACTATAGGAGAAGTGACATTCAGGCATGACGGCATGCATTAAGGATGGCGCTTAAAAATCAACTCTTAATATCCCAGCTTTTGTGGTTCTAAAATAGATTCTGTGTGTTCTGGCTGGGAGAAAAAGCATGATCCTTTATTTATGTGTGTATCTATCACTAAAACAGTGTTGGATCAATTAAATTGGCTTTGTTTTTCTCCTGTAGTATGGACACTCTATTATGAAAAAACAATGAAGAAAATCACTTCATATCTTGTCAAGTTTTTCACTCGAACTTCTGAAAGCTGGTATTGCCTTCTGCTGTTAGATCTGAAATGAGGATAAAAGCCCTTCATTTTGATAAGTGGCACTTTTTTTTTCCTCTGAAACCTCCTCATTTCCACGATGTCTTAACAGAGATATCTCCATATGTACAAAGCTCCCTGGGAAATGACATAGTCTCTGAAGGAGGGTCTTGGAGCCAATTATTTAGCAAGTGGTTGGTAAACCAAAGACAGAAGGGAGATGTGTACTTGCAGACAGGAGCCAAGCCGAGAAAGAAGGAACAAATTGACTTCATGCGCACCTCCTGTATGCCAAGTCAACCGAGAATAATTTAAACAAAGTCATAAAGACTTTAGTAACAAAGCAATGGTAGAAGAATGAGAGACTTGACTCTTTTTTTTCCAAATGAATACTATGTCTTGCAGAAATATTTCAGTGAATGAGAAAAAAGGTTAAAATGTAAGAAAAATATGAGGTTGTAAATGTCTCTCTAAAAAGGTAATGACCACAGATTGCAGTCGCTAGAAACTTACATGATCAGTCAAGTTTAATTCTAGAAAGTCACCAGCAAGCAGAAATGTCCCGGTCACTTCTGTCCCTGTATTCCTCTAGCGATTTCTGCCTTTTCCATTCCTTTGAAAATTTCTGCATCCGAAGCGTCATTTGGCTTTTTGTATAAGATCTGCCTTTCCCCCAGAAAACATCACGGAGCCCCAGATCAACAGAACTCTTTTCAGTGGGTACCGGAAGCCAATATTGATTGAGTCTGGTCTGAAATCCCTATAAACTCATCCTGGCTTGCTACAGCTGTGACTGTACTCTGTGTTCTATTACTGACTCTTGCACTAAAACATACATCCACTCCACTTCCACACTTCAGATTTCAAGTGGAGGCGAGCTACTTGAAAACCAGCTTTCAAAACTGACTTGTTGGCCTTCACAGACTTGCAGGCTATCGTAGGCTGCACAGTAGTGTGTACCTGCAGTCCTAGCTTCTGGGAGGCAGAGACAGGAAGATCACTTGAATCCAGGAATTTGATGGCAACTTAGGCACCATAACATTGATATATATGCCTGTCTTTTGAAAATTATTTTTAATCCACAAAACGTTAATAACATTTCCATCAGTTTGGCTGCAACAAAGCCCTGAGCATTCATTTTTAGAATGTATCTTTAGTTCTGTGCATGCATGTCTGTGTGTGTGCATGTGCCCATGGAGGCCAGAAAAGGAATTTGTATCCCTGCTGCTGTAATTACAAGCAATTGTAAGCTGTCTGATACAACTGTAAGGGTGCTGGGAACTGAACTAAACTTGGATCCTCTATAGGACCAGTATGCACTTTTAACAATTGAGCCATCTCTAATCCTTGAGCATTCTTAAAGTTCTTTTGTGAATATACCTCAAGTTTTGGTCACACCATGGTCCACTTAAAAAAAAAAAGTCAAAGATACTTAGGTAAGACTTTTTAGCAAGGCCATCAAGTGATAATATAGTAGCGATTTTTACATAACAACTTTGACTCAACGCCTTCCAATTGGCAGCAAGGAAAGATGTCGGGAATTTTCCTTCTGTGATTTACTGACAACCATAGAGCCTTCGTCTTAAAGAGACCTGACCAACCACTAAGGAAGAGGGCTGTTGTTTGAATTCTGTATGTCCCATGTGTCTAGTACAGTGATTACAGTATCAATGATGATGATGATGATGATGATGATGATGATGACGATGATGATGATGATGGTGGTGGCATTCACCACGTGATGAGGGCTACTGCACAGATGTGGGGTGTTTAGCACATGAACTATATGGGATTGTGATATTAAATCGCCACATGCCAAATAAAGAAACTGAGGCCAAAAACAGGTTAAGTAACTTGCTGCAACATCAGCTACTAAGCAGAGGAACACTGGTTCCATGGCTCGTGTTCTGATCCCTCACACCAGTGATGAAAACAGTAATACTCAATAGAAATGAAAGTGTCTGTGATTTTAACAGTTGGGAAAATGAAGCCCAGGCTGGACAGCCTGCCAGCCGTACATTTGCAGGTTTGGGGAACGACTTCCCTTGTAGCACCAGGGTTCCCAGAACTACACAGTAGGTAGCATGAACCTGAACTAGAAATTTAGTTTTATCCAAGGAATAACAGGAAAAAAATGTTGAAGAAAAGGCAGTTTACAATGATAAAACACCTGAAATTGGGATAAATTGTCACCATTTTTCTTTCATTTTGCCCACTAATGCCTCTCTTCAGTTCAAGCCGTCTAATTATGTGAAGACCTTGCTGTGTGGGTCACCTTAATTTAGAAAAGAACCTACTTTGTCTGGGGTCCTCAGTTTCCAGGCACTGAAGACACTTGATACCTCGGAAGTGTTATAGTAATCATTGTGGTGAGTAGGACAGCCACCCCCGGAGCTGTGTGTATCCCAGTCACTGAAACCCGGGCATGTGTCACCTTGCATGGCCACGGATTTGCAGCTATGATGAAAGGACCCTTGCTGACCTGTTGAATTCAGTGTACATCCCTTGGGATTCGAGCTGGAGTCAGAAAGCTCAGTCTGAATCTCCAAGTCTTCACAAGTGATAGTGGATGATGTCCCAGAGGCCTAGACTGCTCCAGAATTACCAAAAAAAAAAAAAAGATGCATAAATAGGGCCTAAGAGGAGAGCTGCCTCTCGCCTGTCTTTTCCACATCCCCGAAAATAGCTACCTTCAACACATGATCTCATGCTGTACTGGTTCATCTAAATTCCATTCATCTGTAGCTTTTCAAAAAAAAAAATTCAAGACCAGGAATGGTGGCACTTGGCTTTAATCCTATCACCTGGGAAGCAGAGGCAGGTGAATCTCCCTGAGTTTGAGGTCAGCCTGGTTTACATCCCATGCCAGTGAGAGCTACACAGTGAAATCATGTTGAGAAAGAGGGAGGGAGGGAGGGAGGGAAAGAGAGAGAGAGAGAGAGAGAGAGAGAGAGAGAGAGAGAGAGAAATTCTCAAGTTCTGTGGAAACTTCTGTTTCATTTACACACACACACACACACACACACACACACACACACGCACAATTCCTGTATCTGATAGTACCTGTATCACAGAATGAATGACTGGCCTTACCCTCCATCACTTAAGCCTCTGGGACCTCACCTGCCTCAGCTGTTTGGGAATCTCTGCACATTTCCTGTTATAGTAAACCCATGGTAAAGTCACCTAGATGGTTTCCAGCCACAGCTCATTCCTCAAGAGCAGTATCCAGGCTGTGACTCTGGTTAACCAGAAGCAGTGTGGAGCTGTGTGAGCCATCCTAGGTCTTGAACTGGCTGGTAGGTTGACCTTGTTCCTACAAACGGCCAACTCTTCCTCCTTGTGACCTCCCTGAGCCCTCTGCCTCTCCCTCCTGCCAGTGTCGCCTGTTCTAGCCACAGTTGGAGCTCTCCTGGACTTCTGTGACTAGTTTGTCTCTGCCGAGGATGGTCCCCGAATGCAGCTGGTATGATCTCCTGATGCCCCTTACTTGGCACCCTTCAGTGCCTCTCCACTGCCTGCCAGCCCCTTTTGTGGATGAGAATGTCCTTTCCAGTCTTACCCTCTGCTCCGTCGTCTCCTGCGTCATTGCTTCTCCCCGCAACTGATGTACCCCTGCCTCACAGTCCTGTGCCTGCTTCTCGTGTCTTTGTTCATCTCTCCTGCTGCTTCAGCAGTCTGTATGTCAGTGTTAGACACGCTTCCTCCAGCAGCTATCTGTCCCTTATTACATCCCGACTTTCCTTTGCTGGATATAGCTGCTGACTTGTCCTGGCTCATTAGTCCGGAGCCTTACCAGCCAGGTCCCCTTTCCTCAATTATGGTTTTGTGTCATGTTCCCCACTCCCTCCACCCCCTGCCGAGGCATCTGACTCACAGACGGTGGTGAGGATGCTTTTGTTAAAGAAATAAAGTGATCTGTACATTACCGTGTGAAGTTGGCCATCACCAGCCTTCTCCCTCTAGGGGAAAATTCGGTCACATAGCTTTGTTCTGGGTGAGTGACACCTCAGCCTAGAAACCTAATCCGGACAAGTCTTTTTGGAACACGTTTCTTACAGAATCACTGTCCCTTATGGTGATGGCCATCCTAGAGATGATGTAGGTCCAAGAGAACTAGAGTGACTGCCTTAAGGGGTTGTCAGTTGTTGGTAAAGTTGGCAGCTCAGCTTTCTCCAGTACAAGCTCATCACAAAAGCAGCCTTTTAAAGACCAGTGTTCAGCCGTCAGTTAAAAACATATATGCTGGGTGATGGACAGACAGAAGGCTCACAGTCCCGTCCCCGCCTCAGAAAAAGCATAGCATTTGAGTTGCACATATGTGTGTGAGGCAGTTTGCTTCTCCAAACTCATCCCCAGACTTTTCCTTGTGACCCAGATATAGGAATATCTTGCGTTCTCTTGCTCCCTCTCCTGGCCTGGCCTGTCTTTAGCAAGATCATGTCTTAGAATTTGCAGTACTGGGTGAAGGGGGTCTGAGCAGGTGAACAAAGCCACAGTCCAGCTCCGCAGGGGATCTATGGGAAATCAGAAACGAAATCTTTTCTTTGTGTTTGCAGTGTAGCTTGACTAAGTGAGGAGGATGTACTGGCACTGGAAAAAAAAAATGAGCCTGGCATCCTTTTGGAGGAGTGAAATGCTTCCCAGAAAAAGAAAAAAAAAAGCATTTCCAAAAAAAGCACTTGATACTACATTTTTTAAAATGCCTCCCTGAGGACATATAGAAGCTTGCATGAATGTGCTGATCTATTAATAGTGCTAGTTAGCTCGTTGTCTGGTCAAGTGCAGTGATAGCCCCTTTGACATTCTAGTCCTCCCGTGCCCCAAATGAAGTCCTCTACTCTCTGACCTGTGACACGGTGAGGGGCAAGCCATACCCCTTCCCCACCAAAAGCCAGAATGTGACTGTTCTTCAGAGCCACATGGCATGTTCCTTCAGGCACACAAGCCTGGGATGGGACACCACAAGACTTTTCCTGGCAGTGGCACGACAGCTCTGTGCCCCATCCTCTTCATAAGGAAAACCAGGGCTGCAGCTGATTGTCTTGGTGTGCAGCATCCTCGGGGCGCTAACCCTGCTCGCCTGCTTTCTGGGGAGCTTTCTCTCTGTAGCTTCTCAGCATTTCACAGTTCTGTCTGCTTACCTTGTGAGGCTTTTCCCCGCTAAGCTTCCTGAGCTGTCTTCCCTGCTGACCATGCTGACCTGACTTTTATGGTAGAAAAGATTGTGTTTACTTTTCCGTGATGCCCTAGAAGGACTTGCCCAAATGTAAAGTTTTCTAACTTAGCAGGTTAAGAGAAGATCATTCAGATCCCCGCTTCCTTCTGCCCACCTTCCCTTTCACACCAGCTTGCAGGCTGGTGCCCTCTGACCCGCAGCTCTGGCTGTGTGTCCTCTCTGAGCACCCATCTCTATAGCTTTGTGTGCACTGCCATGCTCTCCCGTGGAATCATAACCTTAATAGTTATTGTATCATCTCCTTTAAGACATCCGTTTGGTGTTTAGCTGGGTGGAAGGGGCGATTTCTTTCATTAAGGAAAGAGATTCATCCTGGATGACAATGAAATGACTTTTCCTAGAAACCCATGACATTGTTCTTTTGTATTTACCGAGGTTAGGGTCACAATATTTGGAGAGCAGCAGCTGTTTGTGCTAGTTCGGTTCTCTCTCGTCACCTAGCCTGTTTCCATTTCAACTCACTGTGTTAGACAACCCATCCTCACCTTCTTTCTCTCATGTATTGCAGCAGCAATTTTAACAACAGGTGGGTGAGACATTCTACACCTGTCTCATGTGTCGTCTGTACGTTCAAGTTCCTCCATGGTAGAATGTATTTTCTGCTTCTGTTGAGTTTATCTTGTGACCCAAATGAATTTGACGTGAAAATGTGACCCTTTGCTAGTGCGTAGTGTTATTGTGTTCTAAAAATTACAGAATCATCTTCACCATGCATATTTTAACCAATTTTATTAGAATCCATGCAAAAGGCACATGAAAACTTTTAAGAATTCCTTATCTAGGGAGACAACAGAAAATATTCAGCTAATATGAAAGAATACTGAAAAACAGCAAAGAATGATGGTCCATAAGCAGATCTGTGGTCCAGGTCAGAGGAAGAAGGAGCCAGTTGAATTGGCACCTCCTTTGTGAAGGTGTTCTCTGGCCCCTCATTTCCCTACTGATGGACGCCCCATCCCCATCCTCCGCAGCTTTCAGGGGTGCCACTGTGCATAGATGCTGCTGGAGACGTCAGGTTCAGAATGCACCTGAGCAGCGGGTAGAGCTTCAGCAAATGCTAGAAGTCAAAGGAAGGGCTACGCATCTGATTAGAGACGACAACTAGAAACCCAAAGTTATTAGATTGGAGAAACTTTTGGAAGTCATACAAAGGAAATAAGTAGAAGAGGGTCCCTTCTCAAACAGACCGTGTTAGCAACATTCACTCAGGGATTCTCCAGCCTGCTGATTGACACTCCGTGGAGATCCTGGAGGTACAGGAGAGACGAAATGTGGAATCAGCAGGGAACTGGCCAGTTCCCTACGGTGGTGACCCTATCTAGAAACTGGTGCACCCTGGTCTTCCACACTAATTACAGAAGGAAATGATGATGCTGTCCAGACAGCTACTAGTTTAGTTGCCTTTTTCAGAGCTGGGCCACACTGGGAGATTTCTGTTTTAAAAATGTACTGAATAAGCTTGTGGGCTCTGCTGCCCATGAACCAGATACTTACTGCAGAATATTGCATACTGGGGGACATGATTTCCATTGTGGTTTCAACTTCAGTAACTACAATTCCACCAAAATTCTAAAACACCCCTGGGTCCTGTGAGCCTCTCAACCTGCATCTTTGACAGTTCAGAAATGGTTTGATTCACCCAAAATAAGACCACCTGGTGTTCTTGAGGTTTGGTATTTGTCAAAAGACAAAAGTTCATTTTCAGGATATTTAGATCTCATTATTTATAGGGTTTTTTTTTTGAAAAGGTATTTTCCCAGTTAGAAGCTAATGAGTAAAGAGATCTTACATAATAGTTCCCAGCATGTCCAAAATAGATAGCCCTAGAACAACCTCCGGAGACATTCTGGATGCACCTGTGAGCTGTTTCCCCTTCTCAGCCTCACTGAAGTCACCATGAAAAGTATGTTTCAGCCCCACAGAAACTGAATATGACCAGCCACAGTCATTGTTAGAGATGTCATGCCTCAGCTCTGCCTCTACCAGATACGATACAGTTGACAAAAATAGGGCCCTGTCTTCATGCCCCAGCAACCTGAAGTCCTGGACTCACCACACTTCCCAGTAAAGGCTTACTTCCTGTCCTGTTGGCGGCATTTACAAGCCTATAGTTCTGGTATCCCAGAGAAGGCTGTAGGGAGCCTGCTAGACAAGAACCCAGAAGCCCTGGGCAGACGTGGTGGTGTGGCTCTGTGGGTAGCTGTTGACGCCCACTCTCTTCTCACACACAAAACATAGATCTCAGCTAGGCAGGATGGGAGGGGTGACTGGGTGGCCCGCTTGACCTGGGTGTGGCTATAGTAACATCAGAACTTCTCCATCCCAGCAAAGTGTTTTCTTCTGTCTGCCCTGGCCTATGGCTTCAGGAAAGCCATTGACCAGTTCACATATGACTGTTTAAATCCTCTCAGAACACAAAAGGTGCCTGCCTCAGTGTTAACTGCCATCCTTTGATACAACCTATGGTAGAAAGAGGCAGGGAACAGAAATCAATCCCTTCGGGGAGAAAAATAATAATTTTCACAAATGATTTTTGTACCAACTTGATGAACAGTCGTAAGTAACGCAGTCAGCTTGTCCCCAACTTCTTTTCTGTATTGTCAGTAAAGGACTTACGTGAGGGGAAATAAGGACTTCCGAAGCTCTGTCATCTATAATTGCTGCTGTCGAAGTCCCACTAGGAAAGCAAGTCATTCCTTTGTTCTTTCTGCAGGCCCCAACTTGCACTGCAAAGGCGGGTGCTCTGCTTGTCTCTCAAAAGCCTTCCAAACAGATTCTCCACGCTTCCTCATAACGTCTGTGTTCATCCCTAGTTTGTCAACAAAGGAAGGAAATGGCAGGAGACGAGTGACTTAGGAATGCCATGCCCATTTGACGAGTACCTCCTTGGTACACTGGATCCTGGTGGCTTATTAGGGGAAGGGTAGCATAGGAACCCGCTTGCTCCCTGGGGTGAAGAAGACAGCACTTTCTATAGGAGACATGTGATCTGCCAGTTTTTTTTTTTATTTTTATTTCAGATGGAAAATGATGATTTCACTGAAGGTTAAAAAAGGTTCCCTAACCAGGCAGGCCATGTGGCTTCAAGTATGTGATGGTTAACTTGTGGAAGAAAGAGTCAAGCCGCTGGCCTCAGTAGCCCATGCTAGAATGAGCTCAGTAATCACTGTTGAGATCTCATGATGCGTGCTTTAGGTTGAAAATTGTGAGACGAACTTCCTGCTACACTCATAGCACCAGTGATGGCAGAAGCAACAAGCTTGACACGGGTGTGAACATGCGAACTGTGACGGATGGTCAGCGAAGCCCAGGAAAGGGGAAAGGCGCAATAGTTTACTCTCTGTGAGTTAAGCAGGAGGAATTTTTTAAGTTATTGTATTTTTATGTGTGAGTGTGTGTGCATATGTAAGAGCACCCACAGAGACCAGAAAAGGGTGTGGGTTCCTTTAGAGCTGGAGTCTGGGTACTAGGAACAGAACTCAGGTCCTCCGGAAGAGCAGCAAGCCCTCAGTCTCTGGGCCATCTTGCCAGCTCCAGCACGACTAACTTTCAAATTTTGAGTTTTAGCTTAGTGGCCTGGTCATAAATAGAACTGTTTAAGTAGCCCAATAACCTAGTAAAGAAAATGGCATCACACTGATACGTATTCTAATGAAAGAAAGAAAGAAAGAAAGAGAGAAAGAGAGGAAGAGAGAAAGAAAGAAAGAAGGAAGGAAGGAAGGAAGGAAGGAAGGAAGGAAGGAAGGAAAGAAAGAAAGAAAGAAAGAAAGAAAGAAAGAATTGGAAGGAAAAGAACAGTGTTGTGCATTCAAGGGTTAAGAGAGTCGAGAAACATGAGGACAGGGGCCCTCTGGGGAGTACGGAGAAAATGAGAAGTCACCAAGTAACACTGGTATTAATGTAGTTCATGGCGGGTCACATGGTTGGGTTGGTAGGAGCCATGGTCTTGTTCCCATTTACAATTAAAGCAAAGGAGAGGCGTGCTGCTGAATGTCACTCATATGACTAGCCCTCAGAATTCCCTTCAGTCAGCAGAACTGAAGTGGTAATTGGCCCATGTCATAGAATATGGAAGGACGTCGCTCTGTGTACCTACCCTATTGATTGATCCTTTCAGCTGTCCCTGGACATTTGAGTTGCTTCCACCTCTCGGCTTTTGCAAGTGGTGTGTATTTTCACCAGTAGAGGAATTTTCCTATTGTTTTTCATTTCTGGTTGTTTTTTTACAGTCCTGCCAACTGTTCCCGAGGGTTCAATTGCTCCGCATTTTGTCAACACTTGTTACTGTCAAGAATGACTTTCCCAGTGGATTAATAATAATGGTTAATACTCCATTGTGGTTTTTGATATGCATCTTCCTAATGGTTAGAGATAAGTAATTTCCATATGTTTGTTGGGTATTTGTGTATCTTTGAAGAAATGCCAATTTGAAGTCTCTATTCATTTTAAATCATTGAGGGATATTTTGTTACTGACTTACAGGAATTATTTTCTAGTGTGAACAACCCCTTCTCAGGCGAATAATTTGCATAGATTTTGTCCCATTCCTAATATCGCCTTTCACTTTGTCAATTGTCTTTCCATGAATAATATTATTTTGTTTGGTTTTTGCTTTGGGTTTCAGGGGGAAGGTTTGAAATGGGGTTTCTTTGTATAGCCTGTCCTGAAACTCACTCTGTAGACCAGACTGGCCTCAAGTTTGCAGAGACCCGCCTGCCTCTGCCTCCTGAGTGCTGGATTAAAGGTGTGCACCATCACCGCCTACTGGGCAATGTTCTTGAGACAATCCCACCTGAATAGTTTTGCTTTCTTTTCCTGTTCTTTGATGTCGTATCCAGGCAAATCTTACCAAACTCAGAGTCCTGAAGGGTCCGTACATAAGTTTAGGAGTTTTGTGTTCAAGATATTTTGGAAGGGTTTTTAAGTAACAGAACGGTAGAGGCTGTGTATATGCAGGGAAACATGATTCTGAAGGACTAGGAATACCCACAACAAAATTCAGACAAACACCTGTTTTTCTACAAAGGAGGCTCATTATGCAAGGAATTTTGTCTAATTAAGACTATGGTGCTGAGGATAGCAAAGAGCTCAGAATTAACTCCTCATGTCTGCTAAGGATCGTAACCCTCAGACCCAAAAGTAAGGAAGACCAAGGACTAGAAAGCCTGGGTCCATGGACAATAAGAAAGCACCTGTACTCGCAATCTAGATTAGTTAAACCCCAAACTACAGAAAGTAACTAGACATGATTGTATTGCAATCTGTCGTGGTTAAAATCTTTTGAGGACTTATGAGCTCAGAATATCATTTGAAAAGCAGACATCAGAAATTTTTGTAGTGTTTTTTGTGGGTTTTTTTGTTTGTTTGTTTGTTTGTTTGGGTTTTTGTTTTGTTTTTTGTTGTTTTTTTAGGGGTGGTCTTCAAAAGACCAAAGAACCATTTCTCCAAAAGGAACATTTCTGAGCACCTGGAAAACCATATCATATACTGTAAGGTGTATGCGCATGGCTGAGCAGCGCATGCTGGAAAGCATAGGATTGAGAGACGTTAACTGTGAGGAATAAATCTTTATCCACGTGCCTCAGAAATCTAATCAAGAGTGGGAGAGGTGACCATGTAGACTACAGCAGTGACCGCAGTCCTGATTCAGGGCAAGGTTCCTGATAAGAAGACAATCCATAACTGCAGGAGGGAAGCAGAGGATGCAGACCTGGTAACATCTCAGAGGTAGAGTTTCCGGCCTAAGGTGAAGGACTCTAATGAGGGTCTCTGCCTCTCATCACCGGGGCCTCTCAACAGGTTTAGTATTTTCTGGGCAACAATCAAGTGGCTGATAGTTTGAAATGATTAGAGGGGGTGATAGGGCAAAACCAGGCCTTGAGTCAAGAGAGTTCTGGCCTAGGAAGATCATTGTGTTTCTGACTGGGGAGAAGGTCACTTAGCATCGAAATTAGATGATTTTTTTTAAATATCTTTTAAAAAAAAAATAGACCTTTGGGGGTGGTTTTTCAGATGAAACTATAAACCCTAGTGCACGTTTTACTCCTTCATTTCTAGTGAGTGGGATGCTTCTCGCTTTCATTTTACACTGCAAAGTGTAAAATGCTACTATTTTATGTCTATTTTAAGATCTGTACTTATATTGAAATCGCATTCTAAAAATTGTTCCATGAACTCCCTTGCATAATCTTTCAGAAGGGAGAGCTGCTATTTTCATTGTGTGCTGTTTGGGTAAATACGAATATATTTATATCTGGTATGACTTCTGCCTGTCATTTACTTGAGAAACATAACTGTCTTGACCTGAAAGAGAAAATAGCGGGTACCTCATATGCAAGTGGCGAGCTAAGGAGTAGAATGACCGGGTCAAAATGAAGGCTCCTCGGCCCAGGAGGTTGGCTGTTGTCGGGAAGGACATCGTTGTGTGCTTGCGGCCCTCTCAGTTCTTCCTAGCCCTGCAGGGACCAAAGGAATACAAAAGGGGATCCATAGCCTGGTGATGGCTCCAAGCCAGCCAACGCTGACAGAGCTCACTCTTGAGCTGCCTCTAGACACCAGCTTTCCCAGGCTATCTTTCTCACCTGGGCACCACACTGGTACCCTACCAAAAAAGCCCTCTATTCTTTGACATTGTCTTAGTTAATCTTCCTGCTGTGGTGATAAAATATCCCAACAGAATTAGCTCAAAGGAGGCAGGGCTTGGTTTGACTCACAGTTCAAGGGTCCCGTCCATTGTGGCAGGGAAATCATGGTAGCCAGAGCCTGAGGGTGTAGCTGGTCACGTGGCTTCTTCAGTAAAGAAGCACAGAGAGGTAAATGCTTAGACTTAGTTCCCTTTCCCTTTTTGTACATTCCTGGGCACTCAACTTATGGAATGATATTTTCCACGCTTATGGTGTGTCATTCCAACTCAACTTAACCTAATAGAATCCTCCACACACATGCCCAGAAGCCTGTTTCTTTGGTAATTCTAGATCCTATCGAGTTAATCATGTCAAACATTGTCCAGATTTTAAAGTCTGATGTTTGAGCTGAACCTGCTGGTTTCTTATAGACTCCCCAGGTAAGAAGAGGGCATTGCAACTGTGCCCCCCTAGATAACCCACCCATCCACCCACCCACCCAGGCGTCCAAACAAGCCTGTTAAACTCAGTGGGTCACAAAGAGAAAGGCATGAACATGAGAAAGGGTCTTGTTGGGAAGAAAAAGGGCTGCAGTAGAACTGAATTGAGAGGAGGACAAGAAAGGGTGATTGGGGTCGATTTTATCAAAACATACACTTGCATGAAATTGTCAAAGAATAATTCTGTAAATAAATTTTTAAGAGTTTCCTTGAGCAATGGAGAAATAGAGAAATTATCTCCAGTCTAGAGGATAGGCCCAGAATCTGAATCATGCAAATAACACCAAAGTATGAAATTCATCCGCTTTCATACCCAGTGAGGTAGCACATCCAGCTGGCCAGACATCTTTAAATAGACTTGACTACAACGGCGTCCTGTGGGAAATACAAGGAAATTTGCAATAGCGTGTTTCCACATTACACAGGGTTTCTCTTCTGCCTCATTTCAGAGATAAAGAAGTAGGAAGAGAGCTTGGCAGTTGAACTCTGCAGTCAGAAGACTTAGTTAAGTCATGTGACTTTAGTAGTCACATGACTTTAGTAGGTCCCTGCTGGCCTTTGTCTTTCTTGCCTTAAAGAAATAGATGATTAAGTCAGGAAAATTGAAAACAGTTTTTTTTTAAACAGAAGGGCTGGAAAAGAGGGAATTGGTTGCACAGGTGTTGAGAAATAAGAATAGAAAAGGAATAGTTGTTAATACAGTTATTAGTGACTTCAAAAAGCATCTACCAGGCCTACAGCTGGAGGAAATAAAAGGGAACCGTGAGCAAAGATAGGAGACTCAAGAATAAACCCAAGGAGGAGAAAACAGCTCCTTTCAGACAGTCAGCCAGTGAGCTGAGGGTCAGTCACCTCCAGAACCCACCACTGGGCATGACGGAGAGGACAGGAAACAAGGAACCCTGCTTCTCACACTCTGTTCTTCCGCTGGTGCTCCTGATGGTAGAATCCAACTTTTGTCTTAGTTATTCTTGTGTTTCTCTGAAGAGAGCATTTTAAGACTTTGCTTATAGTGTCAGAGGACAAGTCCATGACCATCGTGGCCAGGAGCATGGCAGCAGACAGGCAAGCATGCATGGTGCTATAGCAGCACATGAGAGCTCACATCCTGACCCACAAGTGAGAAGCAGAAAGGGGAGGGGGAGGCAGAGAGAAAAGCCTGAAGTGGGCTCTTGAAACCTAAAGCCCAATCCCAGTGACACACCTCCTAATCCTTCCCAAAACAGTTCTGCAATTAGGGACCAAGCGTTCAAATACATGAGCCTGTGAGAGCCATTGCTTTCAAGCCATGACATTTTGTCTAAATCACACTAGAATGATCAGAAATTTTATGAGGGTGGTTACCTTAATAAATTCCTCCTAGTAATAAGGTTAATTAGTCTAACACATACAACCTCAGTGTTCTGTGCTTGTACAGCATGATGTGTTAGAGGGGAAAATGTGGCACGGATTAACTTTAGAAAATTAAGGTTAGAAGTGACAAATAACAGCAAATGTTGGTGAGGCTGTAGAAGTGAAATCTGGTACAATCACCATGGAGATCAATATCAACACTTCTTCAAAACCTGAAAAGGCTGGGTAGTGGTGGCGCACACCTTTAATCCCAGTGGTAGGGAGGCAGAGGCAGATGAATCTCTGAGTTCAAGGCCGATTTGGTCTACATTGAGGGTTACAGGATAGCCACGGCTATTCAGAGAAACCCTGTCTTGAAAAACAAAGCAAAACCTGAAAAACTAGACCTGCCATATGACCCAGCTAGACCACTATGGTCATATTCCTGAAAGACACTGAACCCTGTTATTTTATATCCTAACGTGTGTGTGTGTGTGTGTGTGTTTGCTGCACCAGTCACAAAATGAAATGGAACCAACCTAGATGTCCATCATCAGAGGAACAGATAAAGATGTGGTATATGTACACAATGGAATGCTATACAGTCATTAAAAAAACAAAATTTTCAGGAAAATTATTATAGTGTGGTAACCCAGATTCAGAAATGCAAATACCATAAGCTAGCATCGCATATTTCGATCCTTGATTTTAATTTTTTTATGTGTGGGTACATAAGAAACTGTGAAGGGGATCGTGAGGGGGAGAAGAGTTCTTAAGAAAGTCGGGGAGAATAACAAGATAGTACTAGAACACATGTGACATACAGAAAAAAGGACCCATGTGGGAGAGGCAGGGGGAAGGGGAGTAGGAAAAGAGGATCAAGAAATACAACAGGGGCTGGAGAGATGACTCAGTAGTTCAGAACACTGACTGCTCTTCTGGAAGATCAGGCTCTGAGACCCAGCACCCATGTGGCTACGGACCATCTGTAACCTTTCCGGTGGATCAGATGCTGTCTTCTGGCCTCTATAGGCATTGCATATGTGTTGGAGCACAGACTTATTGGCAGGCAAAACACCCATATGTGTAAAATAAATAAAGTAAAATTTAAAAAGAAAGACAATGTATGAAAGTAATATAACTAAGCCCATTACTTTGAGTGCTCATCTTTAATATAAATAGATACCTTCATTTGTAGAAAAATTAATATTAATGCATTATCTTTTTGTTTTTTATGGCCATGGGTACTTATATATAGTAAGCAAATGCTCTATCACTAAACTATACCCCATCCCTGAATGCATGGTCTTAAAAGAGGGGTTTATTCTGTTTTTAAACAAATGGAAAATATTTATGACTACGTTTCATTTGCCATGCGTTTCTAGAGACTTTTTAAAGATATCTCCTTCTTTTACACATACATTTTTATTGGTCTGGTGAAGTTAGTCTCAGTTGAGTAAACTGAAAATAAGTGAAGCAAGTGTGTGGGAGCAAGCGTCAAGTCGGACATTAGTGATAAACAACTCACACCGCGAAGACAGTGGCCATGCCTCCTCGTCTCCAGGATAAGACGATCTCTGTCCTGCGGAATAGACCATCGTGCTGTGGAGATGGAAACTGAGCAGTCACCGGGGTTGCTTTATTTGACACGTGCTTTGCTAGGAAAATGCATCCTACCGGAGTGGTTGGCAGCATGTGTTTAAGAAGCCCAGAAGCATAACTGTTACTGCCATCTTCCCAGTTCCTGCAGTGGCAAAGTTCCCATGATGCACCTGAACATACAGGTTTCCATGCTTTGCAAGGTTCTAGTCAAGAGACATTGAGGGGTACACATCCTTCCTGGAGGGCCATCCCCACACCTCCGACTTCATCTGATGAGGCTTCAAATGAGCTCCCTGCCACAGCCATAGGTTTGTTTCGAACCCAACAAGGGAGCCACAATTATGTGGCTTAAATGGAGAAGGAAAATCCTAGTCCCATAAAAAAAAAATTCTTAACTCCCATTTTAAAAAATTTTTAAGGAGTGTGTGTGTGTGTCTGTGTGTGTGTGTGTGTGTGTGTGTGTGTGTGTGTGTGTGTGTGTTTCACTTGTGTGCTGCCTGTGGAGGCCAGAAGAGGATGTCAGATCTCTTAGAACAAGTTTTCCCTGGGTGGTGGTGGTGCACACCTTTAATCCCAGCACTCAGGAGGCAGAGACAGGCGGATCTCTGTGAGTTTGAGGCCAGCCTGGTTTACAGAGTGAGTGTGAGTGAGGTTTGGTTTTTTTGTTTTGTTTTGTTTTTTGGTTATTTTCAAGACAGGATTTCTCTGTGTAACAGTCCTAGCTTCCCTGGAACCAGGCTGGCCTCCAACTCAAACAGAGATCCCCTCATCTCAGCCTCCCAAGTGCTGGGATTAAAGGCATGCGCCACCACCACCCTGCCAGAGTGAGTTCCATGACAATCAGAGATCCACAGAGAAACCCTGTCTCAAAAAACAAACAAACTAGAGTTTTAAGAAGATTTGAGCTGCCTGATGCGTTTACAGCCCTTTCTTTTACACCACCACCAAGCTCCCAAATCATGACACAGAGACTTCTTATAAGTTTTGAGTGCTCGGCCTAGCTTAGGCTCATTTCTGGCTGGCTCCTTTAACTTAACCTGTTTCTCTTTATCTACCTTTTGCCTTGGGACTTTTTACTTTTCTTTCCTCCTGTATATCTTACTTTCACTGCTTCTCCTGGCTGGCTGGCGAGCAGCTGCCTGAATTCTGGCCCTGGCATCTCCCTCATTCTCTCTTTCTACTTCTTCTCTTGTTCCTCTCCCTAGCCTAGATTTCTCCTCCTATTTATTCTCTCTGCCTTCGAGCCCCACCTACCCTACCCTTTCTCTGTCTAGCTATTAGCTGTTCAGCTTTTTAATAGATCAGTCGGGTGCCTTAGACAAACAAGGTGAAACAAACACATCTTTACATAGTTAAATACACATCCTTGCCTCGTTAAACAAATGCAGCATAAACAAATGTAACACACCTTTACACAGTTAAAGTACTAGTCCACAGCATAAATAAAATGTAACACCTTTACACAGTTAAAGTAATAGTCCACAACATAAACAAGTGTAAAACACCTTTACACAGTTAAAATAATATTCTACAACAACTGTGGGTTCTGGGAGCCAAACTTGGGTCCTCTACAAGAGGAATGCTCTTAATCGCTGAGCCATCTCTCCAACCCTCCAGCCCCTATTTTAAATATACAATATTTTATTTGATAATTTAACACTTTATGCAATGTATTTTGCTGATATCCACTCCTTATTTTCACCTCCAACTTCCCCTCCACCTCTCCTAACTTCATGTCCTTTTCTGTATTTGTTTCTACTAAACTACTGAGTCCCATCAATGCTGCCCATCCAGAGATACGGAGCCCTCCACTGGAGCAACACACTAATGGCTACACCTCCAAAAAAGTAACTCCCCTTTCCCCAGCAGCAGTCAGTTGCCAGTGACTCCTAAGCTGGGGGAGGGACCTCATGACCCCTTCCCCCATCCACACTAGAATTACTACCCAGCTTAATCTTCTGTAGGTCTTGTGTAACCCCAGTTGCTGTGAGCTCATGAGTGCAGTGGCCATGTCATGACAAGAAGACAGTGTTTAACCAGCGTCCTCCCCATTGTTTGTCTGCCCCCTCTTCCATGATGATCACTGAGCCTTGGGTTGATGTAATATCTCATTGAGGGCTGAGTACTTAACACTTAGTCTCCACACAATGACCAGTTATGAATCTTTACACCAACTGCAGCTTATTACTGAAAGATGCTTCCCTGACCAGAGTTGAGAGCAGTACAAATATATGGCTCTAAACATAAATATTTAGAAGGCAGTTTGATAATCTGTCCACTTGATAAAACAACAGTAGTAGGTTCCACACACACACACACACACACACACACAGGCTTATCACCTCCCCAGCAATGAGCTTTTGACCAGGTTTACAGTACCAGACATGAAAAATTATCTCCTGTGGCGCTCACATCAAACCCAATTGGTTATCCCCACAAAAGTCATGGGACTCCCATATATAATGTGTGTGTGTGTGTGTGTGTGTGTGTTTAAAGGTCAACTGTGTTTCTTATCATAAGGTCTTCCCAGTAGCAAGATGGGTTCCTTGGAAGGTAATGAGCTCCCCATCCCTCAAATTGCACCCACCGTGTGTCCTGCTAGCTGAGTGTTTATTAGCCGGTCTTCCTTGGATTAACTACATGGAAACAGTGAGTCAGAACCCAAAGGAATTAGGGGTTAAGGGTCAAATTTCCGATAGGCCATTGTCAATGTGTTGACTCATGTCCGTGTGGGTTTGGTGGTCTGGTCTTACTACTTTCAGAACTAACACCTACAGGTTGATGTCACTGCCTCGCGTGTCCCAGTCATTGACTAAGATCAGTAGCCAGTAGGACACCAAAGCAGGAAAACATGAGTCCCTGCGCCCTTCCTGGTCTCAGTCCCACATGGAATGTTCTGTCTGCTCCTGATGTGAAGTCTAGTATCATCTGTACAGCATGTCTGTGAATTCCAGGCCAGCTATGCATAATGAAAAAAATGTTCTTCAGAGTCATCCATCCAGGATACACCAATCAAAGGCTGTTATGCCCAGTTCTTCCTAATGTTGTACTTACTCACTGTCCGTTTATCATGCCTTTGGAACATTCCTGAATGACCGGGGGCATTAGCCTAGATATGTCCACGTTCCTCACGGCAAGGGGACTGTGCTCATTAACAGCAGTGAAACGGAACTGGTTTTCTATTTCCAACCACTTCATTCCACTTTATGATCCTTGGATTTTTAAATGCAATTTTATGGGTCATTGGTGTTAGAAAGGATTTTCTGCCTCCCTCCCTTCTTACTTTTTCCCATTATCAGAGACTTACTCCTTAAGAACAAAGAGTAAATAAATAGCAATGCAGATGTAATCACAGCCTTATAGATGTACAGCTTCCCGTTGCTACCTTGGACATTGGCCATCTGATACAATGAGCGGATTTAAGTGGTCCCTCAAAATAGGCAGGTTGTGGAAGCATCTTTGGAGACGTGAAGGCTAATCTATGTGTACATTTGGACCTATTACCATTACCTGGGGTTCCTCTGCAGTGGCAGTTGTAAATGTGCACATTGTGTGACTATAACCTTGAGCCACAGCATAAACAAATAGGGACCGAACTGTGTCCTGGTATCCTGTTGAGTGTGTTCAAGGGACCTGCAGGCCACCAGTCTCTTCTCGTGTATTTGTCTGGGTTTTCAGCTCACAGCTATTTACATACCCTTGTATGGCACTTCCTTGGTTGACTTGCTTATGCTCTTACTCGGTAATTAACTTGTCATTCTTTGTATCTCTTCTGCATGTCTTTGGACAGTATATTTGTATCCTGGCAGTGAGGTTGCATTTTTCATTTTTTAAGGAACTTTCAATGGCTCTTCTTCTCCACAGTCTCACCAACGCATACTAAGTTTTACCTTTCTGATAACAGCCATTCTAAGGTAGTTCCCTGGTGTGGATTCGAATCACAGTTCCCTGATTATGAGTGATGCTGGACACTTTTCATAAATCCATGGGCTATTTGTATGTCTTCTTTTTGAAAAGTGTCTGTTTCAAGTTTTGCTCTTTTTTTAATTGAAATTTTTCTTCCTATTGAGTTTCTTATAATTTTTTTGAGACAGTCTCACTATGTAGCCCTGGCTAACGTGGAACTCCTTATGTAAACCAGGCTGACTTCAAACTCAAAAAGATCTGCCTGTCTCTGCCTCTTTGAGTGCTGAGGTTAAATGGTTGACCAACATAGCTGGCCTCGTATGGTTTTTTTTACATTTGGCTTGTAGTAAATGTAGAGTT
Source organism: Myodes glareolus (assembly GCF_982192425.1). Lineage (NCBI taxonomy): Eukaryota > Metazoa > Chordata > Mammalia > Rodentia > Cricetidae > Myodes > Myodes glareolus. Next base: position 41,185,401 of record NC_142041.1, on the reverse strand, counting down.
TGCAAGTATCTTCTCTTATCTTGTTGGTTCTCTTTGCACTCTGTTATTTCCTTTGCTATGTATAGGCTTTTTAAAATTCCGATATAATCCCATTCTCTATTTTTGCTTTTATTTCTTCATACCAAAAAATGAGGCAGTATATGCTAGGTCATATCCAGAACCATCATAGTCCAGACCAATATAATGGAATTTCATGCATGCTTCCATGCTTTCTTCTAGAAGTTTTGCAGTTTGAGAGCCTACATTTAAGCATTTCATGTACTTTGGGCGGATGTTTGTGTCTGGTGAGAGACAAGGGTCTGTTTTCATTCTGTATAGTTGTACAGTTTTCCCAGCGGCATTTACAGAAGTAATTCTTCTTTCGCTATTGTGTGTTCTTAGCGCCTTTGTCAGAACAGCTGTCTGTAAATGTTTGGGTTCGTTTCCGGGCTCTCTGTTTCATTCCCCTGGTCTGGTCCTATGGAGTGCCGTGACAATGCCTCATGGGTCGCTGCAATTCATGTTGTCTTTGCAAAGGAGTAGTACCATGCTTCTTGCCTTGTTAGTTTTCTTGTAGATTTCTTTGGTTATTCTGGATTTTTTGTGGCTCCATACTGTTGCTCCAAAGCAATGTCTACTCCTCCTCCCAAAGTCTTAATGACCAACCTGAAACATGATCTCCCCCAAAGTTCACTCCAGAGAGCCCCTGTGTTTATGGCATCCTTACAGAGTGTGGAAGTAAGAGATTACTTCCATGGTTATGTGCTCTCCTTCCCCGGCTAGCTGTACCTGACAAGCCTTACCCAGTAGTGATGCCAGGCTTCCCTTAGGCCCATCTAGTCTTTGCTAACTGATAGGCTGGATATACTCTAGCCCCTCCCCCAAGCCACATGCAGCATTGCCCGTGGGAGGAAGTAGTTGAGAGTAGCTGGATACTCAGTCAGGCAAGGATCTCCTTGCTGTGCTAAGGTATAAACCACCAACAGCTCAGCTGAGATGAATTTTCGCAAGGGAACACAGCTGAATACGCCAAGATGGCAGTTGCTTGGCACAGAGGACAGCAACTCACAGCACATTGTAAAAGAAAAACTAATAATAATTAAGAGGCAGAGCCAGATTTGAAAAAGCCGTCTACTACTATAGGAACGCCATAAAATATATCAATATACATCTATTAAAAGTTTAAATGGAGTTGGGCGGTGGTGGCGCATGCCTTTAATCCCAGCACTCAGGATGCAGAATCAGGCAGATCTCTGTGAGTTTGAGGCCAGCCTGGTCTACAAGAGCTAGTTCCAGGACAGGTTCCAAAGCTATAGAGGGGGAAAAAAAGGTTTAAATGGAGTTACCCTATGTTCTAGTTAGGTTTCTATTGCTGTGATTTAAAAAAAAAGAAAGAAGGAAAGAAAGGAAGGAAGGAAGGAAGGAAGGAAGGAAGGAAGGAAGGAAGGAAGATTAAAAAAAATGCCTGACCAAAAGCAACTTGGGAGCGAAAACTGTTTATTTCACTTTAAAACTTACAGTCTGTTATGCAGGGATAGGACAGGAACTAAAGTAGAGATCATGGTGAAATGCTTGTTCATCTTGCTTTCTTATACTGCTAGGGACCAGCTTCCCAGGGGTGGTACCACCCACAGCAGTCAAGAAAATTCTTCACAGACCTGCTTGCAGGCTAAACTGATAGAGGCATTTCTTTAATTGATATTCCAACTTACGTCAGGTTGGCAGAGGACCAACCAGAACACCCTATACCAGGAGAGCAATGCTCCCAACTAGATACCACATGCTGTGATGAGTTACTATTTTCAAGATTTTGGCCAATGAGGTCTCATAGATCCCCCAAACATTAATGGCTATTGTTATTGCTCTTGATTGCCACCCATACTAATGACACCACTTCCATGGAAGTTTGGCCACTACCGGCTAGCCTTCACGGTGGTGGGAGATGCTGTGTACACTGCCAGAAGAAAAAGGTTGCATTGGATCGTCGGTTTGCTTGGATAATATGAATGTTTTAACAGTGTTAACTCTTCGAGGCCACTCATACACAATACCCTTCTGTCTGTCTGTCTCCAATTTCATCAGTGTTTTATAGTTTTCACTGTAGAGATCTTTTACCTCATTGGTTAGATTTATATCTAAGTGTTTTGTGTAGTTATTGTAAATGGGATTTCTGTTGAAGTCTATAGAAATGCTGCTGGCTTTTTTTATGTTGATTTTTGTATTTAATTACTTTTAGCTCATGATCATAACTTGTAAGAATCTGCAGAGTTGCCTACTTTTAAAAATCATGTCATCTGAAAATAGTAACAATTTAATTTCTCCCTCTCTTGCCCTTTGTTTAATTCCTCCACACATATAAGATTTCCTCTAGACATGTCTTATTCCAAATCAGTGTGTTTCTGATGGTTGAATTCCTTTGAACTTATTATCTGGTTGATTATTTTTATTTGGAATTTTAGTAAGTCCTTCAACAATATCAACATTTAAAATCCCAGTCAGTGTGCCCCTGAATATTCTTCTTTCCCTGAAGAATGAGCCCTGGAGAACCCAGGACATTTCCCCTCTCTGGCTGCAAGAGTTGAGAGGACAGAATGCATGGCGTCTTCTGCAGTAGAGGCGGGTCTTTTAATGAGTTTGGACTCTGCATGCTGCAAGAAGTCAGAGATTACAGAAGTCACCCAATCAGCTTACTACTCCATCTCCCTCGGTGTCGTTGTTCCCCCCGCCCCCTGAAACCTGTGACCACTGTAGCTTCAGCAAGCACCCATGACGGCTGCTCTGTTTAATGTGTTCACACGCTCTGTAGCTCTGTCTGCCTCTCCCCTGGGTCAGCGGCAGGGTCAGTAAGGATCTACAGGATACCACATAGTATATGCAGGGTAAGGAAGCCTACCGCAACCCCCTGCATTTAGATGCTTCTATCTTTAAAAAAAAAATCAGTTACCACAAGCAACATATTTTTAATTGTCTAAGTCATTGTGTGTGTGCCTGTACATATATGTGTCTGTAGAGGCTATGTATAAGTACCACGTCTTCGATCTGTAAAATACACTGGAGACACAGCAAATGCATTAGGCATAGCCACAGGAGATTTTAGACAGCTTCATAGCAACACTGCTGCCAATAATTAGGGAAGGGATAGCCATTGTCCTTTGCTGCTTGGAGGCTACAACCATTGAAATGACAGCCAGGTTGTGTAGATCTATATAATACCCTAACTCTTTCTGAACCAGGAGTTAATTTCTTCTTGACAGTTGTCATCATCTTTGGGTTGTTTTTTTGTTTTGTTTTGTTTTGTTTTTTTATAAGATCAGGTATGACATAATGATTGAAAATTCCAAGTAGGGGAGCTGGAGAGATGGCTCAGAGATTAAGAGCACTGGCTATTCTTCCAGAGGTCCCGAGTTCAATTCCCGGCAGCCACGTGGCAGCTCACAGCCATTATAATGAGATCTGGTGCCTTCTTCTGGCACTCAGGCATACATACAGGCAGAACACTGTATATATAATAAGTAAATGAATCAAAAAGAAAAGAAGGAAGGAAGGAAAAAATCCCAAAGTAGGGCTGGGCATAGTGGTGAACATCTTTAATCCTAGCACTTGAGAGATAGAGGCAGGCAGATCTCTGTGAATTTGAGGACTCTCTGGTCTAGATTGGTGAGTTCCAGGACACCCAGATGTACATAGTGAGACCCTGTCTTGAGAAGAAAAAAAAAGAAGAAGAAGCAGGAGGAGGAGAACTATCCCAAGTAGAAACTGTGGAGAGGAGGGATTTTCCCTGTTTCTCTTAACATTGTAAGGAGAAACTGTTTTTAAAACTCCATAGACTGCGGTTTTGACAGGGCCACCCTGCCATTTTTGTGGTTGACAAGACAATGTTAATGCTTTCCTTGGCTTCAAGAAGAGTCACAGCTCCCCCTCTTGTGTACACTGGCTCTCGACAGGACTGACGGGGACAGAAATGAATAGGCTTCCCATTGTTCTGTGCGTTTTCACCAGGACATTTCATCAGTGTAAACAGTGAGCCCTTTGTCATCTTACTTCGCCACTTGACCCTGGTGACTCTGTTCTGCTCGTGCCGTGAAGTACAGAGGTGGCAGGCACGGGACAGGCACTAATTATTGGACGCAGAAGCATTGCTGACCCAGGACGAGATTAACTGCTCCTTTGCGGTTTTTATTCCAGGGCATTAGCACTGTCTGGTTATCTTGCTTTGGTTGAGAAATCCAGGACAATAGCCGTGCTGATGGTAACGCTGGCGATTTCCCTGTTTGTTTTGCAGGTCACGGCCAGGGGCTTTGGGCCACTGCTCCAGTTTGCCTACACTGCCAAGCTGTTACTCAGCAGAGAGAACATCCGCGAGGTCATCCGCTGTGCCGAGTTCCTGCGCATGCACAATCTGGAGGACTCCTGCTTCAGCTTCCTGCAGACACAGCTCCTGAACAGCGAGGATGGCCTGTTTGTGTGCCGGAAGGACAGCGCGTGCCAGCGCCCCCAAGAGGACCATGGGAACTCTGCAGGAGAAGAGGAGGAGGAGGAAGAGACGATGGACTCAGAGACCGCGAAGATGGCTTGCCCCACCGACCCCATCAGCTTTGAGGCCGCTGCCATCCCAGTAGCAGAGAAGGAAGCCTTGCTCCCTGAGTCTGAGGTACCCACAGACACCAAGGAAAACTCAGAAAAGGATGCGTTGACACAGTACCCTAGATACAAGAAGTACCAGCTTGCATGTACCAAGAATGTCTACAGTGCGTCCTCACACAGTACCTCAGGGTTTGCAAACACATTCAATGAAGACAGCTCCGGCAATAGCCTCAAAGCGGGGCTCTCCAGGGGACAGATTAAGAGTGAGCCACCCAGTGAAGAGACCGAGGAGGAGAGCGTCACACTCTGCCTGTCTGGAGATGAAACTGACATCAAAGACAGACCGGGGGATGTTGAGATGGACCGGAAACAGCCCAGCCCTACCCCTACCCCCAATACCCCTACCGGAGCCACCTGCCTGGACAGATCCAGGAGTGTGGCCTCACCGTCCTGTCTACGGTCTCTGTTCAGTATAGCAAAAGGTGTGGAGTCGTCTGGCCTGCCCGGTACATCTCAGCAGCACTTTGTCAGGAGTTCGGCGTGCCCTTTTAACAAGGGGATCTCTCAGGGTGACCTTAAAACTGACTATACCCCTTTCACAGGGAATTACGGACAGCCCCACGTGGGCCAGAAGGATGTGTCCAACTTCACGATGGGGTCGCCACTCAGGGGGCCAGGGCCGGAGGTTCTCTGTAAACAGGAGGGAGAGCTGGACCGGAGGAGTGTCATCTTCTCCTCGAGCACGTGTGACCAAGTGAGCACTCCAGTGCATTCGTATTCTGGGGTGAGCAATTTGGACAAAGACCTCTCCGAGCCGGTGCCAAAAAGTCTATGGGTAGGGACTGGCCAGTCCCTCCCCAGCTCACAGGCCTATTCCCACAGTGGACTGATGGCTGACCACTTGCCAGGCAGGATACGGCCCAACACCAGCTGCCCGGTGCCAATCAAAGTCTGTCCTCGCTCACCTCCACTAGAGACCAGAACCAGGACCTCCAGCTCCTGCTCCTCCTATTCCTATGCAGAGGATGGGAGCGGGGGCTCCCCCTGCAGCCTCCCTCTCTGTGAGTTCTCCTCCTCACCCTGTTCCCAGGGAGCCAGATTCCTTGCCACAGAACATCAGGAACCGGGCCTGATGGGAGATGGAATGTACAACCAAGTCCGACCCCAAATTAAATGTGAGCAGTCTTACGGAACCAATTCCAGTGACGAATCTGGATCATTCTCAGAAGCAGACAGTGAGTCGTGTCCTGTGCAGGACAGGGGCCAGGAGGTAGGGAATCCACCTGAGTTCAAACGTTTGACCTGCTGTCTCGGTCCTTGACCTGAATTGTTCCTCTCAAGCATCATTCTCAGACTGTTCGTATGTGTTGTCTTGGTTAGGGTTGCTATTACTGTGATGGAACACCATGACCAAAACACAAGTTGGGGAGGAAAGGGTTTATTTGGCTTACATTTCCATATCATTGTTCATCATCAAAGGAGACCAGGACAGGGCAGGATCCTGGAGGCAGGAGCTGATGCAGAGGCCACGGAGGGTCTTACCGGCTCACTCCTCCCCAAGGCGCTCTCAGCCTGCTTTCTTATAGAACCGAGGACCACCAACCCAGGGATGACCCTACCCACAATGGGCTGGGCCCTCCCTCATCAGTAACTAATTAAGAAAATGCCTTACACCCAGATCTTACGAAGGCATTTTCTCAATTAAGATTCCCTCCTTCCACATAACTAATTTGCGTGTCAGGTTGACGTAAGTCCCACCAGCACACATGTCAAGTTTAAAGGTGACAGTCAATGGTCTGGTAGCAGGAAGTGGACTGTCCCTTCCTTCCTTGGAAGCACAATGGCGCAGGGTGATTCCAAATTGCTCCCTTCGATCTTAGAAAGCTCTCTATGTCTAACCTGGATTCCAGGGCTCAGTGAGCAGAGGCAAACTGAATGCAGCACATGTAAGTGTGTTGGGGGGGTGCTTTCAGCCTCCCCCCTTTCTCCTCCCCTATCTTCTACCTACTTTGGAAGGATGCCCTCAGGTTTGCTCTTCACCCCTTCATTACGAAGGGCAGTGTATAAGCTCCTTCAACGTGATGAACTGGAGCTGAATAGAGCCTGCCAAACCGGTGCTCTCCCTGCACTTTATAAGTATTCCTTGTCAACAAGACACAGGGTGGCTCTGTCTCTATCACAGCGCTTATGACAGAAGCCTTATCATCCATCCTAGACACGGGATCCCTGCCGAAGTACCCTCGTCAACACGCACAGCTGTGTCAGGGCTCGCTTCCTGAAAGAAGACATTCATTTAGTAGATAGTGTCTCTGTCCAGCCTGAAAGCATTGGGCTTTGTCGATAAAAAGCATATAAAGACTTCATCTGTGGGTCACTGTCTCTGGGAGCAGGAGTGGGGACAGTCCTGGCTACATCATAAGCAAGACTCACATAACTATGAGAAAGAAGAGTGGGTGTCCCAGAGGTCCCCAGTTCCCTAGTAATTTGAATGTTGCCTAGACAGATCTAAGCATGTCTAGGTCGTGACCTGGTATCTACTGCACTGCCTTGCTGATTGACAGAGAACCACCCAGAGACTGCCGCTGTGGCTCACACCTGTCTCGGCAGCAGAAGTGAGCAAACCCAGTGACAGGTCTTGCCCCTGTGTCTGAAGAACACAGAAAGACGTGTGGGTTGGGGCTGTGACTCCGTGGCAGGGTGCTTGCCTGCCTTGGCCTGGTCTTGGATTCAGTCCCTGGGGGGAAAAAAATGAAAGAAAGAAGGAAAGAGAGAGGAAGGACAGGAAGGGAGGGAGCTGCCAGTGAGGCCAGTGTGCTCAGTACTTACCTGCTTTTCGGCAGCGTTTCTTGTTCAGCAGAGGTTAGCTCTGCCAGACAGCAGGAATGTGTGAGAGGTGAGGTGAGGTGCGGAGCGGCGTGTGGTTGATTCAGCATCTGCAGAGCCGCCGGGCAGAAAGCACGTGACAGGAGCTCTAACTTCAGGCGTGTTTTGAAGATGGACTCCAAAGCTGCCTAGAGCTAGCTGCAGACACACCCTGGCTTCACTTCCTCTTCTTTGCTAACCTGCCTGGTCCCAGCTTTCCTGTTAGTGTCTGGCAGAAATAGAGAAAGACAGAAAACCACTGAAAATGATTTAAACAATAGAAATTATAAAGACACTCTGAATGGGCGGCCTTTCTGTCCGTATCTTCTCCCGTGGAGTTTGGGCTAGGGTTACCGTCAATGCATGACATGCAGCCCTGTTCCTAACCTTAAGAAGAGTGAGGCTTCCGAAAACCAAGAGTCGGTTGTGTTCTCTCCTTTTGCCTTCTTTCCTCTGACAGCTTTTGTGAGGTTTGCTTTTTGCCCCGGAACTGTTTCAAGTGTGCTTCGTGAAGAAAGCTCGTCACGGAGTCACTTCCATCCCACAGCTGATCTTCCCAACAACTGGCAGAGTGAGGACAGATGCTTCTGAGCCTTTGTTGTCTTTTGAAGACCCTACACTTAGCCCAGGAAGTCGTGTTTCTTAGGAACTATCAGTTTCAGATACCCAACATATGCCAGCTGGGTAGTGGTGGCGCATGTCTTTAATCCCAATATTCTGGAAGCAAAGGCCAGTGGATCTCTGTGAGTCCAAGGCCAGACTTGTCTACAACGTGAGTTCCAGGATAGCCAGGATTACACAGTGAAACTCTATCTCAGAGGAAAACAAAAACAAAAAACAAAGCAGATAGCCAATGCCATCCATAGAACACTTTTTCTTCTCTGTTGGACCACGTCAGTGTCCACCATAGAACTGAAAACCATGACACAGGGGGAGAAATCATTCAACCCATGAAGCAGCCACAGACGGAACGAGTCTCCCCTTAAAATACCCTTGCATTTAATTTTTATTTTTACTTTTCAAAACAAACCTGTTAAGCATTCATAAGCAGTGAAGGACATGTTTGCCAAAACTCCCTGCCGTTTCATGAGTCACACGCCAACCCTCTCGGTAGCTTGTGCTGGGCAGGAGGATGCAAGCAAAGCTGAGGTTTTTCCCCAGTGGAGGAAGTTATTTCCCAGAACCACCCAGGCCGTCGGCATGATGGCCCCCCTGGGAGTTAGTGACTTACTTCAGGAGTGACTTGGCATGGGTAGAAGTTCTGCCCCCAAATACACCGCATTCCCATGAGCTTTAACTTGTTTTCTTGAACTGATCCATAAAATACAATAGTATCTATCTTGGATTCTGCCCAGATTGCTTTTAGATAGGGTTTGGGTGTTTTCTTCCAAGTGAACCACAAGACACAAGCGAGTCTGAAATAAAACCTGGGGCTCCTTTCTCAACGGGCCACCTGCGTAGATAGCCCTGCAGCATCTCTCCATCTTCTGAGCCAAAATGCTGGACCAAAAGAAAAACATTAACCTGCCTTACTTTCTGTAAAATCTATCACTGTGTTAAATAACTCTCCTAGGGCATAAAGCACAGAGCTTTTCCCATCCTTTTTCACCCTTCCCTAGCTTTGAAAAAGCATCAGTTATTGGGTTGGAGAGTTGACTCAGCAGTTACAAGTACTGACTGCTCTTTCAGAGGACCCAGGTTCAATTCCCAGTGCCCACCCACATGGCGGCTCACAGCCTTCTTCTGTAGCTCTGGCCTCTGCAGGTACTGCATATTCATGGTGCACTGACCAGACATACATGTAGGCAAAATACCTATGCACATAAATCTTAGATTTTTAAATAAAATACAATTTCCATACCATAAAATTCACCCTAGTAGAATGAAAATCTCAGTGGTTTTAGTATTTTCGCAGTGTTCTGCAGCCATCCCCAGTTTGTGTCCTAGCACAGTTTCTCCACCCAGGAATAATACAGTCCCCCAGTAGCAGGTCTTCCTCATGGCTCCTTTCCCTCCACCCCAGATGACCACCAGTCCACCCCTGTCCTGTATAAATGGTATTTGGCTTTCTTCACTTAGGATAGATAGCATTTTCAAAGTTTGTCTCTTCCGTAGATAGACCCACACACCTGGTGTGTTATATATCAGAGCTCCACCCTTCTAATTGCTGATACATTTTGTTAGGCCATACCACATTTTATTGATCCATCATTGCTTGAGGGAGTTTTGGTTGGTTCTGCTTCCTGGGTATATTTTTTGGAATGGTGCTGTGAGCATTTGCATGCCAGGTTTTTGTAGACAGGCTTCCAGTCCCTTTGTTACCTGTCTCTAAGTGGAATTGTTGGATAATGTGATGACTCTCTCTGTGGTCTTTTGAGGAACTACACAGCCGTTTCCACGGCAACTGTACATTTTTTTTTCACCACCACCTTCCAATCAGGCTAGGAGGCATCCAGTTTCTCCTCTCTCTGCCAACACTTATTCTTCTCTGTGTGCCCATCTAATGGATAGCACATGGCATCTCCCTATGTTTACCAGTCTGCTTTAGGTTTTGAAAGCTGTACAAAAGGCACAGCCCTCTTCCAAGTGTCAGTGCCCTGGTAAGTTCCCGAAGCCTTTCTAAGTGATTGTGGTTTTAGTGATGAAACACCGGGAAGATGGTTTATTTCCATATCCAAAGGTCCTGCTTAGCTGGGCTTGGTTTACTGACATGCTTCATTTGGAGAGGAAAAAAAAGCATATGATAGTAGCTGGGCATAGTGGCAAATGCCTTGTAATCCCAGCATTTAGGAGGTGGAGGCAGGAGGGTCACAAGTTTGAGGCCAGCCTGAACTACGAGGCCCTGTATTAAACAAAACAAAATGAAAAGGGAGGGATGTGTTGAGGGAGGGGAGCCACCATTGAAATAGTACAGAAAAGCCGTGTCTAATTCTTCTCACCGAATTACTGAGTTGGATATTCTGTTTATTTTCATTTCTTTCTTTCTTTGATAATTTTAAAACCGTTATTCTATTATTCTTTGACAATTTCATAGACATATATACTTGTCTATATCTTTCTTCCTTCCTTCCTTTCTTTTTTTCTTTTTGAGACAGGGTCTCTCTATGTAGCTCCAACTGTCCTAGAATTTAGTCTATAGACCAGACTGCCTCTAACTCACAGAGACCTGCCTCTGTCTCCCAAGTTTAAAGGTTTATCCCACCATACCCAGCTTATTTTGGTCATTTTTAATCCCACTTATTCTCTCTCATCCCTTCCTGCCCCCGATGAGCCCCTCCTTCCCAGTTAACTTGATAACTTTCTGTGTAAGATTTTTACAGTCATCCCGGTGGTTCATTTCTGCCAAGCGTCTGTGATTGATCTTCTTAATAAAAAGAAGACTTTGAATGGCAGCCTAGAGGTCAGCTGTGTTCATAGTCAAAACGGTAATTTTATGTTGTCTAGAACATTCTCAGTGTTTGGAATTCCTCATGTTACATGCCTGGAAACCATATAACAAGGAAAGATGGGTCTTAGCTCACCCACAAAGCAATTCCTTTCTCTGTCTGTTATCTCGTGTTATTCTTCGCAGCCGTTCCAATGAGACAAGTATTATCTCGGGCTCACAGAACCTCAAGAGATTCAGGACAGAGAGACTGAGTTACCTGGGACCACGGCGCTAGTAGTCTTTGTAGTCTGAGTGCATCCCTGGTGTCTGGAAACACGGAGTAGAAGGGTGATGCAGGAGTCATCTCTTGGTCTTGGAGAGCCCATATATTATCATGGCCTCTAAGGTGCCTGCTCAGTCCGGCACTGTGTGCCTATGGCTTCAACTCATATCCTGTAAGAGCCAATAAGGAAAGCAGGAAAGCTTCACGGTTCATTCTTCTGTTTCTCCACCATCCTCCTCCAATATCCTTTAGCCAGCAAACTGAACGCAGCAGGCCAGTAGAATGTGTGTTCATAGACTTGGTGAAGCACGATAGAGGGTCGCATTCCCAGTTCCGTGAAAACTGTACAGAGCGAACATTGCAGAGAAATCCATCAAGACAAGATAGGCATTGTTTCAGAGTGGGAACTTTTCTTCTTTTGTCTCATAATTGAATTCTGCATAGGAAGAGGTGTTTTTGATTATATTTTTAATGGAGATGGGAAGGGTAACTTAAGCCCCAGGATGTGGGCAGTTGTTAGCAAGTAGTTTTCTGATGGATGAAAAGGAAACACGGCCTCCCAGGTCTGCCTGCAGCTTGTCCAACCTCCCTGGTCCAGGCTTTCTATCTGGCCATGCAGATGTGCTGAGAAGGCAGGTTTAGGTTTCATGCATCCTTCAGCAGGTCCTCTGCCCTTTGCTGTCTCTAGATCAGAGGTCCCTGGTTACGCTGCAGGAACCATTTCACAGACTGCTAAAGAGCTGGGACTCCCACAAAGTCTAACCTCCCTTGGGCATGTTTTGTTGGGCAGTATAAGTCCCATCCTGGAAAATGACCTCTAATCCTGCACTCCCTGTGAGTTCCAGAGGTTTGAGAAGAGTCAGCACTTTGGTACAAGATTGGGTACAACCAACAGGAACGTACTGTGCAAACCACAGCCCTGGCCTGTGGTGCCCTCTTTGGCCCTTGGTCTGCTGACTCAGTGGCTATTCCTGAATCTCTGAGCCTTAACTGAGAACCAAAGTAATTAGTTGACAGCTAAAGAGAAGCGTCACCGGCAAACCCGCAGGCCCGTCTGCTACGCAGTCTCCCAACCCAGAGTCCGCTGAGTGAGAGCCCGCAGAATGTTTCTTTGCGTCCTGTTGTCTGTTCTGTGCTATCTCTGGGGACCCAGAGAGTAAACACCTCTGATGAGAAGTGCAGTCTGGAAGGATGTGTTGTGCAGGAGCAGTGACTCAAACAGCAAGCCCTACGAGCTTTCTGCGTGGGCTGCTGTATTAAGCTTCTGGAGGAAAGAGAAGCCTCTTTGGCCTTCTCTGTGCTTTTCAAGTGTGCAAGGCCCTGCCACAATACCCGGCGTCCAGCCCTGGGCGGGGGAACATGTGCGTTCACAAAAGCCTGTGAGAACTCTCCTAGTCGAAGGCCTGGGGCTGCTCCTCATCTCCAGGCGTGCCCATTGGCTTAGGAACACAAAGGGGATGTGATAAATCCTCTCTGCCCCTTGGGGAGCACAGCAGGTGCTCCCACCTATAGTCCCTGTAAGTTCTTCCTTTCCGTATGGCTAGCAAATCTAAAAACACAAACCCACCAAAATAATGAGGTTCCCTCTCCCCTGGTAGGAAAGAAAGCCTGAGGTTGACTCTTTCCTTCGCCCCCTGACCCACTTTAAAGAGCAGCTGGATTGCAAAAGCCCTGATGAAATTTTCTGTGGGGTTTGCATTCGCTGCCAGGACTTTGACACTGCCTTTGTTGATTTTTCCCTTTCTCCTGCCAACCCTCCATCCTATCTACCTGTGTTGTGTTTGCTGTCTAGATCATTTTAAATACAACAGTGTTTGGTGTGGAAGCCCTTTTGACTCTCCTTGTGATTTGCACTGTTGGCATGTTTTCTTTTGGAAAATAAGTCAATGTGATCTGGAACTGAAGTAGGGTGACTCAGCTGTCAGCGGAAGTAGGAGTCCCATGAGCCCTAAGAGTGCACACGGCCTCTGTGATGCCCAAATTCAGTGCCTCTAATAGTTGACCTCTGTGCTGTTGAGGAACCATCTAGGATCTGAGTATCTCTTTACAGTTATCAGAAGGGAAATTGCCAGTCTTCCCTATCAGTATCAGCCTTATAGAAACACAGCCCCACAAACAAAGGCCTTTCCGAGCCCCTGAAAAGGAACTGTTTGTCCTGACTGCTTGTGTTTGGCATTCAGAGCAGGGCTGGGACCACAGTGATGTAATTATTCCCCTATAGTTTCCTGTTCTTGGGCTGAAGTTTTGCAGGTGTCATGGGACTCACATTCACCATGTGAGGTTCAAATCAGAGCATCCTCTGGGAGCCTTCCACAAATGCCACATGGAATAAGCTCACAGCTAGGAAGTAACCCAAAAAAGCATGTTCCCCCGAGCACAAGAAAGGCAAATGATTCTTTAATGGGCTTTGCTTGCCTTTGTGCGTGGTGATCACCTGGGCACAAAGGCCAGGACTGCTGGGCCGCGTGTCTGTGTGACACAATTGTATTCCTGGGTTTAAGCTAGAAGAGCCACGTCCTTGGCCTCTTAGAGATCCCAGATTCAACACTGCACTGTCTGAAGACTAACAAATAAGGCTGCTTTCTTCGCTAGAATATTTTGAGCGAAGAAACCCAGTCCCATTATGCTTTTTCTAGGGACTCTTTTTCCTGAGAGCTGTATGAGGTTAATGGCTGCCCCTGCGCACGCCTCTTATGAGGGCTCATCTGAATTGTGATTTAATAGAACAAATAAATGTGCTTTGGATTTAAAATTTTTATCAGTATATTTTTTCATTAGCAACTTATATAAACTGCAGGTTGTAAATATTTTAGTATGGGGATAAATAACATGTTTTTGGAATTAAATTCACCTGTTTTGTTTTATTTTTACTTCATTTAATATGACTGCTGTCAATTTTGGTTTGGGGGGGTTTGGGGTTGGGGGGGTTGTTTGTTTTGTTTTGTTTTGTTTTGTTTTATTTTGTTTTTGACAGGGGTAAGTGTTGGTTTGGGTTTTCCCAAATTCACAAAGATCCTCCTGCTTCAGCCTCTACCTCTCAACTGCTGAGAGGTGTGACCCACTATGCTAAATTAGCCTTCCTGACAGATAGTGTTAGTTAGCCTAACTCATAACATTTAGGCTTATAGTGCCACCTGCTGGCCCAGTCAAAAGCAAAATTTGAATGTAAGAAAAAGTAACCTGAACCAGGTGGTGGTGGCGCACGCCTTTAATCCCAGCACTCAGGAGGCAGAGGCAGGTGGATCTCTGTGTGTTTGAGCCCAGCCTGGTCTACAAGAGCGAGTTCCAGAACAGGCTACAGAGGAAGCCTGTCTTGAAGACAAAAAGTAACCTGAGCTGGTGTAGTGGCCCAGGCTGGCCTCTAACTCCACGTGCAGACAAGGATGCCCTTGCGGTCCTGGTCCTCCAGCCTCCACCTCCTGGGATTACTGAGATTGCAGTTTTCCAGGAGCTGCAGAAACATAAATGATTGAGGAAGCCCCCAAACCGTCAGCGCCACCTCAGCAAGGGCAGGAATAAACTCTTAGATGTTGCAGACCTGAGCCCCAAACCCTGTGGTCCTGATGAGGCTCTAGGGATGGGGAACCTGGGTTTGTGTCTCACCTTCTGCATTAGGCATGAATCGATTGCTTTAGCCCAGGCTGGTCCCAAACTCAGCTTTTAGTTATGGATAGCCTTGAATTCCTAATTTTCATGCCTCTACTTCTGGGTTTACAGACATGTGTCACTATGGCAGGCCTCTGTAGTTGCTATTCTTAAGAAATAATACATACCAAAAATTTAACAACACAGAGAAGACACCTCCAAGGACATGTCATTCTCTCCTTATTGTTTTGGGGTTTCTTACTTATTTTACTTTATGATTGTTTTGCTTGTGTGTATGTCTGTCTGTCTGCCTACGTGAGTGCCTGGTGCCCACAGAGGTCAGAGGAGGAAAGGACATTGGATCCCCTGGAACTGGAGCTACAGATGGTTGTGAGCTACCAAGTGGGTCCTGAGAATCAAACCTGGGTCCTCTGGAAAAACAGCCGGTGCTCTTAACTACTGAGCCATCTCTCCAGCCCATCATTCTCTCTCTAGAAAGTGTTTGCCTTAACTTGTCAAGGACTTGAAAGTAGGAGTCTTGGTGATAAATTAAGCATTTCCACGTGATAAACAACCCCAAATCTTACTGGCTTACAGCAGCAGTAGGTCACTTAGCTTCTCTCGCAGTTCCTGAGTGTGAGGAACTCAGCCGGCTCATCTGAGCATTTCCAGCGGCAGCGGCAGGTCTCTGTTGGGCTTGAAGTCGGGTGTTGGCTGGGGCTACAGTCATCTGAGTATCTCACTAGCTTTCAGGATCCACTTCCGGGCTGGCAAGATGGTTCATCATGTCAGGGTGCCTGCCGAGTCTGACTCCCAGAAACCATACAGTGAGAAAAGAAAACTGAGTTCAAAATAAATGAATAAAATGTAATAAGCAGTGAATGAGTTTCCCAGGGGGTCCATTCAGGTAACTGGCAGGACAACGGCAGTGAGCTGGACGCACCAGGTCTGCCCTACGGAGCAGCCAGTGCAGTGGGACTGAGTCCAAGTCTCAATGTCCTTCAAGGCACAGCCTCAAGAACACATAATGCCATCCGCTGAGATGACCTATCAGAAGGAAGGCTTGTGCATCTTGGCAGAGGAATAGCAACATTATGCTATATGAGGAAATGTAAGGTGTGGTGGCCATTTTTTTAAATAAATATTCTAAGTGCCTACCGTAACACAGACCTAGAAAGCATACCTTGTTTTGCACATGAGGAAATTGAGGTTCACAGGAGTGATGTCACCTCCTTGAATTCTCGTTCTCTGTGAGTAGTAAAGCCCATTTCGGACAGCTCCTATCCGGGCTATCTCCTTGTGTTTTGTGTGTGTAAACAAAGACTCTCGCTGACTGTTGCGTATGTTTCGTGTCTTCAAGGTGTACTGGCCTATCTTTCAAGTCTTTGCATCCATCCTTAGAGGACAACTTTACATGGGTCACTTTGTTGAGCTCGTTTGTGGAACTTGTAGAAGAAAGTGTTGATAAGCCGTAGTCTCCCTAAAATTAACAGTTTCCTCAGGAACGATAACATTATAATTTGTGTCTGTTTCTTTTGCATTGTCCTTTTTTGATTGTGTGTGTGTGTGTGTGTGTGTGTGTGTGTGTGTGTGTGTGTGTGTGTTGAGACATATTCTCACTTTGTATCCCAGACTGGCTTCAAACTTACTATGTAGCGTTTGCTATGGTCAAACTCAGTCCTCCTCCTCCTTGTCCTCCTCCTGAGTGTCAGGATTAGAGTTATACACCACCACACCTGACTTTCTTGTGTGTGTTTGTATTGTTTAATTATACAAATATTTCATCTCACTATATTTGACACAAGAGATTATGAATCACTACTTGCTTTCAGTGGTTTCCATACGATTTGGTCATCTTTTTAAAAAGATTTGGGGACTGGAGAGGTGGCTCTGCAGTTTAGAGCACTGGTTGCTCTTCCAGAGGACTCAGCTTCAACTCCCAGCCCCCACATGGTGTCTCACAACCCTCTATAGTTCCCACCCCACGGGAGCCAACGCCATTTTCTGGCATCCACAGGCACTGTGCACATGGTGCAAAGAGGTGCATGCATGCAAAACACCCATGCGCATAATATTAAAAACAGAATGGAAAAACAAGCAAGCCAACAGGTGAGATTTCACTGGGGCTGGACAGATGACTCAGCAGTTGAAAAATGTGTACCGCTCTTGCAAAGGACCCAAGTTTGGTTCCCAGCACCCACAGTAGGCATCTCACAACTGTCTTACACCCTCTTGTGACCTCATGGCCTCACCTCAGTGGGCACCTGCACGTGTGTGCACATACCAACACACACACACACACACACACACACACACACACACACACACACACAGTATTTTAAAGGAGTTTTACCATTCTGTGGCGTCTCGCTCCAGCTGCTCTAACCCCACTCTGTGTTCTTGGTTCCAGGTTAAACTTCCTTTTCCTGTAGATCAGATCACAGATCTTCCCAGGAACGACTTCCAGATGATGATTAAGATGCACAAGCTGACCTCAGAACAGTTGGAGTTCATTCACGACATCCGGAGGCGCAGCAAGAACCGCATTGCCGCCCAGCGCTGTCGCAAGAGGAAACTGGACTGCATTCAGAATTTAGAGTGTGAGATACGAAAGCTGGTGAGTCGGCGGGCGAGCAGGTCGTCAGCCCCCGGAAGTGACCGAGACTGGAGAAGTGGAGGGACAGGTTACCCTGTCGAGATAGGAACAGTATTATGGCATGTTCATCCCAATCACAGTGTGTTGTGAGGGGAAGTCAGAGCAAGAACTGGAGGCATGAACCGATGCCGAAGGCACAGAGCAAGCCATTCTCGCTGGCTTGCCCTCTGTGGCTTGCCCAACTTTCTTCGTATACATCCCAGGATCACCAGCCGAGGCCTGGTACCATGCACAGTGGGCTAGGCCCTCCTACATCAATCATTAATCAATAAAATGGCCCCCATAGACTTGCCTACAGGCCAGTCTGATGGAGGCAGTTCCTCAATTGACATTCCCTCGTCCCAGATTACACTAGCTTGTATCAAGTTGATTTAAAAAAAAAAAAAAAACCTCTTGTCTCAGTGCTGAACAAGAGTTCCACATGTCCATCCACACACGTCTGTACATTTGTGTGTCTTAGAGATTCATAGTAGGGTCTTTGGCTTCGACTTTGGTTTCTTACAAGAGGATATTCCTGTGTAGACCAGGCTGGCTTTAAACACAGGCCTCTGTCTCCCGGGCTTTGGTCGGATAGGCACATACCCCCAAGGTTCCCTGGTTTTAGCCTAGGCTATTCTTCCTTTTCTGAGGAAAGCCAAAACCATGTCACTTGTGCCCCCTTATTTTCTTCTCCCACAAAGTGTCCAGAACAAATTTAAAATGAGTAGGCAGGTCCACAGGAGGTAGTGCCTAGACCAAGGGGTTGCAACACAAGGGCCCGAGACTCCTTTCCCAGAATACACTGGCCCTCGTTTTTAGACCCCCGGGTTCAGTGGAGAGGAGGCCAGCTCGCTGGACCCACTCGCTTGTGTCTCAGTGGCGGGGATGACTTGAGACCGGCCAACCTGGTCTGCCGCGGCACAGTTCCCGACAGGCCCTGCTCTCAATTCCTGCTCCCCCCGATGTCTCCCACATGCTCAACTCCCTAGTTTGCAGATGCACATAATGTATTTCTCTCAAGCTGCACTTGTACATCTGTTTATTTTTCATTTTTAAAACATGTTTTCTAGATAAATTTATAAATATTTTAGCAGGTGTCCTTTCCCCATATAAATCTCTCTCTAGCACACATACCCACGCTGCCTGCCAGATTGCATTCATATCAGGCCTTGCACAGTTCCTGTGTCAGGGACCTGCTCCTCTCTCCCTCCCCTTCACGTCTCCTCCCATCCTTGCCTCAGCTTGCCCGCAAGACTTGCAGAGGGCTGGCTACCACTCTCCCCACACGACTACGGACACCCCATTTCTATAGTGATATATATACTGATAGATACATAGATCCATCCATACATACATAGATACATAGATAGATAGATAGATAGATAGATAGATAGATAGATAGATAGATAGATCACTATAACGTGTGAGTATCATGAACCCTCTCCACACTTCCTCACACAAATATTGATGGTAAAACTTGAATTTGTCTCCTCTTTGGGGCTAAACTCACCTCTCAGGGGACAACAAGTGTAAGAAATCAGGCGCATATGTGGATTTTTGTTTAATAGGAGAAACATCTTAGAACCTTGGGCCAATATATTAGAGCACAGACTCCACATTTCTGTCCCCGCCGCCCCATCCAGTGCCCAGGGATGATCCCTGCTCAGGCTTCAGAGCATGGTTCCCAGTGTCCTACAGAGGTTGTACTGTCTCCAGTGTGCTGTGCCATAGAAGCTGGGGAGTCTGCTGGTCAGGTCTACCATTGCTGATAAGCAGTCTTGTTTGCTTGCTTGTTTTTCTGTAAATAGACTTTCTTCTTCATAGTAGTTTTAGACTCCTAGCAAAACTGAGTGGAGTATCTGGAGTTCCCAAATGTCCCTGACTCTGGACACTCCCGACAAGAGCAGAACGTCTGTTGTAAAGGACGAGCCTACGTTCACATACCATGTTCATCTAACACCCTGCTTTACTTCAGAGTTCACACCCACTATTGTGCACTATATGGGTTTGCACAGGGTGCTGTCAGTGCCGTAGTGTATGGAGTAGATTCACGGGCCTAAAACCCACGGTGCGCCACCATCTCTCCCTCCCTTCCTTGACCCCTGGCCATCGCTGCCTTTTTTTTGTTTGTTTGGTTTGATTTTTGTTTTTTTTTCTCTTTTGTTTTGTTGGGTTTTTTCTATCTTTTTCAAAATATCAAACAGTTAGTTGACTTTTACCCCACAAAAATAGTAACCTAACACATTAGGGGAAGATTTTTCAACTGTAAGATTTGGAACCAAGAGTTCCCTACGAAACTCCAAACTCCAGGAGAGCAGAATGTCACTCTGGACTCCCTACAGCTTTACTGTTGGTGGTGACTGGGCCTGTAGCTTCCTGGGCCACAGAGGGAGGGACACCACACTGGGGAGGTGTGAGTGTCAGTGCCCAAGTGGTAAGGCAGCTAGCCGCTCAGCTGTGGCGTGTGGCAGAAGTGTGCAAAAGCCACAGTCCTGGACAATGTGTCCGAGATTCTAGACTCGTCAATCTGAAGCTAGGTTACAATATAGGATGCCAAAACAAAGGTTTGAGAACCCTCCAAAATGAGACTTTGTGTCCTCTTGTGCAGGCTTGATCAGGCCTTCTCATTTCTTCCTCCCAGGTGTGTGAGAAAGAGAAGCTGTTGTCAGAAAGGAATCAGCTGAAAGCGTGCATGGGGGAGCTTCTGGACAACTTCTCCTGCCTGTCACAGGAGGTCTGCCGAGACATCCAGAGCCCAGAGCAGATCCAGGCCCTGCACCGATACTGCCCTGTCCTCGTACCCATGGATCTCCCCGGAGCCAGTGTTAACCCCCCTCCTTTGGGGGTCGAGCAGAGCCTTGCACCCTCCCAGTGTGCGGTAGGAGGAAACGTACCCTGCTGCCTGGAGCCAGGGGCAGCTGCGCCTGGGCTCCCCTGGGTGCCCAGCAACACCTCTGAGAATTGTACCTCTGGGAGGAGATTGGAAGGCACTGACCCTGGGACCTTCTCGGAAAGAGGACCTCCTCTAGAAGCCAGGAGCCAGTCCGTGACCGTGGACTTCTGCCAGGAAATGACTGAGAAGTGTACAACAGACGAACAGCCCAGGAAAGATTACGCCTAGCCGGTACGGTCAGCTCTGTCTGAGTCCTCACACCTCTCCGGTCAGGCGTTCCTCTGCCAGCCAGTGGCGCTGTTCATCTGTGTCTCGAAGGACCAAGAGCGAATCTGGTGCACACTACAGCAGTCTTAGCAATACTGTTCCGAAGTATTCCCTCCTCTCCGTAAGCAGGAGTGCCGGTTACCTTCACAATGGTGCTACCCCTTGCCCCGGCAAGGAAGACAGCAGTGCGGACACTGTCTGTCTGTGGGTTCATTGCAGACATCACAGGGATGACTACACCTCTAGGACCCAACCACGGATTTTTTTTCTCAGTGGCCCATGTCACAAACCCTATCTCAGGAATTTCTTCTGAATGTTCAATTTTTTTCATTGAAGACAGCTTCTATACACATCAAAGTTTTATAGCTATACTGTACATATTATATATAATATATATGAAATATATATCCATATGCAAAAGTCCTGCATGCCTCAATTTTCTCATCCTAAAACTGGAAACTTCGTTTATCATTTACAAAAACAGGTTCCAACATTCCTCTTTTGTCTCTGATGCCAGAACTGGTTTTGTAACTGTCAACACAGTCATTTTTCTTGCTTCGCAGTTCAGTTTCAATCTGTACTTATTTACAGACAAAATTCAATGTTGGAAGCTTTTTCTCAAGGTTTAATCTCAGACCTTTTACTTTTGTGGGTTTGGTTCTGGCACCACCGAATGGTGTCACGTGAGCATCGTGGGTCTGTTTTTTTTTTTTTTCTCCTTGTGTTCTCCCTTGTTGTTACAGATACTGTACAGCAATGGCCAACTTCGCCACTTGCACTGAGTTTTGAGTCAAACCTATTTTCTTAAATGAAGTTGTAACTTCAGTCTAACTCAAGTATATTGTATATTCTTTGCTTTTAGTTAAAAAGTAAAACATTTTAGCTAATTTAAAAAGCTCTCAGGTGATAATTATGTAGGAAAAAAAAAACAATCTTGCCAAATAATGAACCCATCCAAGGATGTGTAGACAACAATCTGCTTGACTATTTTTCTAGCTCACTTACTCCCCACCTTCCCTAAGTAAAAGCTGAAGTGCAGAGAAATCAGCACTGACACTGGATGTTCGGTTCCTACGTGGGGAGAGAATGTGGATGGCTCACGGGACTGATATCAAAAGAACAGGATCCTGTGGCATGGGAGAACACACAGGCAGAGGTGACGAGAAAGCCAAGGGAGACCCGCTTCCTTACCCAGGGAGGAATCCCGTTCATGTCGGCATTTCATTCTGGCCTCCACATGCGCGTGTGCTCAGAAATGTCCGCTTCTCTGAGGGGCACAGCTAACCAGCCAGCCTCCCAGCTTTCCTGCCCAGGCGTGAGGGTATCTCAATCATAGCCTTGGCCCGCTGAGTTAACTGAGCTCAGTGAGAGTAGGAAAGAACATGGCAGCATCAAGCCTGAGATTCACACGGGCAGAGGCTAATGTGCCCTTTCCCTTTTGTTCTTCAAATGCTCCCTGTACCCTGAGGGTTCTGTCTCCCCCACACATACCCCGCCCCTTGTCTGAAAGTCCGCTTCATTCAAGGCATTGAACAGATACCCCTAGGAACCCTCTGCCCACCCCCAAAACCCTCCCCTCCGCACACACCATTTCCTTCCCAGATAACAGTCTGCTTCCCTTGCTAAAAACTAGTTGGCTTGCAAACCCAGAGAGCAGCTTCCTTGGCACTAAGGTATCCTGGCCCAAGCCATGTTTACGGAATATGTGCCCCAAGGAGGCGTCAGCTCCCTCCTCTCAGTGGTCTCTTTCTTCTCTCGCTCGGTAACCTGGAGACCGCTCCAGCTGTGCGAAGTTGTCCAGAAAACGGATGTTGGGATAGGGTAGAGGGTCGTGGGGGATAGACAGTTGGTTGGCTTTGTTTCCTCGTCTGTACCATTGTTTGCGGACAGTATTAAAGCTGCATGCGAAAGGGGAAGTTAGTGTATGGCTAGTAGGCAAAGGTAAAACCCTAGCAACATATGTTCTAGTATTTTTAGCTCCTTTCTGTGCCAGTAGTAGTGCTAAATGTTTTAAATATGTACGAATGCCAGAAGTTGTTGGTTCATGCAGTAGAATTTAAGGGGGAAATGACTTCTTTTAAAATAGGTCCATTTTTAAAACCTGCCTCTGAGTTTCGAGTGTGCGTGTGCGTGTGTGTGTGTGTGTGTGTGTGTGTGTGCGTGCATGCGTGTGTGCGGATTTTGATAAAGCTGGGCTGGAACTGCCATCCTCATTACACTGTTGGCTTTTCTTGGTCTCATCCAATGGTTCCCTACTTCACCAGGAGGCCGGCCTTCGTGAAAAGCTGGTAAAGCTAGCATTTAACCTAATGTGAATCACGTGATGCCCACAGCTGCCTGTGACCACGCAGGAGTCAGCAGACAGTATTTTTTTTTTCTCTTAACTCTCTGCCTTTTGAAGTGACCTCTTCTAAAGAAACGCAAAGGCTTGTTTTCTGCTCGGGCCGTCAGCAGCGCAGAGCAGCCTCTCAGCTTGTCTTGTGCTGTCCCAGCTCCTGTGCCACATTCCAGAGTTTATCCCCAAGTTTCTGTCACCAGTAGCTCATCCCTATGTGGTGGCCATTTCTAGGGTGGGGGCTGGGGGCCGGGTCTCCTCGTTTCTCTCCGCCCTAACCCAGCTCTCTTCTTCCTTCTCTCAGTTTCTCCATCCCCCCCCCTTCTTCCACCCAATCTCTGCCAAGGGAACTAGTTTTTAAAACTTACTCTAAAAATGGCTATTACTTTGGTATTTTTAACAAGTGATCTCATTCGGTACCCACCAGGAATGGCAGCTGACTGTGTGTAATTGCTCATGGGACGTATCTGTCCATTACTGTTCCAAACCATTGCTTATCAAAATAGTGCCTGGGTAGATTTAAAGAGAAGGCTCACTGGGGACCAGAATCTAAATTCTTCAAGTAGAATTCAGAAATCCCCAATCTGTCCTTCGCTGGCATCCCTCAGTCAATCTCATTCCCTCAATAGAAAAGAGAAGGGACAAGAACAGAGGAGAGTGTTTGCATATTAAGGGGACATGTAGTTGCATGCTTGAAGGTCTTTTCTTTTGAAGATGACTCCAGTCACAGGCTGTATAGGAGGGTCACAGTGAGAGCCTGGCTGGGTTTCCCAGAGGCTGGGGTGTGAATGTGAAGGTCCAGGGCTGGCACAGGTGATGCTAAGACTGACAGAATCCTTCCCAGACGCAGCCCTCCCTTGGAGCAGCCTTTGTCCCCCTGTGTCTCTGAACAGCCACGGTCAGGTTGCCCAGGCTGTAGGCAGGTGTGTGCTTTGCCGTGTGTGTTTGTTTCTCTGCGTTATCTGGGGGTGCCTTGAATAAAGTCAAAACGTCATGATTTACTTCCTGATTCTGGAACAAAGCAGTTATAAAAAACTTTTTTAAAAGTTGGCGAAGTTGCTAAGGCCATCCTGCTACTTCTCTCCCAGGTTCCCTAACAATGACTCAGGCGTCAGGGGTGATGCTGCAGTAGAAAAACATTATTTTTATGTCATACAAGTAATTTATTTACTGTCTCTCTCAAGGTATGCTGCTTCTTAACATGCACTATAATTTTGGATGTAATCCTTGCATTACTTTCCCAACGAAGGTTTAAGATGGCTAGTAACTAGTGTGCTCACTGCCTCTTCTCCTGGAAGGAGCTCCAGGGCACACGCAGGACCTGCGTGGAGGACTGGCTGAAGCCTACACTTGTGTTCTAATAGCTTATGATTTGCCACTAAAGAAGAAAAGATGAAGCATACAAAGGTGTGAAAGTGTGAACCTTTTCAGAAATTGCCCAGTCTTGCCCCAGGGGCTGCTCTGCAGCCAATGGAATCACAGAGTCCTCCCAAATGAGTCAATCTGTAAAGCTTCAAGTCTGTCCTTGATTGCATATTTCTGGTGGCCCACTTAAACCAGGAGCTGTTGATTGATTCTTGACTCCAAACTGCTCCGCTGTTGCCTACAGTGGAGGGGGACTCTCAGATCTAGTCGAGAGCAAGAATCAAGGTTTCTCCTCAGATCTCTCTCTCTCTCTCTCTCCCTCCTCAACACCCCCACCGCGTACGCACATGTGCACACACACACACACACACACACACACACACACACACAGAGCAGACTAAAGTAAAGGATTATTTTGAAAGAATAAAGCTCTTTGTTGTATCATGAGTTCGTATTTACTTGAGGATTTTGTTGCAGATTTCATTTCTGGCGAGTCAGTCTGCAAATGCCTTGTAGGGTTGGTATTCATAAAGGAAGTCTGTGCATGGAGTTATTTTGTGTTCAAAATGTATAATACTGCCCGAGCCATCTCATGACCCAAGTGTCAAAGACTGATGCTGTAGCATAGGATATATTTGTGCATAAATAGTGTGTGCAAATAGTACTTGTACATTGAAGAGACTTGTCGTAGCAGATCAAAGGTAAATTATTCAACTGATGGTGCAAAAACATTACTTGCAAAGTAATTGTATAGTATTTTCCTACACTCCACCCTGGGAGATCATATTTATAACAAGTGAATTATTAGTGCATTTTAATTGTAATATGAAATGATGCTGCCATTTTGTGAAGAATACCCACTTGGTTGCAGAGGCCAACTTTTATAGCTTTGGTTTGATGTTGTGGCATGGTGTATGCATTTCTCTATCAAGCGATGGATAAACTCTTGGCTTTCATTTTCATTCCAGTTTATTGACCTCAGATAAAACAATGGCTGTTCATGGAAGTGTATCAAGACCACTCGTTTCAGGTAGACTCACACTCAGTGCCAAACGCTCCCGTGGGAATAATCAAACATATATATATATATATATCAGGAAAAAGTAAAGGGACTTGGACAAAAAAATGGGTTTTCCTACAGATGGGTGCTAAATCTTCTACCAAACATGTCTCTGGGGGCAAAGAGTTGGCCTCCCCTTGGGTCCTAACCACGTATTTTGGCTGTGGCAATGCTGGGATGCCCATTCACACTCTGACACAAGAGCCTGGCACTTGTAATGAATTTATCAGGAAGATTGCAGATGCATTTGGGAGCTTCGGGTACTCATTAGACACGGTGAGCCATTCAAGGCAGGAGGGCCTGTGGGAATTTGTTCCAGAACCAGTCTGATGCAAGTGCACCTCTGATATATGCCTTACGAACTCCAGAGGCCATATGCAAAACAGGGTCTTCTCAGTGTATGCAAGGGGCTGCAGCCCCTCCTCTCCTCCTCCCCAGCTCAAACAATACGGACAGTTTTCACACATATCTACCTGTATAACCCTCCGTACCTCTCATAACTGGTCAACGACTGTAACAGGTTACATCAGGTGTTTTTCTACATAACTTTTTACACAGATTCTATGCGATTAATGTAACTTAATTCAACGCATCATTTTATTGTACAAGTTCTTACGCTTGGCCTTATTTTTTCCTAAGTGATTGTGGTTTTTCTTGTGGTTTTTCTTGTAAAGATATTGAGATGGCTGATGATGCTTATTCTCTGTAACTAAGAATTTTTACCTTTTTGGGGAAAAGCATTGCTATGGATTAATGAATTGAGACTTCATTTACTCGTTGTAAATACACTATTGTGCAAAAAAATCACTCAGTTGAATTGCTAGTGTTAACTGAATTTTGTCTAGACGCCATTTCTGCTGATGAAATAAAGACATATCATTCTGCATTGTAAAAGCCTCTGATCCTGCGTTACATTCTGCAGAGTAGAAAACCTCAAGTTTTCTCCACAAAAGGCCATTTCTTGCCCTGTGGCTTGGACCCTTCCCTGCTTCCTGACTGATCAAATGAGAAATTTTAAGAATTTAGTAACATGCCAGGTGGTGGTGGCGCACGCCTTTAATCCCAGCACTCAGGAGGCAGAGGCAGGCACGTTTCTGTGAGTTCAGGGTCAGCCTGGTCTACAGAGTGAGTTCCAGGACAGGCTACAAAGATACATAGAGAAACCCTGACTCAGAAAAAAAAAAAAGGATTTAATAATGCTGTTTTGAACATGAATTTTAAGAAATCCCCATTGCCCATGAAATTGGATAACAGATGTTAGAACCACTTCCACTTTCGACATCCCACTGTAGCTGTGCAA
Source organism: Myodes glareolus (assembly GCF_982192425.1). Classification (NCBI taxonomy): domain Eukaryota; kingdom Metazoa; phylum Chordata; class Mammalia; order Rodentia; family Cricetidae; genus Myodes; species Myodes glareolus. The sequence continues at coordinate 41,158,886 of NC_142041.1, read as the reverse complement.
ACGTTGCCATGGGTAATAAACGCTATTTTTTACAACTCTGCGTGAATCTACAATTACATCAAGGAGGGTTGACCAAAAAGAGGCCAGGTGTAGTGACACATGCCCAGGCCCAGTTACTCCACAGGCTGAAACAGCATCACAGGATGAGAACATAGTGTTAGTATTCAGGCATCTGTACTGGGCTGCCCTTGGGGTCCTGACAGGATACCCTCAGCTGCAGCCACTAAGAGCCCCTCCTGTGCACATTCTCTATGTTCCCTTTTAAAAGGTGGGCCTTGCCCACCTCCTGTCTCTCCCCCTCCCCCTCTCTCCACCCCTCCCTCTCTCTCTCCCTCCTACCATTTTTGTCCCCAGGGACCAGTCTCTGCTTCTTCTCTGTCCCCTTCTCTCTCCTTTTCCAATAAACCTTCCACGTGAGCCCTGTCCTATGGCATCTCTTTCTCACCCACCTTTATCACCCACCCTTTTTAAAATTATAACAATGAAGCTGCCATCTCATTGATTTAAATGAGAGTAAATGAGAGCCTAAGAGCAAACAAATAGCATGTGTGATGGTTTTACCAAGGACAGAGGTTGACGGCTGTGGTCAGGGAATACACAGAAACTAGGAAGATGTATTCCGTGGCCAGTGTCTTCAGTTTTTATGTGCACTGTATTGTGGGCAGACCAATCACAGCAATACATTTTTACAGAGTGTATAAATATCCCACAACAAGCATAAACTAAGGCCAAGTTTTCATAATAGAAAAGTCTCCATGTCGTTATTAGAGAACTAGTCATGTAAAGAAAGGCCCATCATAAGAGTGTAGCTCAGCGGTATAATACCTGCCTGCTATGTATGAAGCTTTGGATTCAATTTCCAAATTGAAAAATTTGTAAAGAAAACTGGAGTATTCTAGCTTGCTTTATACTGCTGTGATAAAACACTGGCCAAACGTAACTTAGAAAGGAAAGGGCTTATTTCATCTTTAGCCATCTAAGTGTTAGTCCGTTACTGAGGGAAGCCAGGGAAAAGCTCAAGGCAGGAAGTGAGACAGAAACCATAGAGGAATGTTGTTACTGGCTCAATTCTTCTAGCCTGCTTAGCTATCTTCCTTATCCAACCCTGGACCACCTGTCTAGTGGTGGCACTGCCCACAGTGTGCTGGGCCTTCCAACATCAATCTGTAATCAAGAAAACACCCAGAGACATGCCCACAGTTCAGTCGGAGGCAGACAATCTCTTGGTTGAAGTTCCCTCTTCCCGCATGACTCTAGTTTCTGTGAAGTTGATCAAATAAATAAATAAATAAATAACCAGGACAGGGAGGGAGGAAGACGGTTGATTTCCTGGATTGTCGATGCAATACGTACTATTGTGAGGCACAAGGAGGCACCCGTATAACCCTAGCTTCTTGGGAGACTGTGGAAGGAGGACAATCCGAGGCTGTGAACTGCCAAGCTTGGTGGTGGTAGGCACCCTTACCTGCCAAGACCCTGTTTCCAAAACACTGTTTGAAAGGGCAGAAGAGCTGACTCAAAAAAACAAAGGCACTTTCTACACAAGTGTGAGGACCAGAGTTAAAATCCCAGCAGCCACATAACGAGTGTGGTCCCCATGCAATCTTGTGACCCCAACAGTGAGTGGGGCAGGCAGAGGATAGAAGGATCACTGAGGCTTGCCGATTGCCAGCCTACTTGGAAACCACAAGTTCCAAGGTCAGGAAAGGACCCTGCCTTGAAGGATAATGACAAAAGAGGATACCTGGTGCCCTACCATGGCCTCTGCACGTGTGCAAACAGGTGCACATGCATGTACCCACCCACCTACCCCACACACAATTTACACATAGCAGCCAATTAAATGGGCAAAGTACAAATAAATGACCAATAGGTGAAAAAAAGTTCAACGTCCTTAGTCATCAGGAAAATACAAATCAAAACTACATTGAGAATTCATCGCACCACAGTCAAGAAAGCAAACAACAAATTCTGATGAGGATGGGTGGAGAAGAGGTCTCCACCACGGCTAGTGAGAATATAGTCAACCTATTTGGAAATCAGCAAGGATAGGCCTCAGAAAACAAAAATAAAAACTACTAGATCTACCTATGCCACTCCTGGCTCCTACGTCCAGAGGTCCCAGGTCAACACCGCAGTGACAACTGCACAGTCATATTGATTCCTGAATGCTCTCCACAATACCCAAGATGTGGAACAGCCTAGATACCCGACAGACGGATCAATACCAAAGTGTGGTGTACATACACAATGAAGTTTTATTCTGGCATAAGGACCGAAAGTATGTTATTTCCAGAAAAAATGAATAGAACTGGAGATCACTGTATTGAACAAAATAAGCCAGACTCAGAAAGACAAATTGCGTGTTTTCACTCATTTTCAGAATCTAGCTTTAAATGCACACACATACACACGACCCAAAAATAAAAGGACTATTTGGACCAATAGGAGAGAGAGGTGCAAACAAGAAAGAATGATAGGGAAACAGGAGAGGGTGATTGTTGATGGCTATGAGGTAAACACATGTTATTTATGTATGAAAGTGTCCCATGAAACCTATCATTTTGTACACACGAAAAAAATGTTAATTAAAAAATTATAAAATAAGTAATACTCTATCCAAACCAATATTACCTGATGCTGTAATCACAGGGCTGAAACAAAGAAAGGTGTGTTGGGGAGAAGGGTTGGTTAAGAAGTAGGTGCTGGAGTTATTTCCATGGGAAATAACGAATCCCCAAGCCAGATGCCACGGTAGGTACCTGTGGTATTTCCAAGTACTTGGGAGGCTGAGACAGAGACACCACTTGAGGCCAGGAGATGAAGACTAGCCTGGGTAACATATTGAAATCATGTTTGGAAGGAGGGTAGAAAGGGAAAGAAGGAGGAAGGGAGGAGGGTGGGAATAGAGAGGGAGGGAGGGAAGGAAAGGAGAGACTGGGCACTAACAAGGCAGGTACAGGTAAATAGACAAAAGCTACCAAGAAAGGGAAGAAGTAAAGGATGTTAGCGCGTGTTCTGTCGCTGTGATAAAACACTGATCAAAACTAACTTGGGGAAAAGGGTTTCTTTTAGCTTACAGGTTACAGTTTTCTGCACCCCAGGCCCACCCGCTCAAGGGTGGCACTGCCCACAGTGGATCCGGCTCTTTCACGTCACTCGTTATTGCCTACAGGCCGATCTGATGGAGACAGCTCCTTTTTTGAGTTTCCCTTTTCTCTGGGTTGTACAGATTTGGGTCAAGTTGACGAAAGCTAGCAAGCTCGGAGAATGGTGGTGCGTGCCTTTAATCCCAGCACTTGGCAGGTAAAGGAGTGAATTCAAGGCCAGCCTGGGTTACCTATCAAGTTGCAGGCAAGCCAGGGAGAGAGAGAGAGAGAGAGAGAGAGAGAGAGAGAGAGAGAGAGAGAGCTACATAGTGAGGCCCAGTCTTAAAAACAAGCAAAAACTAACAAGCACAGAAGGAAGAAAAGGAAGGGGGAAGGGAAGGGGAAATACTGAGCATTGTGAGACACTAAAGAGGGGGATGGAAGGAAGGAGAGAGGGAGGCGAGGGAGAGAAAGAGAGACCAGGCACTTACCCAGGCAGGTACAGGGTAAATGGGACTCTGTGAGCCATGTAGCAAGTGAGCGACCCAAATTTATCTCACATGTCTTAGTTAGGGTTTCTATTGCTGTGATGAAACACCATGACCAAAAGGCAAGTTGGGGAGGAAAGGGTCTAGTTGGCTTACACTTCCATATCACTGTTCATCATGAAGAAAGTCAGGGAAGGAACTCACACAGGGCAGGAACGTGGATGCAGGAGCTGATGCAAAGACCATGGAGGAGTGCTGCTCACTGACTTGCTCCTCATGGCTTGCACAACCTTCTTTTTTATAGAACCTAGGACCACCAGTCCAAGGATGGCACCACCCACCGTGGGCTGAGCCCTCCCACATGAATCACTAATTAAGAAAATGCCTTATAGGCTTGCCTAAAACCCAATTCTATGGAGGCATTTTCTTAGTTGAGGTTCCCAATGACTTTAGCTTGTGTCAAGTTGACATATAACTACCAGCACACAGGGCATAGATACAGAGATGACAGAGCTTCATGACTTTGAACCACATTGATTCTTCTTATGACTTGAAGTCTTTGCAGGGTACGTGGCCAGGGTTTCATGGCAATCTGGTCATGTGTTAGATTAAAGAGCTATGGAACCCTTTCCACGACCCCCCCATGCCAGTCTGCACTGTGGGGGCCGAGTGTTTCTCGACACTCCTCTCCTATACAGCTCATGACCACAGGGAGGGTGAAGACAAGACAGTACTTCCTGGTAACCCCTGGAAGTAATTTTTGGGTCACAGCCAACATTTGCTGTCACTGACAATGAATGGCAGCAGCAGGAATATAACCAGATCATGGATGCATTGGCCAGTGTTTAAGTCATTGCTTAATTTCTACAGCATTGACAAAGTAAAATTACATTTGCTTCATGCTCACAAAACAAACTGATGATAGACATCACATGGTCAGTTTCTTGTCGGCCTTTCCCTTACAGACATGAAGTAGGCTCAAGCCCAGGTTGAGTTTGAAGCTGACAGCTTGCTCTAGAGCCATGTTAGAGGGACCCCTGTCTGCCGCCGCAGATTCTGGGTGTCTCACTGGGCTGCTGGGAGTGGTGAAGGGGGAGGGCATTCTAATCCTCAGGGCAGGAGCTGTGCATAGTTGTCTGTAGATCTTTGTGTCTCATCATTCCTCCCTAGGGGATCTTCAGACCCGCCTCAAACCCCATGAGCAGGCCGAGCTGAAAGAGGCTCCTCCAGTTCAGGGAAGGGGCTCCAGCAGAGGTGAACCTGCCTGCCAGGTGCACCCAGCACTCGCTGCAACTATAACAAAGACCCAAGATAAATAACTTACAAAGTGGAACGGGTTGTTTTGGCTTGCAGGTTTAGCGGTTTCAGCCCATGGCCAGTTGAACTCATCATTTTTGGGGGCTGTGGTGAGGCAGCAAGTCTTGGAGGGAGCATGTGACAAAACTTACCTTGTAGCCAGAATGCCAAAGAAAAGAGAAGAGAGCCAGACCCATGGTAACCATGCTTTTAGTCCCAGCACTTGGGGGGAGAAGCAGGCGGATCTCTGAGTTAGAGGACAGACCGCTCTACATTAGAGTTCCAGGACAGCCCGAGCTAAGTAGAAAGCTCCTGTCTATAAATAAATAAATAAATAATGAATGAATGAATGAATGCGTGAACAAATAATAAATGAATGAAGGAATGAATAAATATATAGATAAATGAATAAATAAATACATAAGGAAAAGGAGAGGGACTGCAATCCCACGTTTCCTTCAAGGGCACATCTCTGGTGACCTAAGAGTTCCCACGAGGGCCTCTTAAAGGCTCCACAGTCTCCAAGATCAAGCCTTTAACACATGGGCCTGGGAAGTCACTCCAGAGCCAAACACCCTGCCCAGCAGTGCGAAGTTCTTCCAGTTGGAGATGGCCAAGGCATAGCTTCCATTTTGTAGATGGCAAGGGCTTTCGGTGCATTATTTTTTCATAATAGATGAAAGTTCTAGAAGCATGTTCTGAAAGAGAATTAAAAGATAGACTCAAAAGCTTGTGACGCCAATTCTGCCCATCCACTCGGAGATCCGCATTACAAACAGCAGGGATCCAAAGCCTGCTGCACAGTGTAGGTCTGTACGGTTCTACCGGAAGTGCAGCCTGGAAATGGTTCCGCCCATCAACCTTAGTAGGAAAGAACTGAATCCGGCCTGCAACAGCCCCCTTTCTCCTCTTCCCTCTGTTGTCTGTCCAAATGCCAGACCTAAAGCACAGGTCAGCCTTCTCTCCAACTCTACTGTAACTATTCTTCAGTTAGCCTGATCTTCAAAGGGGAAAGTGTCAGGTCCAAAGAAACTCAGGACGAGCCTGGTGGTGGCCCGTGCCTTTAATCTCAGCACTTTTTGCCAAATCTACAGAGCAAGTTCCAGGACAGCCAGAGCTACACAGAGGAACCCTGTCTAGGAAAACTAATGCACAAAAAAGAAACTCGGGACAAACGACCGTGGTGCCTGTTAGCGTGCCAAAGCTCATGCTGGCTTCTAGACTTCCTCGGTATCATCACAGACAACTGTGGCTCTAAGCACCTCTCTCACCCCGCCCCTGCCCTAAACTTCTCAAGGTTGTGGATTTTCCTCCCCTAGCTTCTCTTTCCCTTATAACCCTTCATTTTCAGCTCTGCACTCTCTTAGACCCCCTCCTTGCTCTCCTTGGCCCGTATTCTCTTTGTCTTCCTTTCTCACGATCCTATCGGCTCCACCCATGAGGTTGTGTTCCTTACACTGCTTTCTCTCTTTGCTCTGAACTGTCCCAGATGCCTCTGGTTGTACTCTTTCTCATATGTACAATAAAAACCTTCCAGGACTGGAGAGATGGCTCAGAGGTTAAGAGCATTGCCTGCTCTTCAAAAAGTCCTGAGTTCAATTCCCAGCAACCACATGGTGGCTCACAATCATCTGTAATGGGGTCTGGTGCCCTCTTCTGGCCTGCAGGTATGCACACAGACAGAATATTGTATACATAATAAATAAATAAATATTTTTAAAAAAAAACTTCCCCTCAACCATAGCTTAGGGCAGTCATGGCCTCAGTTTCTACACTGGTGCCAAAACCCTTAGTTTATACAGAAAGTAATTTAAATATAGAATGCTGCATCTGAGGGCGGAGAGATGGCTCAGTGGTTAAGGGCACTTGCTGCTCTTGCAGAGGACTAGCATTCAGTTCCCAGCACCCATGTCGCCTGGCTCCCAGCCATCTATAACTCCAGCTTCAGGGGTCCAAAACCCTCTTATGGCCTCTGCAGGGTGAGTAAGGATCAGGTTGAACTTGGATTGAAGCAGATATCCTTAGGACAAAATACAAACATATTCACAAATCCAATAAATATTAACTTAGCCCTAACTGTTATGATCTTTATGCTTGCCTGTCCTGTCACCTCGGTACCCTGTTCCTTTAAGAAGCAAGCTCCGCATTGGACTGAGCTCCCAAGGTCCAGTTGAAGAGCAGAGGGAGGGAGAAGATGAGCAAGGAAGTCAGGGCCACAAGGGGTTGGTCCACCCACTGAAACAGTGTGCCTGAGCTAATGGGAGCTCACCAAGGCCATCTGGACTGGGACTGAACGAGCATGTGATCAAACCAGTCTCTCTGAATGTGGTTGACAATGGGGGCTGACCGAGAAGCCATTGATAATGGCACTGGGATTTGATCTACTGCATGTACTGGCTTTTTGGGAACCTAGTCTATTTGGATGCACACCTTCCTAGGCCTGGATGGAGCGGGGAGGGCCTTGGACTTCTGACAGGGCAGGATACCCTGCCCTCTCTTAGGACTGGAGGGGGAGGGGGAGGGTTAATGGGGGAGGGTGAGGGAAATGGGAGGAGGGGAGGAGGTGGAGATTTTGAATGGTATATTTATAAAGCAATAAAAAAAAGAAGCAAGCTCCTCTCTCTCTCTCTCTCTCTCTCTCTCTCTCTCTCTCTCTCTCTCTCTCTCCACTGAGCCCACATGGGCCCTTTCCCTTTCTCTCTGCCCACTGTCCTTCTGAGGAGACAGCTTTCTGTCTCTCTCCCCCTTCCCTTCTCTCTCGCTTTCCCTCTCTCTGTGTCCCTCTATTTTTCTCTCTTTCTCTCTCCCCCCCATACACCCTACCTCTCTGCTCTCTCTGCATGGCGTATCTGTCTGTCCCTTACCCCTTTCCAGCAGGGGGACCCGCCAGGGTCACTCACGCCATAAATCATAACACTGTGTCCCAAGAACTATGTCTCTCCAAACCTAATTGTGCCACTTGGTACAAGGAACTCACTTCTTTATCCAAAACATGAAAATGGTCATGGCTGACCAACAAGGAAGCCCATCGAGACTACAGCCAGACCCTCGCTAAACTCGGGGGATGGTCTTCACTTGCTCTGCTTTGTTTTCCTCCTCCTCCTTTTTCCTCCTCTTTAGCAATTGATAGATAATGAAAGTTTGTAGGCCAGAAGGTTACCAAACCATAACAAATCTCCCTTCAAATATCCTTGTTAATAATGCTGAGCAGACCCAAGCACACATCCAGGGTTGGAACTGGCATACCCCAATACCTACCCCATCTATTGGAGTGTGTGGAGGGATTGGGCGGGTAGAACCACAGCCACAGGATCCCCATGACTTGGGCAACAGCGGCAGGATATCAGAGAGGAATGTCAGTGAGGGTCCAGTACTGATGGTGTACCAAAGCAGTGGCCTTGACCCTGACTGGCAACTCATTACACAATGAACATTTGCAAGAAAAGCTGTTTGGACCAAAGGGTTTACTGCATGCTACACAACAGCTCCCAATGCCAGTGGATGAAGAGGCGATGGAGAGGTGGGAAAGAGGAATGGAGTGTTTTTCTTGTTTTTATCTTTTAATTATTGCTTATTTTTATCTTATTTTAATTCTTTTTTAGCTCTCCTTAGGGAGGCACTACAGGAGTGGGGGGAGACGAATGGGATTGAGGAGCATGATGTGAAACTCCCAAAGAATCAATAAAAATGGAAAAAGAATTTAAAAAACAAAACAGAATTTGAAATGTAAAAACATATAGTAATAATAATGTAGAGACACCCAGGTATGGTGGCACACTCTTTAATCCCAGCACTTGGCAGGTAGAAGCAAGTGGATCTCTGACAGTTCCTGGCTGGCCTGGTCTGCATGATGAGTTCTGGGAGAGCCAAAGTTTTGTAGAAAGATCTTGTCTCAAAAAAAAAAAAACAAATTGAGTCAGGTGGTGATGGTGCACGCCTTTAACCCCAGCACTCAAGAGACAGAGGCAGCCCTATCTCTGTGAGTTCAAGACTAGCCTGGCCTACACAGAGTTAGTTCCAGGACAGGCTCCAAAACTACACAGAGAAACCCTCAAAAACCAAAAAGAAAAAGAAAAAAATTTTGAGGTAAAATTCCTTCTTTGCTGGCTAGTTTTATGTCAATTTGACCCAAACTATAGCAATCTGAGAGAAGGGAAGGGGAACCACAATTGAGAAAATGCCTTCATAAGACTGGGCTGCAGGCAAGCCTGTAGGGCATTTTCTTAATTAGTGATAGATGTGGGAGGCTCAACCCATTGTGGGTCGTGATGTCACCACACACACACACACACACACACACACACACACACACACACACATGTTCCCTGTTTTAGAGGTTTTTTATTATTGTGCATATTATTGTGTTTATTTTTTAAACTAATTTTTTAGGTTAGCGTACAAAGAATTAGGTTTCATCGTGGCATCTTGGCACCTGTGTGGCACTGTACTTCGTTCTCGTTTGTTTCCTGCCCCCATTCCTCTCTCCAACTTCAGCTGGTTCCCTCTCTTCTCCTCGTGAGTCCCCTCCTGCTTTCCTCTTACCTATCCTGCATTGCCCTCTTTCCTTCCCACTTCCCTTTGTGAATTCTTCCTCTTCTTTTATAAGCCCTTTTCTAGTTCCGTGACCTACAAACACATATATAAATATGCATATATATTCATGTATATATAAATTTAAATCTGGGTTATGCATGTGAGAGAAAATGTGACATTTGGCTTTCTGAGTCTGGCTTACATCACTCACTGTAATGAGTTCCAGTTGTACTTGTTTCCTGAAAATGTCATGGTTTCACTTTTCTTTACACCTGCACGAAATTCCATTATGTATATAGACCACACATTATGTTGTCGTAGCAAGTCTAGGAGAGTCATCATATCTAGGGTGAACATTAGAATGAAATCATTGTTCATCACTGTATCCAGAGTACACATCAGGATGAATACTTGTTTTCTAGAAGTACTTAGACCTTGAAGAAATCGCTGTGGAAAACAGTGATTGTTCTATCTATAGAGTGGTATTTCTGAAGGAGTTATCCATCTGTTGCATGACCTTGTGTTATGACCTAGCTGCCCTCGCTCCCACTGACAGACAGCGGGACAGCGGAACTTCCTTGTGGTCTGTAATTGACAAGAATGTTTGTGTTTTTTCTGACTGGTGGTTTTCCACAGAAGCAGTTGAGGTATAAAAGGCTTTAGCTCGGGAAAAAATAAAGGTTGTTGTTCTTCCAGCTGAAAAGAAGCCTCCGTGTCTCAGTTCCAGCACCTCCCCCACCAGTCTTGGCATCTAGGCGTCGCTGGCATGGCAACCTTGGTCACAAGACTGTCCTAGCACAGCTGGATTATCTTGTACTATGGGGTACTGCAACAGTGCACAGTAAGGACTAAAATTGTTGCAGGGTGTGATGCTTCCTTTGGAAGACATATAGATTAGATCAGGGACTTGGGTATGAGGAACTTGTTTTATCCAAAAGACAACTTTTGTGTAACAATAAATACACTTTTGCACAGTCGTTTAGGGTTCAGTTTGTGGCAACTGTTCCTCCCTGCTTCCAGAGAGCCTAAAATTCATCTTTGAGTGACCTTTCTTCAATCAACCCGCACAACACAGAACACCCTGACGTTATGTAATCATTTATCTGCAATGGACCTCTAGGCTGGTTCCATTTCCTTGCAAGGTTCTGAATCTTGTGAGTAAAAAATGCTATAACAGTGGCTCTGAATCTCTGTGTTATGTTGACTTAAAGTCCCCCGTATGATCCAGGAACAGCATATCCGAGCCATATGATTGTTACAGTTTCAGTAACTTCAAACAGAAGTTTGAGGAACTTTCACAGTATCTGCACAAGTTTATGTTCTCATCGACAGCACAGAAGAGGTCCTCTGCCCTCCTGTGCTCACCAGCATCTGTTGTCATTTGTTTGCTGGACAATAGCCATTCTGGCTGGGGTGAGATGGACTCTCAAAGCAGTTTTAGTTTTCTCTACTGGCTAAGGACGTTGGAGACTTTTTCGAGTATTTGTTGGCCATTTGTATTTCTTTTGAGAACTGTCTGTTCAGTTTATTAACTTGTTTATTTATTGGATGATTTTGTGTGTGTGTGTGTGTGTGTGTGTGTGTGTGTTTAATATGTGTCATTCTCTTTTAAAATTCATTTATTTTATCTATATGGGTGCTCTATCTGCACGTATGCCTTTATTTCATAAGAGGATATCAGATTCCACCATAGATGGTTGTGTGTCAACATGTGGTTGCTGGGAATTGAACTCAGGACCTCTGGAAGAGCAGCCACTGCTCTTAACCTCTGAGCCATCTCTCCAGTCACTAAGATCCTTGTTCTGATTTGGTTTAGGATGTCAAGGCTCATACACTGATCCTAAGCATAGTCTTGGTTTGAGAGAATCTTTCTAGTAAAAGTCTAAGTAGGAGAGTCCTCGTCCAGTTCTGCTTTAGTATACTAACATGGTTTCTATAAATACAAAGGCAGTTTGAACTGGCTTAGAGGATGCATTTATTGGCACAGAGAGTGAAACAAAGAAGAAATGTGGGTGTGAGTTCAACCAAGTGAGCTCAATCAAGGGTCCCCTCAAACTTGGAGAGGTTTTCATTTTAATGGAAACAAAAACAAACCTGAGTCTTCAGAGCAATCATTAAAACAAATGTCATCCTCTGTTACTGAATCACAGAGTAACTAAATAGATATTCACTGTCCTGTCCTCTATGATGCCCGTGGGCCATTACTATCATAGTGGCTTTTCAGAGAATAAAATTAAAACTGGTGCAGTGCTGGTTCTGGTCTTTGTGAACTATCTGACCTTTGCTGCCAGAGGCATTAAATCAACAGCGTATGGCCTCCTTACTTAGATTACAGCAACCGAAGCTTGCAAGTGACACCTACTCTGAGTCATTCTCTACACTTTGACGACAGAGCTTTCTCTTCAAGTCTGTGCGTGTGTGTCTGTGAGTCTGTATGTGTTGAGTGTGTGTTCATGCACAGCGTAGAGGATCAATATAGATCAATGTTGATCGATAAAGATCAATAGAGAATACCTCTTTCTATCACTCTCTACCTTATTTTTTGAGACAGGTTCTCTCACTAAACATAGAGATCTTTGATCTGGCAGGACTAGCAGGCCAAGAAACCTCAAAGAGCCTACTGTCTCCCCAGAGCTGGGATTACAAATGCATTTTGGAATTGGACCTCTATGAGTGCTTTACCAATTGAGCCATCTTTCCAGCACCTCTACCAACACACATACACTCACACACCAATAGGCACATGCATGAGCATACACATACTTTTCATGTCATTGCTTTATTAGCTAACCTTTTCTGATACAATAGATGACTGAAACTAGTGGTAAGCACTGCATGTTTTCACAAACACACAGATATTCAGAACACTGATCACTGTGCATGATCCAGTTCTCCAGTGAAATTTGTCTTTAACGGAGGTAGTATTAATACTGCAGGTTTTAATGCTCTTAGACACATTTCTTAAGTAAGATTTGTCATTATTTAACTGGGGTACTTGGGTTGCAACCATAATGCATGTTTTTACCAACTAAACCACCTCCTCAGCTCTTCTTCACACCCTCTGATGGCCCTGAATTCCCTCCCTGCAAGGCCTGCATGCCCCCTTCTCTGGCCATCCCTGTCTCTGGATCCCTCATACAATTTGTGCTCTGGCCTCCCAGAACTGCTCCCTGAGAGACACAAGCTATAGGGGTTTGTCTGCACGTTTCCAATGGTCCAGCCTTCCATGGGCCACAGTCCTCTTGGCTCTGAAGAAGCATCTTCCAGGATTCATTTCAAAGTAACTTCACCCTAAAGTGCCCCCAACCAGCAGTTTTAAAATCAGCTGCTTCGGGGTTGGAGAGATGGCTCGAAGGTTAAGAGCACTGGCTGCTCTTCCAGTGGTCCTGAGTTCAATTCTCAGCACCCACATGGTGGCTCACATTTATCTGTAATGAGATCTGGTGCCCTCTTCTGACCTGCAGGTAGAGCACTGTAAGCATAGTAAATAAATTTAAAAAAAAAATCAGCTGCTTCTTCCTCAGCCCGTTAGCCCCACTGTCACAGCACTTTTTACCAACATAGCGCTTTCAGCTGGCTCGCTTTTACAGCTGTGCTCTGTGGGTTTTAATGAGGAGATGGTATTCTAGCCATACCCATCACTTACTATTAGTGTAATTTTTCAGGAAATGTATTTATTAATTGAGTGAATTGAGTTTAACTGAATGGAATGAATGAATGAATTTGCTTTTCCATAAATTAACCTCTCTCTCAACCCACCTCTCTTTTAATACACATCTACATATATTCCCATGTTGGAAGAAAGGGAAAGAGTGAGGAGGGGGAGGAACATGGCTGCCTTTACTTACCATGGATGCTCTGTGCCCAGTGGTTGATGGGAGAGGTGAAGGGCTGTTTTCCCTTTGTGGAAAATCCAAGCAGGAGCTATTCAAAGACCTTGAGCTTCCTGAGTCGCTGTGCAGTTGTCCCTTTTCTGACAGCATCCTGGACAGAAAGCTGGCCTTGCGACTGCCCGGGCCGAGTCTGTCTATCCAGACCCCACTCTCTCGCACACTGCCATCGCTGCCTTGGAAGTGACTTTGAAGATCTGCGAGAGGTTTGCCTGAGGCCTCTGGGCCCTGGGATCGCTCCCAGTTTCCTAATGTAGATGGTGGACAGTGGGGAGAAGCTGTCATTGTACCTAACCAGGACTGAGACACTGCGGTCTTTGAACCAAAGAGGGAATGGCATGGTTGCTGTCCTGGGTGCTGAATTCTGGCGCTGTCGTCCTTGGGACAAGGGCTGTGGACGTGGAGCTGTCCACTGTTTGCAACTTTCTCCGCCCAGTCTCTTTTGCTGCAGGAGACGTCCACATCATGTTGCCTGGGGTGTTGAATTTGCCACATGCTTTTAGACCTTGGTATATTGACTCGGATGACTTGCTGTTTATTGTTGGCTGAAAGCAGTGAGAATCTTTCGGGTAAAGAAGAACAAACCATACATGGCTGGGCCCCCACGTAGTTGGTTGAATGGAACGGAAGGCCTGCTTCATTCTCAGTGTTCCCACTGCTGGACTTGCCATCAAGTGCCCTCATGATCTTTCTGACGCCCAGATGAAATATTTCCAGGATGTTGAGTAACAAAGAGAGGGCAGCAATGCTGTACATAAAGAGCATGAAAATGGTCTTCTCTGTAGGTCTGGATACAAAGCAGTCCACCGCATTGGGGCAAGGGGGTCGGGTGCATTTGTAAAGGGGCTGCATTTGAAACCCATAGAGAATATATTGGCCTATCGTGAACCCTACTTCTAGCACAGATCTGGTCAGGATGTGTAAGACGTAAGTACGCAGCAGGCATCCTCTCAGAGGGACTTTATGAATCCTTCTCTGCTCCTCGAGTCTCCTCAGCTCCCTCTCTACCCTTTGTTGCTCTTCCAAGTCAAGCTCTGGGTCCTCCATCTGGGCCCTAAGGTGTGACTTCTTCTTCTGCCTTTGCTTCTCAAAGTCCCTGAGTCTATAAAGTGCATGGCCCATATACACCAGAGATGGGGAGGACACAAAGATGATCTGCAAAACCCAGAATCTGATCAAGGAGATAGGGAAAGCATCATCGTAGCAGATATTGTTGCAACCCGGCTGCTGGGTGTTGCAGGCAAAGGAGGACTGTTCATCATCCCAGACATCCTCAGCAGCGACACCAAGTACCAACATCCGGAAGATGAAGAGGATAGTCAGCCAGATTTTCCCCACTATAGTTGAGTGGGAGTGAACTTCCTCTAGGATGCCACCTAACAAGTTCCAATCCCCCATAGTTAGAAAGTCACATCTGAAATACACAGAAAACAAAGAAGTTAGCAAGACTGAAAGATTTAACTTGCAAAGGTACATGCTCATCAATATCACAGAGCCTTTGCTTAAGTCAACACAACTCCCGAGATCTCTGCTTCATATTTGAGACTGGAATTTTCCAAGGAATATCAGTTTCTGGACAAAACACTAATTCTCTACCATCTAACTCTTGTCTCCCACATGCATTTGCCTTTCGTTCTAGACTACCTCTGTGAATCTCCATATTTGTACAATGCATTCCCCAGTCTTGATCATTTTTCTACTCATTAGAGAAACCTATTTAGCTCACATCTAACACGATCTTAAATAAGGCTCGACTCTTCTAGAACTTTTCTCGAGCAGCCCAGCTCACACTGACTTTTCCGTTTCCTAAGTTTCCACAGCCATTCATTCATTGGGTATTTTCCTAGAAGAATTTTGTGATGTTTGTGTTTTCTGTCTCATTTCTTGGAAATATATAATTAAGTTAAAATATACAGTGGCACAATTTTTAATTTTTAAATTCATCTATTAAATATTTTCTGAAGTCTTACTGTTTCCATTGCGCAGATGCCGCAAACTCAACAACAGGTATGGTGTATCGGGTCCCTCACCGTAACTGACCACCAAAGACTACTACTAACCTAAAAGGTGGACCAAGATTGAAAAGAAAAAATGAATACCAACCAGAAAGATTTCAAGTGAAACATATAATTTTTAAAATTTTTCATAATCCCCTAACACAAAATTAAATTCCAGATGGACTAAAATATTAAATGTAAGCCAGGCATGGTGGCACAGGCCTTTAATTCTAGCACTTGGGAGTCAGAAGCAGGTGGGTCTCTGAGTTTGAGACCAGCCTGGTCTACAGAGAGAGTGCCAGAACAGTCAGGGCTACACAGAGAAACCCTGTCTCTAAAAACAAAAAGAAAAAAGTAAATGTGAAAGAGTGGGCAATAAAAGTCCTAAAATAATAACCAGGCATATTGGTGTTCCCGTAATTCCAGCTACTAGAAGCAGAAGGATCATTTGAAACAAAGAGCTTAAGGCTAGCCTGGGGAAAAATGGCAAGATTCCTTCTCAAAAGGGAAAGAGAGAGAGAGAGAGAGAGAGAGAGAGAGAGAGAGAGAGAAAAGAAAGAAAGAAAGAAAGGAAGGAAGGAAGAAAGAAAGAAAAGAAAAATGAAAAAGTGGTGGACTGGACATGGAGGCACATACCTATAATCTGGGACTGTGTAAGCCACCTTTTTGGGGTGACTTCTGTCTGGTTCCTAGCTGCAGCGGGCTCGAACGTTCCAGGGTGGAAGCATGAGGGTTATACTTATTAGGCAAAAGGAACATAGATATAGGAGAAATAATAGACAGAAACATAGGATAATATTGGGAGGGAGTTCCAGTGAATACTGAAAGTTGCCCGCATTTAATTTCCTTTTGCTTAAATACCCCGACCCCATAAGGTAGGAGTAAGATTTTTAAAAAAAAAAATTGCATTCACATGATACAAGGAATGAGCAGACCAGCTGAAGGATTGCGGGCTACATTCCTAGTTAAACATTGCAGGAACCAGACAAGTAACACTAACACCCTAGACCAAAACATGCTGTAGGCAAACCACTCCCTGGGTGGAATCCATTGTTATCTTTCTAAGCGAGTAGGAACCTAGTTAGATCCTAGACTTTTGTCTGATATAGAAAAGATCTACTTCTTAATACAATACCTGAAATACCACGTCTGGCTATTAGCCACACCTGTTGGCAATAACCTTGAGAGAGCAGACCCCTCTGACCTGTTATTTGGTCTGTAGACAATAACCTTGAAGGAACACAAGTAAGTTCCAACTCTCTGACTTTTAGTCAAAGTAGAATAAACCCATACCTGTGGGCCCTGTCACAGGACATGGGAGGCACAGAGGCAGGAGGACTATGAGTTTGAGGCCATCTTGGGCTTCATAATGAAACTCTCTCTCTTTAAAAGTATTAAGATGCAAAAGAATGTTTTAGCTGGGGACTTGGCTCAGTTGATAGAGTGCTTGCCTAGCATGTAAGAGTCTGGGCTCACTCACCAATACCACTATTGTGTGGCAGGAAGTAAAGGTAAGAGGGTCAAATGTTCAAGGTCATCCTTGGCTACGGAGTGAGTTCAAGACCAGACTGCGCTGTATGAGACCTTGTCTCAAACAGCAGTAGTAGCAAGCAGCAAAATAGGGCATATTTGTAATCTTCGAATAGGACACGGCAGAACAACACCCACATGCCTGCCTGGGGTTGCCTGCCCTGGGCAAGAAGGAGAGAACACAGGTCTGCCCGGTGACATCAGGTACCATTATGGTAAGCAAATATACGGTGTGGTTTAGGAGAAAGAGAGCGAGGCAGAATGGTTCATGCCTTGTGGACAAAGGCAGATCTAAAGAGGTGAAGGCAGCGAGGGGGCTGAGGTGAGTGGCCTGCTTGCTATCTGGAGCTATGATGACGTCAGGACCTGGGCTGCTGCCAAGAAACATGTGTTAGTCCATGACCTCGTAGTAACCTCTGCCAGTGTTGATGTTCATGACCCCTGTTATCACCAGGGGCCAGAGGATAGGGCTGGCTGCCCAGAGTTGGTCCCGCCCCTCACCAGCTGCAGCACTCAGGAGAGCTGGCCCTGAACCTCGCCTGGGCAGCACAGTGGAGCTGACCTTCTCAATAGGGTGCAGAGGAGCTGGCCCCACTACTCATCTGTCATGCAGTCAGCGGGTATGGGGGAGGGAGAGATGCCCCCATCTATCTCCCCTTGCCACCTGATGTAGGTGGGAAGATTGCCCCCAGGGTCAGGAAGGCAGGAGAGCGGGCCTTGCCCCTCACCAGCTGCAGCACACGGAAGAGCAGGCACTGCACCTCTCCTGGGCTTCACAGTAGAGCTGACCCCGTTGGCAGGGGTGCAGATAAATTCACCCCAAGAGCGTGAGATTGGAGGAACTGACCCCACACCCCTTCGGATGCCAGGTGGCAGCATGGGATAAGGAAAGATGCCCTCCCCCTTCGCCCCTTGCCACTGGTGGCAAGTGAGAGAGTGGGAGAATTGGTCCTGCCCTTACTAGCTGTAACATTTGAGAGAGTGACCCCTGCCGCTCACCTGGGCAACAGCGCAGAATTGGCTGCAGGATCTCCATGACACAGGGCAACAGCAGTGTCCAAGAGGAGGCCTAATGAGGGCCCAGCAGAAACCAGAGGTCTTGACCTCGACCAGCGACTCATTGCAGCGAACACTTACAAATAAAGATGTAAGGACTGAAGGGAACACTGTGCTTCCATGATGACATTTTGTTTTTCATTTCTTTTCTTCTAAATTTTATTTTCTTTTGCTTTGGGAAGGAGGTTTCAGGAACAGAGGGCACAGGCAAAGGGATCGGGAGATGGATGGGATCGGGGTGCATGATGTGAAATCCACAAAGAATCAATAAAAGTTTAAAAAGAAAAAAAAAAGAAAAGAAAAAGAAAGAGACATCTACTCAGGAAGGATTTATCTTTCCTCGGACTTTCATTATTCTTAAACAGTTTTGCAAATATAAAATTTTAAGTATATAAAGACCAAATTATTTTAAAATTTAAAAAAAAATAGGAAATGGATTTTTGAAGAACGTTAATCTTAGAAATTATATTTAGTATTTATTTAAATCATATTTAAATAAATTTCCCTTACAGTTAGTAATAAATACTTTTATTCAAATGGCAAAGTGAAAAAGTCCAGAAGGCGTGTACATCCAAAAGAAAAACAAACAAAAAAAAAAACCCCACAACAACACACACACACACACAAAGCAGAACTAGATACAAAGGTCCAAGATAGAGCTTCAGCTTTCAGGGAGGCCCAGGAGTTTGAGGCCAGCATGAGAAACACAGCAATAATCTCAATTTAAAAATAAAACCTCAACCATGGTAGTTCTTGCCTACAGTGCACATATCGGAGGGTCTGAGGGAGAATGATTATGCATTTGAGGTGAGGAAGACACGTCGAGATTTCACTTGTAAAACCAACCGGAACCAGAAAGCTCATTATTGAGAGATTCCAGTATGCCCCACGTTAACCAATCCATAGGTCAGTGTAAGACTTTCAATCACCAAATAAAATAAGATGCCAGAAATGTACACATGTACAGATATGTATGCAAGATACATATGCCTGTGTGAGCATGGGAAGGCAATCTAGAATAGATACAGGCCATCCCAAGTGTGAGGTGAGACACATAGATGGAGAGTTCGAAGGGAGAAGGAAGAGGCAGAAAAAGAAAAGAAAGAGAGAATAGATTTCTCAGAAAGTACGACTGGGGCTGGAAAGAGAGCTGGTTATAATTCCCAGCACCCACATGGCAGGTTACACCTATTCATAATTCTAGTTCCAGGAGAACCAACTCCCTCTTCTAGCCTCTGCAGGCACCAAGCATTCAAGTGGTGCCCAAACACACATCCAAGCAAAACCCTCACCCACGTAAAATAAACAATTCTCTTTTTTATAAAAGAAAGTTTGATTGATTTTATCTACTAAAAACACTTATTTAAATTTTTTCATACATACGCATGAAGAATGTTTAAATAGAATTGTCTTAGTTAGGGTTTCTATTGCTGTGATGAAACACCATGACCAAAAAGCAAGTTGGGGAGAAAAGGGTTTATTAACTTACACTTTCATATCACTGTTCATCACTGAAGGAAGTCAGGACAGGAACCTAAACAGGGCAGGAACCTGGAGGCAAGAGCTGATGTAGAGGCCATGGAGGGATGCTGTTTACTAGCTTGCTCTTCCTCATGGCTTACTCAGCCTGCTTTTTGTTGTTGTTGTTGTTTTGTTTTGGTTTTGGTTTTTGTTTTGCTTTGATTTGGTTTGGGTTTGAGGGTTTTTGAGATGGGGTTTCTCTGTACAACCTTGGAGTCCATCCTGGAACTAACTCTGTAGCCCAGGCTGGCCTCGAACTCACAGAGATCCACCTGCCTCTGCTTCCCAAGTGCTGGGATTAAAGGCGTGCGCCACCACTGGCCTGCTGCTCAGCCTGCTTTCTTATAGAACTCGGAATCACCAGCCCAGGAATGGCCCCACTCACAGTAGGCTGTGCCTTCCCCCATCAATAACTAATTAAGAAAATGTTCTACAGGCTTTGCCTACAGCCTGATTTTATGGAGGCATTTTCTTAATTGAGGGTCCCTCTTCTCAGATACCTAGCTTGGGTGGGTCAAGTTGTCACAAAACTACCCAAAATAAGAATTGGGTAGAAAGTAGAAGATGTTTCTCATAATTTGAAGATCTTTGTTTTGAGACAGGGTCTCACTATACAATGCAAGCTGGCCTCAAAAGAAATCCTCCTGCCTGAACTTCCCAAGTATTGGAAATTAAAGAGTGGACCACAGTACCCAGGCTATGTCACAAAATTTGGGAAAAATAAAAAGAACACTTTTATATCTTATTCTATATATTTGTGAGCTATTTGAAATGTAAAAAGAGTAAAATTTGAATTCATATATCATTTATTTAAGCAATCGTTTCTTAAGCTTGATCCTTTCTTAAAGAGTTAAGGTGTTTTTGCAAAATTAGTCCTCTAAAACTTTTTAAAAGCTTCTTTCTAGTTTTTAGTTTCAGTCTCTATTTTTGCATCCTAAAATATATATGTTTAATTTTGCCACTATTTATTTTAAACATGGAAATTGTTGCTTTTAAAATAGCAAGTAAAGAAAATTTCTCTGCGGTTCCTAGGAAATCACAGTGAACTGACTGACACCAGCAATGGGGAAATAAGGTCGCGTGCATACGAAAGTTGTTTTAGGATTCTGAAAAAGAACTTCCTACTAATGACAGCTAACTGACTGCAGACCCCGAAACCATTCAGGCTTGCTTTATTAACACCTCCTATGTAAGAAGCTCCCAATCCTCGCCAGCATTTGGTTTCTGATCCTTTCTTTCCATCCTGAGAGGGGTTGCTTCTACTATACGTTTCTCGTCAGCACAGCCTGTGAATTTCTCACTTACCCCACAGTGAGACCAGAAAATTCCAGTTGGGTGTGCGGAGCCTTCAAGTCGCGCCATTTGTGAACAGAACCGATGTGGACAGAGCGTTTAACAGAGCAGCTGCTGCAGCTCGCAGATACAAAGGCTCAGGTCAGGTGACTGTGGGGCTCTAACTCAAAGTGAGCACAGCAGTTTTGATCAATGTGGCCTAACCTAATTGCCACCCCTCCCCCCCAGTTAAAACTGTCCTGCGTCACTTTGTAGCTTTATTATTATTATTTAGTTGATGCCATGCTGAGACATTTGGAAATGAAAAGAAAAACAAATAATAGTTTTTCCTTTTGTTGTTGTTGTTGTTTGTGAATGATTTGTTTTGAGTTGGGTACATTTCTTTAGTCCATTGATTGCCCTGGAAATTAGCAGTCACAGATCGATAAGCCATGTCCAGCTTTATAAACAGCTGCCTGGGGTGAGAGAGACAGACAGAGAGGGGACGAGAGAGAGAGGGAGAGGGAGAGGGAGAGAGAGGAAGGGAGGGAGGGAGGGAAGGAAGGAGGGAGGGGGAGAGAGAGAGAGAGAGAGAGAGAGAGAGAGAGAGAGAGAGAGAATCAAAGTTCTGGCAAACCATGCCATGCTAAAATAAGAAACATCTCCGTAGCAAGATAAGCACTTTGGCACCAGAGGGCGCTGTGCCTTCATGGATACTGCATTCCAGCGCAAGTTCATTAGACCGCAATACATGAACCAGAAAAATACTTTTCTTTCTCTATAAGGAACTGGAAAGTCAACAGTTTCCTCAGAACCCAGGTCTGATTTCAGAAGAGAACTAGAATCCCGGAGAAATTGCAGAAAACCAGAGACTAAATGCTCGAATTCACAATCCACAGCATCTTTTACTGGTCATATTAGAGAGCGTATGGTCTCACTGTCACAGTAAAGGGATCGACAGCACTGCTGGGTCTCAAAGACACCCGGAAGGAAGAAAGGCTAATGGAAGCGCCCGTATAACATACCAAAGTGGAGGCCAAATTCTCAGCTAGCACTTGTTCCAGAGTCCAGGCTCCTCAGGACTTCTCACCCCCATACCCTGCCCGAACTTCTCCAACCCTCCAGCATCTTCTCTTTCTTATAACAGCCAACCATTGGCTCCGCTCTCTCTTGACCTCTTGGCCCTCAGCTCCGCTCTTCATCCATTTGTCCTCTTTCCTCCCTCTTCCCTCCCTCCTCCCTCTCTCTTCCTTCCCTCTTCTCTCCCTCTGTCGTTCTCCCCATCTCTCTCCTCTCATGGCTGAGTTCATTCCACCATCCATGTTCAGTCCCGGCTGCTCTGCCAGATGCCTCTGCCTGTTCTCTCCCTCATATCCGCAATACAAACCTCCTCAAACATCGTTTACTCTCAACAAAAAGGCTGGGATGTCAGGTCTCAAACCTGGGACGAAAGGGTAACTGAGGTGCCTATTTAATATATCAAGGCACACTTGGCCTCCAGGTTCTCCCAGCATGCCTGAGATCCTACCTGTTACAGGGTGTGGCTGGCAATCCTCTCCCTCTCCCCTAAATTTCTCCAGTTCGGGGACTAAGATGTCCTGCCCCCAGCTGCCCTTTCCTGTATAATCCAAACGTTTCAGTTATTCTTTTGTCTACCCTTGTCTGTCCTGGCTCTCCCTTCGCTTCCCTTCCCCTCACAGGGTCCAGGTCATGTTCCCTCTGGATTCTCCCACGTTTCTGTCCCTGGGTATGCTATTCCTTTTATCCACATTAAAGTTTTCTCCTCTTCCATACCTAGGAGCACAGTCATGTCCTTTCTTTTAAACTTTTCTTTCTTTCTTTCTTTCTTTTTTTTTTTTTTTTGTTCAACTGGTGCCCAAACCCTCAGAATTGGCACATATGGGTTCCCTGCCAAGGAACTCGACTTCTCCAAACCAAGCGGCTGATTTGGCTCTAAGGTGTGTGTGTGTTTATCATTTGTTCTGCCGACTCCTGCCTCCCATTGAATTTTACCCCAAATTCCAGAGTTCACCTTCTCAGCTCCATCTCCCTTGCATGTGTTCTAACCGTTCCTTTTCCTATGCCATGAGTGTCTCTCTAACTCCTGGAGACGGCACCCTTCCAAGCCACCCACCTGGGTGTCCCACATCTCTCCGCTCTGCCCTGCGAGAGCCATCTGGGTATCTCTGCTAAAGGCACCTGCTAGCTCTCAACTTCCGGTCCCAAGGCTCGTGGCTTCTACACTAATTGGCACTACTTGGCGTCCTTGTCCTGTCTCAGCTCCCTCCTGCAGTATCCTATGACCTGTTCCCTCTCCTCCCGCTAAGAGCTTCCTACAACAGTCCTGCAGCTTCCTTAAACCCTCTGGGCCTCTGTCCCATCTGTCCCTCAACTCCCTCCTGGAAGTCCTGCAGCTTCCCTACACCCTCGTGGCCCCTAGATTTTGAAACTGTCCTTGAGGTGGAGTTCCTGCTTGTTCCTCCATTTTGCTCCTGGCTACACAGTTCTCTGTGTCTCAGCTCCCTCTTGGAGTTCAATGGAATCCTCCCTGTGATGGGGTTCGTTTCACAATCCTTCCCCCTTTCCTTCTTTTTCTTTTTTTTTTTTTTTTTTTTTTTTTTTTTTTTTTTTTTTTTTTGGTTTTTCGAGACAGGGTTTCTCTGTAGCTTTGGTGCCTGTCCTGGAACTAGCTCTTGTAGACCAGGCTGGCCTCGAACTCACAAAGATCCTCCCGCCTCTGCCTCCCGAGTGCTGGGATTAAAGGCATGCGCCACCACCGCCCGGCTCCCCCTTTCCTTCTTGAACCTAGTTTCTTCCTCATACTCAGAGATTTTATTAAAGCCTTGTTGTCTTACTGCAGACAACTTGGCCTCAGTACAGATCAATGGCCAAAAAATGGCACTGGATTTTCAAATTCTCACAGATCGTAACCACTGCCAGAGAAGACATAAATGATCCCAAATCTCTTATGTTTAAACTAGCTCTGTTCTACACTTCCTCTACTTCTGACTCTTAAAAATATTTTATCTATAATATCTCTGCATTCTGTTCTCAGAATGAAAAATCTCTTTAAACAATTCTGTAACTCCATCTCCAGATTTGTAAGTTCATTTGGATATGATTTTAAAAATCTATAAAAAATCTGTAACAAAATTTAGCTTTAAACTTATACCAAAATGTTTATAATTAAAGACCTAGGGCTGGGCCGTGGTGGCTTATGCCTTTAATCCCAGCATGGGGTGGGGGGACAGAGGCAGGTGAATCTCTGAATTTGTGACCACCTTGGTCTACAGAGTAAGTTCCAGGACAGCCGGAGGCACGTAGAGAAACCATCTCAAAAAGCCAAAGAGAGAGAGAGAGAGAGAGAGAGAGAGATCTATACACAGGTAATCTTAATTTGCTACAACATACTATATATATATATATATATATATATATATATATATGATTCAGCTCTTGTTAAGAATATACTATATATGTAACTTAGATTCAATTCTTGTTTAAAAATAGAAAAACAAATCTATATTATAATTATTTTAGATATCAATCACATGGTTGGTAACCATCTTTACTAAGGTTAAGGGGTACATACCATGTGTCTTTGCCATCTTAGCATGACCACATGGTGAAAGCAGCTATATAATTTCCTAGTCCTACCAAGCCCTCTGCTTATTATTGTATATCCTTTTTTGAATAAGGACAACAGTGGGTCTCCAAAATATTTTGGATTGTATGGAGTTTTATATGATGATAAAAAAGTTATAAGGTCTGGACCCTGACTGCACCTGGAGAGGTAAGTCTCTGGGTTTCCTGCTGGAGGGCTCTGCTCTCTAGGCCGTAGCCCCCAGAGGCACATCCTGCTCCCCACTGCCATACACTCAAGTCCCAGAGACCTGGCAGCAACCTCCTCATGCCGGCAAACATCCCCCACTGCATCTACAACCATCAGAGCCTTGGCCCCACCTACACCTGGAGAAGACACCACCAGAACCGTGGCCTCGCCTACACCTGGGAGAGCAACCACCATAGCCTTGGTCGCATCTGCACCTGAGAAGCCACAGAGTCACATCAGAGACCACCAGAGGCATGGCCCCACCTGCACCTGGCAGAAGAGCAACCACCTCGCCCACAGCCCCCCTCTGCACCAGTTGGAAGAAGAGGGACCCTTGAAGCGCAGGCCCCACCTGCACCCATTGGAAAAAGAGATTGGCAGCTGACAGTGTAAGAACACATTCAACAACACAAAGAGCAATATGGCACCACCAGAAACTAGTGGTTCTACATCAGCAAGACCTGAGCATCCCAACGCAGATGAAGCAGAATAAAATGACCTTAAAAATAACTTTAAGAAGATGATAGAGGCCCTTAAAGAAGAAATGAGAAAATTCCATTAAAGAACTGGGAGAAAAGACAAACAAAAAATTGGAAGAAATCAACAAATCCCTTAAAGAAAGCTAAGTATAAAACAATAAAACAGGTGAATGAATGGTTCAAGACTTGAAAACTGAAGTAGAGGGAATTCTGGAAATGAATATCTGGGTAAATGAGCAGGAACTACAGATGCAAACATAACCAACAGAATAGAAGAGATGGAAGAGAGAGACTCGGACATTGAAGATACATTAGAGGAAATAGATTTGCCAGTCAAAGAAAACATTAAATCCAACAAGTTATTAACACAAAATATCCAGAAAATCTGGGACATCATGAAAAGACCAAACCTAAGATTAATAGGGATAGAAGGAGATGATCAGCTAAAAGGCACAGAAAATATACTCAACAAAATCACAGAAGAAAACTTTCCCAACTTAAAAAAGGACATGCTATGAAGGTACAAAAAGCTTCCAGAACACCAAATAGACTGGACCAAAAAAAAAAAAAGTTCACTCACCACATAATAATCAAAGCACTAAACAAACAGAATGAAAAAAGAATATTAAGAGCTGCAAAGGTAAAAGGCCAAGTAACATAAAGACAAACTTATCAGAATTATATCTGACATCTCAATAGAAGTAGATAGATGTTTTGCAGACACAAAGAGACCACAGATGCCAACCCAAACTACTATAACCAGAAAAGCATTCAATCACCATAGATGGAGAAAACAAGATATTCCATGAAAAAGCAAGATTTAAACAATATTTATCAATAAATCCAGCCCTACATAAAATTCTAGAAGGAAAACTCCAATCCAAGAAAGTTAACTACATCTGCAAAAACCCAGACAATAGATAATCCCACACCAGCAAAACATAAAAAAGGGAAACACACACAATACCACCACCAATAACAAAACCAAAAATAACAGGAATTACCAATCACTGGTCATTAAACTACTCTTAAATCACTTTTCATATTAATGGTCTTGATTTGTCTATAAAGACACAGGCTAGCAGAATGGACATGAAAACAAAATCTATCCTTCTGATGCATACAAGAAACACACTTCAACTTCAAAGACAGACATTAACTCAGAGCAAAGGGTTGGGGAAAGATTTTCCAATCAAATGGACCTAAGAAACCAGCTGATGTAGCCATCCTAATATCTCACAAAGAGACTTCAAATCAAAATTAACTAAAAGAGATGAAGGACATTTCATATTCATCACAGGAAAAATCTATCAAGACGAAGTATTAATTCTAAACATCTATATACCAAAAATAAAGGCACCCATATTGTGTAAGATTAAATTACACATCAAACTTTACACACTAATAGTGGGAGACTTCAACACCCTACTGGACAGGTCTGCCAGACAAAAATGTAACAGAGAAATAATAGAACTAATAGATGTCATAACTCAAATGGACTTAACAGACATCTACAGAACATTCCACCCAAACACAAAAGAATATACCTTCTTCTCAACATCTTATGGAACCGTCTTTAAAACTGATCACATACTCAGTAACAAAGCAAACTTCAACAGATACAAAAAAAAAAAAGGAATAACCTTTGAGTCTTATCAGATCATCATGGCTTAAAGTTAGAATTCAACAACATTTGTAACACCTGTGTCTGCATTACCCTCTCGGTACAGTTCATGCGCCACTGTACCTACACTTAGTGAACCGGGCAAGGGCCTGGAGGTTGAAAAACACACAAGCAACCTGGGTCATTTGAAAGGAGAGCAGCCGAATGCCGTTTATTCAACCTTGGGAAAATACTTATAAACCTAGCTGCTGCACAAGGAATTCCCACCAGGCAGGTGGGAAACTGCCACACCCAAGATGGAATAAACAATACCCTACAGCTAATCACCAGGCTGGGCAGAGGGAGCACAGGAACAAACAGAATGTTTTAGCTGGCTGACCAGAAACTGTTCTCAAGATGAACCCCAGGAGCAGGGGTAGACCCATGGGCCCCACAAACATTAATTGCAGAAAGCCTACAAACTCATGGAAATTGAACAATGTTCAGTTGACCCAGGAGTCAAGGATAAAGAAATAAATTAAAGACTACCTAGAATTCAATGAAAATGAATGCACAACATATTCAAACAAATGGAAGACATCTATGACAAGAACTGTAAACCTTTGAAGAAAGAAATTGAAGAAGACACCAGAAAATGAAAAGATCTCCCATGCTCTTGGGTAGGCAGAATTAACATATTAAAAATGGCAATCTTACCAAAAACAGTCTACAGATTCAATGCAATGCCCAGCAAAATCCCAGCAAAATTCTTCCCAGACCTCAAAAGAATAGTCAACTTCATACGGAAAAGCAAAAAACCCAGGATAGCCAAAACAATCCTGTACAATAAAGGAACTTCTGGAGGTATCACAATCCCTGACTTCAAATTCTACTACAGAGCTACAGTACTGAAAACAGCCTGGTATTGGCATATAAACAGACAGGAGGACCAATAGAACCGAATCGAAGACCTGGATATTAATCCACACACTTACAACCTGATTTTTGACAAAGAAGCAAAAAATATAAAATGGAAAAAAGGAAGCATATTCAACAAATGGTGCTGGCATAACTGGATATCAACATGTAGAAGAATGAAAATAGATCCACACCTATTGTCATGCATGAAAGCAGCTTTTTTATTAACTAATAAAAGCAACACATGTACAAAAGGACTTCCAACACCAGTTGGCTTCATGCAGGAATGATTCAACATATGAAAATCTGTCAATGTAATCCACCATATAAACAAACTGCAAGAAAAAAAACCCGCATAATCATCTCATTAGAGGCTAAAAAAGCCTTCAACAAAATTCAACCCTCCCTTCATGATAAAGGTCTTGGTGAGATCAGGGATAAAAGAAACATACCTAAACATAATAAAGGCAATATACAACAAGCCAACAGCTAATATCAAACTAACTGGAGAGAAACTCAAATTGATTTCGCTAAAATCAGGAACAAGACAAGGCTGTCCACTCTCTCCATATCTATTCAATATAGTACTCGAAGTTCTAGCTAGAGCAGTAAGACAACAAAAGAAGATTAAGGGAATACAAATTAGAAAGAAAGAAGTCAAACTTTCACTATTTGTAGACAATATGGTAGTGTACATAAGTGACCTAAAAAAGTCTACCAGGGAATTCCTACAGCTGATAAACATCTTCAGTTATGTGGCAGGATGCAAGATTAATTAAAAAAAATCAATAGCCCTCCTAAATACAGATGATAAATGGACTGAGAAAGAAATCAGAGAAACATCACCCTTTACAATAGTCAAAAACAGCATAAAATATCTTGGGATAAATCTAACCAAACAAGTAAAAGACCTGTATGACAAAAACATTAAGTCTTTGAAGAACGGAATTGAGAAAGACATCAGAAAATTGAAAGATCTGCAATACTCTTGGATAGGTAGGAACAACACAGTAAAAATGGCAATTTTCTCAAAAGCAATCTACAGGTTCAATGCAATCCCTGACTGTTGTCATTTATAATAAAATAGTCCCACACTAGCTCAGAAAGGAGTATAATTATGTTTCTTTATTTAGGGGTAGACTCACAACACCTCCCCTTTTGTCTAAATAAAAGTTTTAAGCCTAATACAAAACTATATACAATAAGAACAAATATCAAGTATAAAAATTAGAATTATAATCAGCATAAACAATATTAAGCAAGAAACATATGCTAAATGTTTTAATACACATGCTATTCTAAGGAGTCTAAATCTTGTATTAGAAATGGCTTGGCTAAGTCATGAGAGGAATGTAACTACAACTATCTAGACCTGAGAAGGGAAATAATATTACTTGAGTAAACAGGAAGTACAATCAAGCAACTTCCAAAAGGTGCACTAAATGACAGAGACAACTGACTACCTGGGCAATCACCACCAACAATGGAGGAGTGTTCCCTTTACACCTCACAACCTCTCCATCATAAGCTGTCATCAATGTTTTTAGATCTTGGCCGTTCTTACAGGTGTAAGATGGAATCTCAGAGTTGTTTTGATTTGCATTTCTCTGATGACTGAGGATGTCATCAGATGACTCTGATGACTAAGGATGTTGGGCATTTAAGTGTCTTTCAGGCATTTTAGATTCCTCTGTTGAGAGTTTTCTGTTTAGGTCTGTATCCCATTTTTTCTTGGATTCTTTGTTCTTTTGATGACCAATTTCTTGAGTTCTTTGTATATTTTGAGGATAAGCCCTCTGTCCAATGTGGGGCTGGTGAAGATCTTTTCTCATTCTGTAGGCTGTCGTTTTGTCTTGTTGACCGTGTCTTTTGCTTTACAGAAGCTTCTAAGTTTCCAGAGGTCCCATTTATTAATTGTTTCTTTCAGTGTCTGTGCTAGTGGGGTTATATTTGGGAAGTGGTCCCCCACTTTCTCTTCTATGATGTTCAGTGTGGCTGGTTTCATGTTGATGTCTTTGATACATTTGGATTTGAGCAGTTCTTTGCCCAAAGGCCAGTTATGCCAAGAAAAGAACAAGCTCCAAGTGGAGTGTCTTCAGTGCCCAATATTCTCTTGGGAACAGATTGGTGCTGCCAGGACAATCATGTCTCATGTCAACAGAACCTTAAGTTATTTAAAAGCCATATTTTACAGTTCTTTGAAGTGGTTGAAGATTATTTATCTATGTGGATTACAATCTCTATGTACCTAAAGAAACTGATTAACTATAAGTATGGCAAACATGGATGACTATTGACCTGTAATTCTTACTACCTATATAGCTTAAAGACTAAGGCCTTATATTAGAATATTAAACAATCTTTAAACAACTGTGCAGCAAGTGAGGACAATGACCTCATAGTGTAAACAATGTATAAATATCTTGATCAGAAGTAGAAATATATAGTGTAATATGATAAATATATCCTAAAATTGTATCACTATACAAAATGTCTTAAGCAGGGGTAGAAGCATGCATGCAGACAATGACAAAATGACTTTGCATGGGTGTACAAATATTGTAAACAGAAATAGGAGCATATTCAACATAACAAATATAATTTGAATTTAATCAATATATAAGAATCTATACCAATGTAAATTGTCTATAATTAATAGCTAACAAGTATTCACTGTATCACACACTATTATTATTAGTGTGAGTAGCATAGAAACAAGGTGTGTTTATTATAAAGATCTTGATCCTGCAGATCAGCATAACAACCCTCTCCAAGAATTTGATCTTGGGAAGCCTCAAATCCTTTGGTCATTCCTTGTTGTTTTAAGGCTTTAGCCTCCTCTCTCCAATAACATTTTTACTGTAATTGTGGTCTGTCTTCAAGGACCACTGAGACTAATCAAAGCCAATCGTATGGAGTGGTCTTATTGCCTGAAGCCCATGTCTTAACAATCTCCACAACAAATGGTGAATGTATGCCATAAGATACTACTGTTTGTTTAATTTTTTCAGATCTTTTATAACCTATAGGTTTTTATTTACATTTTTTTATCTGTTTGGATATTGAGTATTTATCGGCTTGTCAGAGGTTATAACAGGATAAGTAGCTAAAACTCTTGGTGAGTCATGTCTGACTCTGAGAAGTACTGACGATGCTAAACAGTTTGCTGGTACCTTCTCTCCTTGTTTATCAGTTCTGATACTTTCTCAATCGATTTAAATCTTTTTACCACTGTCTTTAGTAAAGCCTGAATCTCTTGACCTGTGAATATTTTTAATGATGCCAAAGATGTTGTTCAGCTGTGGAGAGGTTTCAAACCACATGGGGCGGGGGTCACAGACTTTCTCAGCCGGTCCAGGTTCATGCTCTGCCCCACATTGGGCACCAAACTGTTGTTGATTATAATAAAATACTCCCACGCTAGCTCAGAATGGAGTATAATAAAGGTTTCTTTATGTAGGGTTAGACTCACAAATCAGCAGTCCTTTACGTGAGCAGGGAACAGGAACCAAATCCAGTATCCAAGGGATTTCACACGCTTTTATTTCTGTATTTATAGTACATTTGAACATATTCAAAGGGGGCCAGTATCTTAAAGGTTATTGGCTTAAGGAGTTCCCATAGCACCCACCAAAATCCCAGCACAATTCTTCACAGACCTTGAAAGAACAATATTCTCCTTCATACAGAAAAACAAAACCCAGGATAGCCAAAATAATCCTGTACAATAAAGGACTTCTGAAGGCATCACCCTCCCTGACTTCAAGCTCTAGTTTAGAGTTATAGTGATGAAAACAGCTTGGTATTCTCATAAAAACAGACAGGTGGAGCAATGGCATTGAATCAAAGACCCTGATATTAATCTACACACCGATGAACACCTGATTTTTGACAAAGAAGCTAAAATAATACAATGGGAAAAAGAAAGCATCTTCAACAAATGGTGCTGGCATAACTGAATGTCAACCTGTAGAAGAGTGTAAATAGATCCATATCTATCCCCATGCACAAAACTCAAGTCCAAATAGATCAAAGACCTTAACACAAATCCAGCGACACTGAACCTCATAGAAGAGAAAGTGGGAAGTAGCCGTGAACACATTATCCAAGGAGACCACTTGCTGAATATAAGCCCAGTAGCACAAACACTGAGATCAACAATTAATAAGTGGGGCCTTCTGAAACTGAGGAGCTTCTGTAAGGCAAAAGATACAGTAAAACAAGACAAAGCAATAACCTATAGAATGAGAAAAGATCTTCACCAGCCCCACATCTGACAGAGAGCTGATCTCCAAAATATCCAAAGAACTCAAGAAACTAGACATCAAAAAACAATAACAACAACTCCAATTTAAAAATAGGGTAAGGAATTAAACAGAGAATTTTCAACAGAGGACTCTCAAATGCCCAAAAAGCACTTTAGGATTTATTTAACATCATTAGCCATTAGGGAAATGAAAATCAAAATGACTCTTAAATACTGTCTTACACCTGTTCAGAATAGCTAAGATCAAAAACACTAATGACAGCTTATGCTGGAGAGGATGTGGAATAAGGCGAACACTCCTACATTGCTGGTGGGAGTACAGCTGCTTTGGAAATCAGTATGGTGGTTTCTCAGAAAATTAGGAATCAATCTACTTCAAGATCCAGCAATACTACTCTTGGGCATATACCCAAAGGATGCCCACTCATACTGCAAGGGTATTTGCTCAGCTATATGAATAGCAGCATTATTTGTAATAGCCAGAACTTGGAAACAACCTAGATGCCCCTTAACTGAAGAATGGATAAAGAAAATGTGGTACATTTACACAATGGAGTACTACTCAGTGGTAAAAAAAAAAATGACATCTTGAAATTTGCAGGTAAATAGATGGAGCTAGAAAAAAATGACCATCCTGAGTGAGGTAGCCCAGACCCAGAAAGACAAACACGGTATGTACTCATTCATAAGTGGATATTAGACATAAAGCAAAGGATAACCAGCCTACAGTCCACAACCCCAGAGAAATCGGAAAACAAGGAGAACCTAAGAGAGAGGGGAGAAAGGGAGTGGGGAGGAAAACATGTGGAATGGGAATGTTGAGTTGGGGGAAGGTTAGAGAGGGAGAACAAGAAAAGAGATGTCTTGATAGAGGAAGCCATTATGGGGTTAACAAGAATCCTAACTGTTAAGTATTTTCTTAAACAAACCTCTCCACTGATGCAAATAATCCCAATCAGATCAAATCAGACCAAATTAAAAGACACACATGTTTAATAGATAACTTTACTACTGGGTGGCCCTGGGAAAACATGGAGGGGAAGAGAGAAAAGGGGAGACCACGTGAAACCTGGAGACCACGTGTTCATTGTCTGGGGGCAGTTTAAATAGCCTGTGGGAATGGTACCGACCTTCCCTGGGGAGGGGTTACCATTCGGCAGGCTTTCTCAGAGGTGGAGTTTGGACTGAGGCAACTCTCAGGGGAGGAAGCTTATGCCAGGAGCTGGGGTGAAGCCCCCGGGTAAACAATCCAGACTTTTTGTTTAAAGGGTGCCAGGAGGGAGCTGAGATGAAGCCCCCCAACCAAACATTTTAGACTCCTTGGATAAAGGGGCGTGGATCAAGTCTAGCTACTTTCTGCAGACATGGTGCATCATAGGAGAGGAGAGAGGTGGGAGTTGGTGGGCTCATGCTCAGCGAGAGGTGTGGCTGGAGCGGCATCCAGTTTACTGTCATCCTGGAGACCTCAGGCAGCTGTTTCTTGAGGGAGATGAGAAGGCAGGTGGCTAGAAGAAAAAAAATATGTTATTATTGGCCTGTGAATGGGGCTAGCCATGGGAACTTCCAGAAAGAATTCATTAACTTCCAGAAAGAATGGGACAGAGAAGTGCCCTGGTTGTACAGGTGAGACTCGGGTGTATTATTGGGACACAAGAGCAGATAAAACCAGATTTTAGTTGTTAGGTGTCCTCAACCCAGAAGAGTTAGTACCAATGGTGAAGTCCCAGGAGCTGGTGTAGGTGTTGGCGTTGTCTGGTCTTGGCCCAGACAGCAGGAGTGACCTGTAAAATATGCTTTAAAATGAGTGGGGTTAAAATAGGCTCTGAAGAATGTTAGATTTTACCAGACCAGATTTCTTGATAAAGCAGCAGAACTTTTTTCAGGAACCTGCAGGTATCTGGAAGACAACTGGAACAGGAACATTTTAGAAGACAATTAAAGGGAATTGGTAACCCTGAACCTCTGAAGATACACCTGAGACCTGTTAGTCCTGAACTATGAAGCCTGTTAAAGAGGCACACCTGTCTGTATTTTAGCAGGAAACTTAACAAAATAATGAGCTACCAGTACCTTAAGTCACCAAATGCCATTGGACAGATCTGGGAGGGATAAATGAGAAGAAATGAGATAGCTTTTTTAGCTACGCAGGCAATCCCAAATATCTCTGTAATCTTTGGAGAACACCAGCTGTTAACTGCTGAGTACATGAGGCCTGAAGATTTCCTGTGGGGGGAAGATTTAGTCTACCTGTCTTGGCAGGATGAGAAGATTGATTCCTCAGGGTAGCATCCAGGAAGCTTGAAGAGGTGGAAGGCCACTTTTTGCTGTATGGTTGGATTTGCCATACCCAAAGGCAAGGCTCAAGGTGGAAGGTCTTTTGCAACCACATATCTTCTTGGAGGAGCTATAGGATGATGCGGGAGCTGGCATGTCTCTGTGTTAGAAGCTCTTTTGATAAATGCCATATTCTCAGATCTGTAAAAGCACTTGAGAATTGGGTACCTGTTATATTTAAGCTAGACATGTAAGTTACATTTAGACATCTATTTTACCCAATTAGTTACAACTTACCAATGCTAGTAAATGTAAGAAGATTAAAATGAATATTTTAATAAGCCAAAGAGTACTAGCGCATGCGGGTACTCTTACCCAAGATGGTGGTGGAGTCACAATGGAGGTTACCCGTATGTTTGTATTTTTCCAGAGCTGTTGTAATCTGGAGTTACAAGTTTTATAGATCTTAAAACACACACACATACACACAGAGAAATAAGACAAGCATACTGTGGAAACACTCACATAATCACATAGACATAAAACAAGCATACTGTGGAAACATACCCCCATATTCACATAGACATAAAACAAGCATACTGTGGAAACACACCCCCATACTCACACAGACATAAAACAAGCATACTGTGGAAACACACCCATACTCACACAGACATAAAGCAAGCATACTGTGGCCACATTATTTTAACAGACAGACAAAACTCTTTCAGGAACCTGTGTCAGCTGACCAACTTAAAAATCCCAGTGTAGGCAGGTGGCAGAAGCCAGGGAAGCACAGAGTTGGTCCCATGAAGGACTGGATTAGCAGACGTTGTATGAGGGAACAAAAACAAAGGATGGAATATTTATACAGTTTCACAATGGAAAGATGCACGCGCGCGTGCAAGCGTGCACACACACACACACAGATCCAGATCCATTATAGAGAACAAACAGAGACGATCAGTTAGAGAAGTAGTGAGGGGAGTGGGGACTTTGGGAGCCTTGTTTATTTTTATGTTAGATGTTAGCTCCAATTTAAAAGGATTTTTGTAAAATGTAGCCCAAGGGCGTTTGAGGATCAGGCATTGAATCACAAGAGCCCATTTAGAAGTCTATGCCTGTCACAATGCATCCACAGGACAGGGCTCTTGAGTCAAAAACTGGGGGGGGTGGGGTTAGGGGGGTTGTCATAAGAAATGAGTGGCAGACGTCTCTATTCCCTCAGTCCCACCTCAGTGAGACCTGACTTGCCGCTTGCATCAGGCACCTGGCACAGGCTGTGACTCCAACCAGAAAGCCCACTGACAAAAATAAACAAACATGAATGGGTCCCAGGCCCTAGCAGCACGTACTCAAAAAGGGGAACTCACCAAGATGAAGCCGATCTCAGCCTGGCAGAGAGCACGAGTGAGGAGGGCATCTTCCAGCACGTGGCCCCGGCCCGTGGGAAAAATAGTACCCCTCCACCTCCAAATGTTAAGTATTTTCTTAAACGAACCTCTCCACTGACGCAAATAATCCCTATCAGACCGAATCAGATCAAATTAAAAGACACCTTACTCCTAGGTGACCCCGGGAAAACATGGAGAGGGGAAGAGAGAGAAGGGGAGATCACCCGAAATCCAGAGACCACAAGTTCATTCTCTGGGGGCAGTTTAAGTAGCCTGTGGGCGTGGACTCGACCTTCCCTGGGAAGGGGTTACCATTTGGCGGGCTGTCGTGACCCTCCCTAGGGAGGGGTCACCGGTTGGAGGGCTTTCTCAGAGGTGGAGTCAGAGGTGGAGTCTGGACTGAGGCAATTCCCAGGGAAGGGAGCTTATGCCAGGAATTGGGGTGAAGCCCCCAGGCAAATAATCCAGACTTTTTGTATAAAGGGGTGCCAGGGAGCTGAGGTGACGCTTTCAACCAAACACTAGCACTAGGGAAATTCCCAGGAATCCACAAGGATGGCCCCAGCTAAGAATCTAAGCAGTAGTGGAGCGCGTGCCTTAGCTGCTCTTCCCTTGTAATCAGATTGATGACTACCTTAATTGTCCTCATGGAACGTTTGCCAGTAGCTGAAGAAAGCAGGTGCAGAGATCCACAGCTAAACACTGGACCGAGCTCCTGGAATCCAGTTGTAGAGAGGGAGGAGCGATAATATAAGCAAAGGGGTCAAGACCATGATGGGGATACCCACTGAAACAGCTAACCTGAGGGAGTGGGAGCTCACTGACTCTGGATTGGCAACGGGGGAACCTGCATAGGACCAAACTAGGCCTTCTGAATGTGGGTGCTAGGTGTGTGGCTTGCTTAGTTTGTGGGACCACTGGCAGTGGAACCCGGTATTTATATACCTAGGGTGTGAATTGGCTTTTGGGGGCCCATTCCCTTCAGAGGGATACCTTGCTCAGCATAGATGGGGGGGTGGTCTTGCCTTAAGTGATGTGACAGACTTTTTTGACTCCCCATTGAAGGTCTCATGGTCTCTGAGGAGTGGATAGGGTTGAGTTGGGGGAAAGGTGGGGGAAACAGAGGGGAGAGGGAACTGGGATTGGTATGTATAATTTAAAAAAAAAAGTTTTAAAAAATAAAATAAAGTAAAAATTGTAAGATTATAAAGTTATATTCAGGTTAACAGAACCTAACTTAAAGGCATATGACTATTTATGTTTTTGTTAATTATTCAACACCAGACTTCTATTTCCATTTGAAAAATAAGATTTTTTTTAAAAAAATAAGATTTTTAAATTCTTAAGTTATACTCAGGTTTACAGTAATATTTGTCTAGTTTCTTTGTCTTTGCTCACTTTGTTAAGATTTAGCTATTTGAATAAACTCAGTCATACAGAAACTGTTATATTCTGCTGGGCAGTGATGGCACATACCTTTAATCCCAGTACTTGGGACACAGAGGTAGGCAGATCTCTGTGAGTTTGGGGCCAGCCTTATCTACAGAGTGAGTGCCAGGACAGGCTCCAAAACTACATAGAGAAACGCTGTCTCAAAAAAACAAAAACAAACAAAAAAAACCCAAAAAACTATAATGTTTCACTATAGAAATATCAGGAATGTAAAGTTTCCAATATCTTTATGGGCTGTATGTATGATTTAAGGTTTTATCTTGGTGCTTAAGTTAATTAAATCTTCAACTCAAAATTTTAAAGCTAAAATTTAACAGGGATAAAAACTATAAAATCCTAATCTTATAAAAACTACCAACTTAAACTGTTAAAGATAATTACAAGTTAATATGTCTTCAAAGTTAAGACTAAAACAAGTGACTAAATTAGGTATACTTAATAAATAGATGGTCCTCAAACTCTTCAGAGATCTGTTGAATATGGCATTTAAAATGTTTAGTAAGAAAGCTTCCCATAATTGGGAAGACATGCCAACTCTTACTGGGAACCCTAAGGTCTTTAAAGACGATAGCCAGGGCACACCAACTCTACCTGAATTATGCTAATATTACCTACTAGGCAAAACTGTCCTATGCCTTGCCTGCCACCCAAGTTGTGGGCACTGCTGGGTTGATTTCCCCTACTCTGCCTGATCAAAGTAAGGTCAGTACCTGTCTTAGTTAGGGCTTCAGTTGCTGTGAAGAGACAACATGACCATGGCAACTCTTGTGAAGGAATGCACTGAATGTGGTGGCTTACAGGTCAGAGGTTTAGTCCATCATCACCATGGTGGGACATGGCAGCACACAGGCAGACATGATGCTGGGGAGGAGCTGAGAGTGCTACATCTTGATCCATAGAGAACTGTGACACTGGGATTAGCTTGAGTATAGGAGACCTCACAGTCTACACCCACAATGACACATTTCCTCCAATAAGGCCACACCTCCTAATAGTGCCATTCCCTTCCGGGGGCCTTTTTTTTTAACCACCACAGTCCCCCAAGTTCCTTCTACAAAGGAAAGTGTCTCTGACCTGGGTCTGGGAGCTGAAGGCCCATGCTTCAGTGTGGTAGCCGAAGATTAAATGATGTCCTGTATGATAGCCATAGACCTACCACTGCTACATCAACAAAGCCATGGAGACCACAGGAGCCTAGCGCAACAGTCTATGTAGTGGGTAAGTTTGTCATTTTAATTGACACATAGGCCATTTGGATTATACCTCCTACTATAATTTATCCTTCTCAGGTCTCTAATGATATTAACTAACTGTAACTTTAACAGCTTCAAGCACACTAGCTCCCCCCATGCCACCTAAGGCTACAGCTGCCCTCACTTCATTTGTAAAAATCAGACCTCAAGGCTCACTTTCATAGCTTCTAGGTCTCCTGCTGAGGAAGACAAATGATTCACTTTGCTAGCAGACTCTGAAAGGATTAAACTCATAGATGCTTTTAACCCAGAACCATTTTGGGGTTCCCAAGCTTTTACTGTGACTCAAAGGCGTGAGTCTATTGCCTGTTTTACAGTGTGGATTTCAATATGGATTACATGCAGTGGTAATGCTATCATATCTAAAACTTTGATCCCTTTTATAAACGTAAAAAAGGCATGTAAGCTTCAGGGAGTTTATTTGAATCTACCTCTCTTAGGTCAAATGACTCCAGTTAAGTACTCCTGAGTTTCCCCACCTGCCTATTTCTGAGGGTGGAATCTCTATCACCCTCCAATGCTCTTGGACACCCTTTCTCCAGCCACCAGGGTCATAGGCCAGGAAGTTTCAAATGTATACCCTGGATAAAATATTTCCCCTTATCTCCTTAACTGTACCTTCTATCCCTACTCTACGTGTTCCAACAGATTTCCAATCAACTACAGACTGCTCCAGAAACTTGCCACCGCCAAGAGTCCCCCTAGATTCTGCATTCTAGACAGCTCCAAAGTGGCCTGCACTTCCTTAGCCCCAGATGACCCTGCAGAGCCTGGACAGCAAGCAAAATGACCTTCCTCTCTCTCTCTCTCTCTCTCTCTCTCTCTCTCTCTCTCTCTCTCTCTCTCTCTCTCTCTTCAACCTTGACCACTATTTCAGCTTTCTGGGTCCCTAACAACTACACCCAATGTCAACAGGAAGTAGTCATAGAGAAGATTGCATCTTCCCTTAACATTTATTATCAACAAGAAGACTGGGATGCTAGGACTCAAGCCCAGGCCAAATGGCTACCTGAGGTGTCTATTTAATGTAACAAAGTGGCTGCCAGGTTCTCCCAGCATCCCTCAATCCCTACTTGTTACAGAGTATGGCTGGCAAACTCCACCCTGAATTTCTATCCACCCCTACCGT
The DNA here is from genome assembly GCF_982192425.1 of Myodes glareolus. Lineage (NCBI taxonomy): Eukaryota > Metazoa > Chordata > Mammalia > Rodentia > Cricetidae > Myodes > Myodes glareolus. The sequence continues at coordinate 41,119,613 of NC_142041.1, read as the reverse complement.
AAACTTCTCCAGCCCGTGGGCTGAGCTGCCTTTCCCGATATAATCCAGCCATTTGGTTACCTGGCTCTCTTTGGTCAACCATTTACCCTTTTGGCCTATTGGTCTGGGTTTCTCCTCCACCCCACCCCTCAATTCTCCTCACATGTCCTGGTTCAGGTTCATGGTCACACTGGATTCTCCCAGTTCTATCTGCTGTAGGGCCATATCATACAGGCCCATATTTCTCTATGGTATGGTGACCAGAATTTCAGGCCAGTTTGCACCTGCCACACAGGAGGTGGTCACCTAGCCTTTTGAGACAAATTGATGCCATGCCATCCTAAACAAAGGCCTATAAAAATATGCTAATGTTGTAAATTTGTGAGGTATGCCTGGGAAAGAGGTGTTAATTCATTCAACGTGACAGAGCAGGCAAGTCGCGACAAAATGGGCATAGAAAGGTGTGGGCACGACCACAGTCAGCTCCCCACTACCTAGGAAACAGAATACTAATAAATTTCCACCTCAGTTTTGGTATAAAAACTGTTTGGAGAATAAATGTGGGAGAATTTTCAGGAAGTGAATTCAGGATTTCATGAGGGATCCCTAAAAACTCCCTCTCGATAAAGTCATGGGGGTTGTGCCTCAATTATTCCCACGCCTCCCCACTGATCAAGTCCCAGACCACGACAACCTGCCTCTGGCTATGCACTCTCTTTTGTCTACAATAAACCTTCACCTCCACTATACCTTGGAGCTGTCATGCCCTTCCTTTTTCATTCCTTTTTGTCATTCACCCAAGAGCAGTGTGATGGTTTGAATAAAATGGCCCCCAGAAGCCCACAGCGAGTGGCATTGCTAGGAGGTGTGACCTTATTGGAGTAGGTGTGGCTTTGTTGGAGGAAGTATGTCACTTGGGGCAGGCTTTGAGGTTTCAGATGCTCAAGCCAGTACCAGTGACTCCTTCTCTCTGCCTGCTGCCTACAGACCGGGATGTAGAACTCTCAGCTCCTTCTCTAGCAGCTCCATGTCTGCCTGCATGCCACAATGCTTTCCACCAGGATGACAGGGGACTAAACCTCTGAACTGTAAGCCAGCCCCAAGTAAATGCTTTCCTTTATAAGAGGTGGTCATGGTGTCTCTTCACAGCAAAAAAAAACCCGATAACTAAGGCAAGTGGTCATGTCCTCATTTTCATTCAAGTGCTAGAGTTCAATGATGGCTTTAAACCATAGCTCTGGGGCACATCTCTAAGCATGGCCTTTTCTACATAAAAATAGAAATAGGGAGTTGGAGAGATGGCTCAGCGGTTAAGAGCACTGGCCGTTCTTCCAGAGGTTCTAAGTTTCCCAGCAACCATGTGGTGGTTTGCAGTCATCTATAATGAGATCCGGTAGCTTCTTCTGGCATGTGGGCATATATGTAGGCAGAACATTGTATACATAAAGTATGCATATTTTATACAATAAAACTTTAAAAAATAAAATGTAGAAGTAAATGTAAAATCAGAGAAACTTATTTCTGTAGAAGGCAACTCACAGAGACCCACAACTGTAGGATGTACAGAAAGTGAGTCTTTGGAGCCCTTAGACCTAAATGGGATATCTTCAATAAACTCTTTGCCTCAAGGCTCAGGGATCCATGTTCCAAGAGGAGGTAGAAAGGCTCTAAGAGCTGGAGGTAGAAGATGATAACGAGTTTTCTACTCCCTCCTCCTCCCCATAATAAGTTTTTCCACTGACATAGTAAGCTGGATAAAGAAAAACTGAAAAAGTATAACAATCCATTTATTTGAGCAGAGCAACTCCCAGGTGAGTTCTCCAGTCCCAGGTGCAAGAGGGCACCTATGCAGTTCTGTCTTCCCTGCCTACCTAAGTTCTTCCCAATCAACAGGCCAAGGCAGTTTCTTTATTCATTAACCAAGAAAAGCAACACAGAGACAGAAGGACCCCCCACACCATTTCCCCTTTTCTTTTTAAATAAAAAGGAAGGTTTTAACTTTAACATAGTAAAATTACATATAACAAAACAGACATCAAGCAAGAATTACAGTTATAATAATTATATCTACTTTCTATCTATTCTTTAACTTCATCAAAGACTCCAGAAGGATATAATATTACCTAAGCAATCAGGAAGTGCATTGTAAGCAACTTCCAAAACTCTAGAATTGACAGAGACATTTTACTGCCTGGACAATCACCCAAAGTTTTTCTGTACCGTTGGGGCATCCATCTTCAGCCTACAGGACCATAGTATCCAGCAGACTTTTCCATGAAGCAGGAAATTTCAAAAACAGTTCTGCCTATATTGGCAGTTTGTCAGTCACTTTCTTCTGTGTCCTGCAGAATGTCTGGCAGACTCTTTCATGAAGCAGGAACCCCAAAGGATGGTCTACCTTTAGGCAAATTCAGCCGTCATTTTTCTTCAGGTCCTGCATGCCTAGTTCAGCAGTTCAGGCAAGAGCAGTTCCTTGCTCAGATGGCTAACAAACTCCATAAGGAGCCTCTTCGATGACCATCTTCCTCTTGAAGTAGATTGGTGCTGCCAGGAGCAGATGTGTCTGTCATGAAAAGTCCTAAATTTTTAAAACATTTAAATGCCATATTCTGAAGGTCTCTGAAAGATTTGAAGAATACCTAACTGAAATATATCTCTATATATCTAGAAAACCTAACTAACATGACTACAAGCTTGACTATTATAGATGAGTATCTATTTACTTATATTTCTTAATTATACGCTACATTGTGAATGAACTCCACAAACATAATACCTTAATCAAGATCAGAAATGCACATACATATAACACAATTGACCTTAAATTTATATCAATAAATCAAGATTCATAACAATGCAAATCTCTCTAACAGGGCTTAGACCTGTATGAGAGTATGGGATATCCCAGAGGTGGATAAGGGCAATGGTTTGAGAGAGAGCTTGATGAATTGTTGTTTGATGAGTCTGTTAACCCTCTCAACCTTTCCCGAGAACTGTGTGCAGTTGGGGATATGGAGTTTTCAGATGTTGAGGGCTTCAAACACAAGTTCAATGACCCTGGAAGTGAAAGCTGGGCCGTTGTCCATTTGGATGCTATGTGGTACACTGAACTGAGGGCTTTTTATGAGTGGGTATGTGGGTGAAGTCAATCTGCCAATCTTCGTCCGGTTGGTGTCCTCGGAGTTGGTGCAAGAGATGGCATATCTGGAGAGCCCCCTGTGGGTTGGCCTTGATACACATCTGGCAGGAGGAATGGACCTGTAAAAATGGGCTTATCAAAGAGGGGCTCTAATAAGTGGTGCTTGGGGCCTATATGTATGGTTTGGTGGCTGTCTGGAATGATGAAGAGTGCCTGATTCTGGGGAAAGATAAGGCAATTATTTAAGAAGAACCATCCGTCTTCTATCTGTGTATCCTCTGTTAAGAAAAAAATAATAATAAGGGGCAGCTCTGCTGGCGCAAAAAAAAAAAGTCCAATTAGGTCAAATCGAACAGAATCAAAATGCCCATTGTTGGGAGC